>NC_058524.1:122371503-122674533 GCF_904849725.1 Hordeum vulgare subsp. vulgare | reverse complement strand
TCATACTTTTGATCACGATAGAAAGCAAAGCCCTTCACTAAGATACTCTTTATTATATAGCTCGCAAGCTCGAATACATCGGGGGAGAGACAAAAGCAAAAGACTCAAACTAAACACTAAAGACTTATTCCTCTAAGAGAAGAAATAAAAACTGAAAAGGAAAGAACTTAAAACAAAGGTAAAAGCAAAAGATATAGAGGTGATACGATACCAGGGAAACTCCCTGAAGCTTGGCAGAAGCCAAGGGGATTGCCCATATCAATGCTTAGTTGTCTTCCTTTGGTGGTGAAGGTGGTGGAGTTGTTGAAGCAGTCTTGTGCTTGTCTAATTTCCACTTGAGCAAAAAGTATTGCTCACTTAGATCGTCATTTTCCTCCTCAAGTTTCAACACTCTATGGCAAAGTTCCTCCTTACTCTCCTGCAAGAAACGAGAAGGGATAAACAAGGTCTTAGGCTTCTTCCTATGGTCAGGGAGCCTTGACTTCTTGAACTCCACATTAGTGCGTCCAGGTTGAGGTAGAGGAGCTTCCTCTTCATCGGAACTCGTTTGTTCCTTCCCCTTGGGCTCATAGTCCTCTTCCTCGTCAGTGGTCCAGCCATATGGTTTCAAGTCCCCACTAATCCTAGAGTTAGCACGATCAACAGCCACATAGATCTCTTCTTCTGAATCTTGAGAAGACATCTTGACCTAAATCTGCGGCACACAACAAGCTCGAAGCAAAAACAGAGGAAAACTGCGTGATACGGAGATCAAAACCTTCGAGCGAATATATATTCATTTTTTCTAGACCACAAGGAGTGCTCGGCAAGAAAACAGAGTCCGGGAGGCACACGAGGTGCCCACAAGCCCTCCCTCCGCCACCCGGGGGTAGGTGGCGGCTTCCAAGCTTGTGGCCGCCTCGTGCGCTCTCCTGACTTCTTTTTATTTTTCTAATTTTCCAAAAATTCCAAAACGGAGGAAATTTCCTATTGGAAAAGCATCGGAGTCCAATTTCTTACCGAAACAGATACTTCTTCATTTTCAGGGTCTGAAACAGGCTGATAAACATCCCTTATGTACTCCTCTGGAGTTATGACATTGATGATATTGGTCTCAACATTTATAGGAGTACCAGAGATGTAATGCTTAATTCTTTGCCCATTTACCACTCTAGGAAAATTTCCTTCCGTGTTATTGATTTTGATGGCACCGGAACGATATACTTCCTCGATAACGTAAGAACCTTCCCATTTAGAGAGAAGCTTGCATGCAAATAATCTTAAACGAGAATTGTATAGCAGGACATAATCACCTACATTGAACTCTCGTTTCTGTATTCGTTTGTCGTGTCATCTCTTAACCTTTTCCTTGAATAGCTTGGCATTCTCATATGCCTGGGCCCTCCATTCATCTAATGAGCTGATATCAAACAACCTCTTCTCACCGGCAAGTTTGAAATCAAAGTTGAGCTCTTTGATTGCCGAATAAGCTTTGTGTTCCAGCTCAAGAGGTAAATAAGAGGCCTTACCGTAAACCATTTTATACGGCGACATGCCCATGGGATTCTTATAAGCAGTCCTATAAGCCCATAGTGCATCGTCAAGTTTGCTAGACCAATTCTTTCGAGATCTATTGACGGTCTTTTGTAGGATCAATTTGATTTCCCTATTACTCAACTCCACTTGACAACTAGACTGAGGATGATAAGGAGATGCAACTCTATGGTTGACATCATACTTAGCGAGCATCTTGCGGAAAACACCATGAATGAAGTGTGAACCGCCATCAGTCATCAAATATCTAGGGACTCCAAATCTTGGGAAAATGACTTCTTTAAGCATCTTAATAGAGGTGTGGTGATCCGCATTTTTAGTGGGGATAGCTTTTACCCACTTAGTGATGTAATCCATAGCAACTAAGATGTGAGTGTACCCATTGGAACTCGGGAAGGGTCCCATATAATCAAAGCCCCATACATCGAACGGTTCAATCACAAGTGAATAGTTCATAGGCATTTCCTGACGCTTACTGATGTTCCCTATTCTTTGGCATTCGTCACAAGACAAGACAAACTTACGATCATCCTTGAAGAGAGTGGGCCAATAGAAACATGATTGCAATATAGTTTGCTGATAGGTGAAACTGGGTGGTATGTATTTGGCTACGATATAGTTTGCGTAATCAGCATACCACGGTGCACTATGTGAAGAGCGAATGACACTTAATTGCTCATCAGGAAAGCTGTCATCAAATGGTCGTGAGTTATCAAGGACATTCTCTAGCCTAGACAAGCTATCTGCTACAGGGTTATCAGCACCCTTTCGGTCAATGATGTGGAAATCAAATTCCTCTAGCAGGAGAACCCATCTGATCAGCCTAGGCTTAGCGTCCTTCTTCTCCATAAGGTACATAATAGCAGCATGATTAGAGTGAATAGTGACTTTGGAGTCAACTATATAAGATCTGAACTTTTCACATGCAAACACGACTGCTAAAAATTCCTTCTCCGTAGTGGCATAGTTTCTTTGGGCACTGTCTAGAGTTTTACTAGCGTAGTGAATAACATTCAACTTCTTGTCAACTCTTTGTCCTAGAACAGCACCAACAGCATAACCACTAGCATCGCACATGATTTCAAAGGGAAAGTTCCAGTCAGGTGGTTGAACAATAGGTGCGGTTATCAAAGCCTTCTTAAGTATTTCGAAAGCTTCCTCACAATTCTCATCAAAAACAAAAGGAACATCCTTCTGCAAGAGGTTGGTAAGAGGCCTAGAAATCTTAGAGAAGTCTTTAATGAACCTTCTATAGAAACCAGCATGACCTAGGAAACTTCGTATACCTCTGATATCTGTGGGGCAAGGCATTTTCTCAATTGCATCAACCTTAGCCTTATCAACTTCAATGCCTCTTTCAGAAATTTTGTGTCCTAAAACGATACCTTTATTAACCATAAAGTGGCACTTCTCCCAATTCAAGACGAGGTTGGTATCTTCGCATCTCTGTAAGACATGATCAAGGTTGCTGATGCAATGATCAAAGGAAGACCCGTAAACGGAGAAGTCATCCATGAAAACCTCGACAATCTTTTCACAAAAGTCAGAAAATATAGCCATCAAACATCTTTGAAAGGTGGCAGGTGCATTGCATAAGCCAAAAGGCATACGTCTATAAGCAAAGGGACCAAAAGGGCAAGTGAAAGTGGTTTTCTCCTGATCAGATTGTGCAACAGGTATTTGCAAGAAACCTGAATAACCGTCTATAAAGCAAAAGTGTGTGTGTTTTGATAGCCTTTCTAGCATTTGGTCGATAAACGGCAAAGGATAATGATCTTTCCGGGTTGCCTTGTTCAGTTTCCGGAAGTCTATCACCATCCTATAGCCGGTAATAATCCTTTGTGGGATTAGTTCATCCTTATCATTAGGAACGACGATGATACCTCCCTTCTTAGGTACAGAATGTACTGGACTTACCCAATCACTATGAGCAACAGGATAAATGATTCCTGCTTCCAAAAGCTTTAATATTTCTTTTCTAACGACCTCTTTCATCTTAGGATTCAATCTCCTTTGATGATCAGCAACTGGTTTAAAGTCAGGATCGGTTTTAATCTTGTGCTGACATAGAGTGGGACTAATACCCTTAAGATCATCAAGAGTATATCCAATAGCAGCACGGTGCTTCCTCAGAGTTTTTAGTAACTTCTTCTCCTCGTGCTCTGAGAGGAGAGCACTAATAATAACAGGATATATCTCCTTCTCATCAAGATAGGCATACTTAAGAGTATCACGCAACTGTTTAAGCTCGTACATAGGATCACCCTTTGGTGGGGGAGGATCCCCAAGCAGTTCAACAGGCAGATTATTCTTGAGAATAGGATATTGTTCTAAGACAATTTTATCTATCTCATCTCTCTCCTCCATATGCATATCATTTTCATGCTCAAGCAGATATTGCTCTAAAGGATCCGTAGGAGGTACGACAATAGAGGCAAGAGAAATGTTTTCATCCCTTCCAGACGACTCTTTTTCACGGGGTTGTCTTCCAAACTTGGAGAAGTTAAATTCATGAGACACACCCTCGAAACTAACTATGACGGTCTGCTTAATGCAATCCATGTGAGCATTGACAGTGTTGAGAAAGAGTCTACCAAATATGATGGGAAAAAAGTTATCTTATGCAGTACCAAGGACGAGGAAATCAGTAGGATAGTTCATCTTACCACACAGGACTTCTACGTCTCTCACAATTCCCAGAGGGCAGATAGTGTCTCTATTGGCTAGCATAATAGTGACATCAATGGGTTCTAACTCAGCAGGTGCAATCTCGTCTTTGATTTCATCATATAGAGAACGGGGTATTGCACTAACACTAACTCCCATATCACATAAACCATGGTAACAGTGGTCTCCTATCTTGACAGAAACAACGGGCAGGCCAATTACAGGTTCGTATTTGTCTTTTTCGTGAGGTTTAGCAATTCTAGCGGAGTCCTCACAGAATTTGATAACATGCCCATCTATGTCTTCGGCTAAGAGATCTTTGATAATAGCAACACTAGGTTCAACTCTAATTTACTCAGGGGGTGCAAGTGGTCTAATGTAACCCCTACGTATCACAGTTGGAGCTTTAGAATAATCCTTTATCCTAGCAAGGTATGGTGGTTTCTCAGTGTAAGCACAAGGAACAACAGGATCACTAAAAGCAATGACTTTCTCCTCAACTAGATTGGCTTTGACTATGTTGCTTTCTATAGGAGGATGATACTTAAACCACTTCTCTTTGGAAAGATCAACATGAGCAGCAAAAGATTCACATAGAGAAGCTACTATCTCAGAGTCAAGTCCATATTTAGCGCTAAAATCTCTAGAGGTGTTTGTCTCAACAAAAGATTTAACGCAATCAAACTGGAAATTCATACCTGACTCCTTACCTTCCTCCAGCTCCCAATCTTCAGAGTTACGTTGTATTCTCTCCAATAAATTCCACTTGTGGTCAATATCCTTCTTCATAAAAGAACCGGTACAAGAAGTGTCAAGCATGTTACGATCTTCATGAGAAAGCCGAGCATAAAAGTTTTGAGTGATGATTTCTCTCGAGAGCTCATGATTGGGGCATCAATATAGCATTGATTTAAGCCTCCCCCAAGCTTGAGCTATGCTTTCCCTGTCACGAGGCCAAAAGTTATAAATAAAGTTCCTATCACGGTGTACTAAATGCATGGGATAAAACTTTTGATGAAATTCCAATTTCAACCGATTGTAGTCCCATGATCCAGTATCATCACATAGCCTATACCATGTCAACGCCTTATTCTTCAAAGATAAAGGAAAGACTTTCTTCTTTACCTCATCCTCGGGCAAACCTGCAAGCTTAAATAAACCACAAACTTCATCTACATAGATCAGATGCAAGTCTGGATGTGAAGATCCATCTCATGTGAAAGGATTAGCCAGCAGTTTCTCAAGTATACCCGAAGGAAATTCATAAAAGATATATTCAGTAGGTACCTCAGGTTGAGGAACAACTCCTCGTGCTTCCGTTCGTGGTGAAGATACCCCGAACAAACTCATCAAAGGAACAGTTTCCATAGTGCCAAGTGACAATAAATTTCAGCACAGTATAAAAATGTTTCCTTACCAATTTCCACTTACCAAAGGTGCTTCACTCCCCGGCAACGGCGCCAGAAAAGAGTCTTGATGACCCACAAGTATAGGGGATCAATCATAGTCCTTTCGATAAGTAAGAGTGTCGAACCCAACGAGAAGCAGAAGGCTCTGATAAACGGTTTTCAGCAAGGTAATAACTGCAAGCACTGGTAGTAGCAGTAACAGGTGATGGTGTAGTGAGGTGAACCGTAGCAAGCGAAAAGTAACAAGTAACAAGTAGTAGCAATGGTGCAGCAAGTAGCCCAATCCCTTTTGTAGCAAGGGACATGCCTGAACAAAGTCTTATAGGAGGAAAAACGCTCCCGAGGACACACGGGAATTTCTGTCATGCTAGTTTCATCATGTTCATATGATTCGCGTTCGTTACTTTGATAGTTTGATATGTGGGTGGACCGGCGCTTGGGTACTTCCCTTACTTGGAAAAGCATCCCACTTATAATTAACCTCTCTCGCAAGCATCCGCAACTACAAAAGAAGAATTAAGACAACGTCTAACCATAACATTAAACTAGGGGATCCAAATCAGCCCCTTACGAAGCAACGCATAGACTGGGGTTTAAGCTTCTGTCACTCCAGCAACCCATCATCTACTTACTACTCCCCAATGCCTTCCTCTGGGCCCAAATATGGTCAAGTGTTATGTAGTCGACGTTCACATAACAACACTAGAGGAAAAACAACATACAACTTATCAAAATACCGAACGAATATCAAATTCACATGACTATTATCAGCATGACTTATCCCATGTGCTCAGGAACAAAAGTAACTACTCACAAAGAATAATCATAATCATGATCAGAGGTGTAATGAATAGCATCAAGGATCTGAACATAAACTCTTCCACCAAGTGATCCAACTAGCATCATCTACAAAGAGTAATCAACACTACTAGTAACCTTACAAGTACCAATCGGAGTCGTGAGACGGAGATTGGTTACAAGAGATGAACCAGGGATTGGAGAGGAGATGGTGCTGATGAAGATTTTGATGAAGATGCCTCCCCTCCGATGAGAGGAGTGTTAGTGATAACGATGGCGACGATTTCCCCCTCCGGGAGGGAAGTTTCCCCGGCAGGATCTTCCTGCCGGAGCTCTAGATTGGATCTGCTCAAGTTCCGCCTCGTGGCGGCGGCGAAACCACGAAAAAGCTCCCGATTGATTTTTTCTGGAACGAAACCCTTCATATAGCAAAAGAGGGGGGCTAGTGGGCCGTCAGGGAGCCCACAAGCTTGTCATCCGCCACCAGGGGGTGGCGGTGGTAGGGCTTGTGGCGCCCTGGTAGCCCCCCTCTGGTACTTCTTTAGCCCAATATTTTTTATATAATTCCAAAAAATTCCACGTAACTTTTCAGGGCATTTGGAGATGTGCAGAATAGTGGACTAAGGTTTGCTCCTTTTCCAGTCCAGAATTCCAGCTGTCTGAATTCTCCCTCTTGAAATAAACCTTGCAAAATAAGAGAGAAAAGGCATAAATATGGTACCACAAAGTAATATAACAGCCCATAAAGCAATAAATATCAACATTAAAGCATGATGCAAAATGGACGTATCACTGGCCTGGGGGCCACACAAGTGGGCCACAAGCCCTGTAGCCGCGGCGTCCCCCCTAGTGGTGGCTACCAAGCTTGTGGGGCCCACAGGGACCCCCTCCACTCATTCCAGCTCCCATCCTCTTCTTCTACCTCCAGAAAAAATTGTTTCGCAACTCAAACCCGTGATCTTGCTCATTTGGTTGAGATTTTCGATCTCCTTGCTCAAAGCACCATTCTCCGAACCGTTTTGCAGAAATTACTCCTTGGTAACTGACCCCTCCATTGGTCCAATTAGTTTTTGCTCTAGTGCTTTATCCTTCGCGTATTCTTGCTACCTTGGTGACCCTGTTCTTGAGCTTGAAATGTTGATTTTAGCTGGTCCCAAGTAGTTTTAGCACGTGATACGGTCTCTAGGCACTAGTAGGAGTAATTGGTACAAGGTGTGGTTGGTCTTTATTCACTTTTCTCTTGAACTTCAAAAATTTCAGCAAAAGGAAATTATGTTCAGGAGGAAGTTTCATGGTGGTTCCTCAAGTAAGAAGGATCCCCGTCTTTCTATTTGGGAGCCCGATCCTTATCAACTAAGGGACGCACCGGTAAAACCATGTGAATGGCCTTCCGATGAGTTCATGATCGAAGCAGGCTTCAAGGATGAGTTTGATACACTTGTCCGGAATGCCGGGTTAGAAGAATTCCTCTCAGATAAATGTGAACAGTATGCTATGCTCACTGCCTCTTTCGTGCATAGATTAAAATTTTCAGTTGGTCGTGACTCATCCATACTGTTTGATCTGTATGATAAATCCTACACCATGGATTTGGAGAATTTCAATAGGATTTGCAAGATACCCGATGGGGGTAGTCTTAATGATCCTGCTAAGTCTTCGGTTCGAAATTTTGTCTCTAGTATAACTGTTGGAGAAACTAGAGACATCACGCAAGCTACCATAGGAAGCATTCATCTCCCTGCCTTGCACTACTTTGCACTCTTCATAGGTAGATGCATTAACGGCAAGGTTGCACATTGTCACCTATGCGCATCCGACCTTAGTATCCTTAAGAGCGCAGTAACAGGTGACAGGAGCATCAACATGGGAGCTATAATAGCAAGGAGGTTGAATAATAATGCCATTGATGGGGATTTCTTTGGTGGAATTTATGTTACGCCGTTAGCAAATTTTCTTGGAGTGCCCATCCGTTCAAGAGACCCCCCCCCCTCTTCGTACAGCCTACCTTGATCGTGTCTCTCTAACACGCTACCAGTTCCTTGAGAGGGATGATGAATCCCTCCTATACCGTTTGATATTTAACCGACAGCGTGTTTTCCATATTACCCTTCCTGCTCCTGCTTTCTTTGACTTTTAGGTAAAACGGAGATACTACATAACCATAGGAGAGGCAGAGGAGTATGAGAGGGAGGCGACGGCTACTCGTCTTCGTTAGGCAGCTATTCAGGTAGTGGCTGCAGCACTCCCGTATAACACCCATTATGATTTTGGGTTTTGCCAGGACCATCCATGGGAGTAGACCAAGCTAGGCCAAAAGCCTAAGCTTGGGGGAGTATGTGTTCTCACCGGTCTTACATTCATGCTTATGCTTTCACTTTGTTAGTCGGTGTTTACACTTTGCCACTTTATTATCCATGCTAGTTTATTTTTGTTTTCTTGTTTTCTTGTTTGTGTCCTTTTGATAAAACCCCAAAAAAAATTCCTTTCTTCTTTGGCTTGTTGGGAGTTTTCTGGTGTAAATAGTTTTCTTTTTCTTTGGGTCAAGGTAGAAGATATTGGTTACAATGTTTAGTGGCTCTTGCATGCATACCTGTTTAGCTTTCAAAGAGTCATATTACTTTGTCTTCTCCTTTGAGTTTGCCTGCAGATTCAGCTTAGTCCAATGCACGAGCACTCTTATTATTGTTCACATCGTTCGATCGTGCAAGTGAAAGGCAATAATGATGATATATGATGAAGTGACTGAGACTGGAAAAGCTGGTATGAACTCTATCTATTTTGTTTTTGTAAATATGACTAGCTTGTCGTCCCAGATTCAGCTTTGTTGTGAGAGAACCATGTTTGCAATGACAACTTAGAGATCATAGTTTCTGATGCCATGCTTAATTGGCTGAGGGCTTATAATGGTTTGTCTTGAATGCCAACATAGATTTTGAGATGACTATGATGTAGTATGATAGGATGGTATTCTCCTTTGAATGATTCAAGTGGCTTGACTTGGCGCATGTTCATGCATGTAGTTGAAACAAAATCAACATAGCCTCTATGATGTTCGTATTCGTGGTGATTTATATCCTGCTCATGCTTGCACTCAATGTTAGTCAAACTCATTGCATCTTGATGACTCTTGTCGCTCTCTAGTTGGTCGCTTCCCAGTCTTTTGCTAGCCTTCACTTGTACTAAGCGGAATACTGCTTGTGCATCCACTTCCATAAACCCAAAAGTTTTTCCATGAGAGTCCACCATACCTACCTATTTGCGGTATCTACCTGCCGTTCCAAGTAAATTTGCATGTGCCATTCTCTAAACCTTCAAGAAATAATCTGTTTTGCATGCCCGAACCGCTCATGTGGTGACAGGGGGCTATTGATATCTTCCATGTTAGGCGTGTTATCCTCGACATGTGTTTATTCACTGTCATTCACGAGAAAGGGGCCGGTAATTGGAATGCCCAGTTCCACGCTTAAATCGAAAACATAAGTGTAAAACAAAACTCCCCCCGGATTGATGTTAGTATGGACGGTACCCGAGGATTCGGCTAGCCGTGGAGTGTGATTGATTGGTGGTGGGGGAGTTAAAACTTTACTTTTCTGTTTGGGAACCGCCTATAGCATGAGTAGCATGGAAGATATTGAGAACTCTTGGTCATTGCGTTGACAATGAAAGCATGCCACCCAAAATTATTATCTCTGTTTTCAAAGCTTGAGCTCTGGCACCTCTCCAAATCAATGCTTCCCTCTCTGAAGGGCATGTCTATTTATTTTCCTATTCAGTCATCCTCTTCTTGTATAAGCACCAATTAGAGAGCACCTCTGTCATTTTTATGCTTTGCTTTTGATTGATATTGAGTATGACTATGGGTGGATCTTCGTTGCTATGAATTACAATGTTTACTCAGCCCTTGATCTTTGAAAGTGCTCTGCATTTATGTTTTGCGGTCTCAGAAAGTGCTAGCGAGATACCACTTATTCATATTGCTTCATGCTTGTTTTGATTGAATTGTTGGTGTCTGAAACTCATTATTATTTGCTCGCTAGCTGATTATGCCATTGATATTAGTTTACCGTGAGACCTTTGTGTCACTTGCTTATGTGCTTAACTTGTGATCTTGCTGAAATTCTGGTTATGAGTTAGACATAGTTGCAACAACAAGATCAAACAAAGTTTGTCAAAGTTTTTCTTTCTTTTCAGTTTGTCAACTGAGTTGCTTGAGGACAAGCAAGGTTTTAAGCTTGGGGGAGGTGATACGTCTCCATCGTATCTACTTTTCCAAACTCTTTTGCCCTTGTTTTGGACTCTAATTTGCATGATTTGAATGGAACTAACCCGGACTGACGTTGTTTTCAGCAGAATTGCCATGGTGTTGTTTTTGTGCAGAAATGAAAGTTCTCGGAACATCCTGAAAATTTACGGAGAATATTTCTGGAAAATATGAAAAATACCTACGCAAAGATCCACCGGAGGGGACGGGCCAGTGGGCCACAAGCCCTGTAGCCGTCGCCCCCCCCCCTCGTGGCGGCTACTAAGCTTGTGGGGCCCAGGTGGCTCTGCCGCCCCAATTCCAGCGCTATTTATTCCCTTTCGTCCCGAAAAAAAACAGGAGAGAAGATTTCATCGCGTTTGCGATACGGAGGCGCCGCCACATCCTGTTCTTCATCTGGAGGGCAGATCTAGAGTCCGTTTTGGGCTCCGGAGAGGGGAAATCGTTGCCATCGTCATCATCAATCTTCTTTCCTCCCCAATTCCATGAAGCTCTTCATCGTTCGTGAGTAATCTATTCGTAGGCTCGCTGGGCGGTGATGAGTAGGATGAGATCTATCATGTAATCGAGTTAGTTTTGACGGGGATTGATCCCTAGTATCCACTATGTTCTGAGATTGATGTTGCTACTACTTTGCCATGCTTAATGCTTGTCACTAAGGCCCGAGTGCCATGATTTCAGATCTGAAATTATTATGTTGTCACCAATATATGTGTGTTTTAGATCCGATCTTGCAAGTTGTAGTTACCTACTATGTGTTATGATCCGGCAACCCCGGAGTGACAATAACCGGAACCACTCCCGGTGATGACCATAGTTTGAGGAGTTCATGTGTTCACCAAGTGCTAATGCGTTGGTCCGGTTCTTTATTAAAAGGAGAACCTTATTATCCCGTAGTATCCTTTTGGACCCCGCTGCCACGGGAGGGATGGACAATAGATGTCATGCAAGTTCTTTACCCTAAGCACGTATGACGACACACGGAATGCATGCCTACATCACATTGACGAACAGGAGCTAGCCACATATCTCTCCGTGTTATAACTGTTGCATGATGAATGTCATCCAACAAATCACCGGCCCATTGCCTACGAGTTTGTCCCACTGCTGCTGTTACTGGTTTTGCTCTGCTGCTGTTACTACTGTTGCTGCTACTGTTACTTGCTGCTACTGTTACTTGCTTTGTCCTGCTGCTGCTGCCACTACTGTTACTTGTTGTTGCTACTTGCTACTGTTGTCACTACTGTTGTTCCTTGCCACTGCTGTTACTCGTTACACCGCTGCTACCTGCTAGAATACTTTCTCTCGTGCCGTTGACGGGAAAGAATATTTCCCGTCCACGGGCAACTTCTGGCGCCATTGATACAACAGTTAGGAATAGTCTGTCGTCAACATATCGTTTCTGGCACCGTTGCTATTATACTACTTTGCTACTGATAGTTTGCTTGGAGATACTAATCTTTCACGTGTGGTTGAATCTGACGCATTCAGCTGCTAATACTTGAGAATATTATTTCACTTCCTATCGGGCGAACCAAAAAATTTGGGTTGAATACTCTACCCTCGAAAACTGCCGCGATCCCACGCGCTGGTGGGCCATTGCAAGACAATTGCTAATTGTTGAGCAACTGGGACGATCTCTTTTCTGGCTCCGTTTCCGTGGAGGCATTAAGTCAGGAATAGTTGCACGTCAGCAGCATTTTTCTGGCGCCGTTGCCGGGGACTGCTAGCAATTTCCTCTCACAGTAATGGGTAGCCTTGAAGAAGACTAAGGGATCCAAGCATCAGTCCACATATTTACCTTATGTCCATCTCCAATGCGCCAAATATGTCCAAGTTTAAATGTTTTGACACCCTCCATTATTCTTTCCCAAGTATAAGATGCCTTCTTATTTAAAGTAGCATTTAACAAGTCACCATCAGGATAATATTTGGCTCGCAGAATAATTGCACATAATGATTTTGGTGCATCCACTAAACGCCATGCTTGTTTAGCAAGTAGGGCTATATTAAAACAATGGATGTCCCTAAACCCCATTACACCTTCTTTCTTGGGAACACTCATTTTCCACCGAAGTGACCTCGTGCCTCGCCCTGTCATTGTTGCGTGTGTCGTCCGCCTCCTCCTGTAGCAGCGCGCACCATTGACACGCCCCTTCCATGTGCGCGCACTTGTCACAGGTCTCGTGAGCGCGAGCCCCCGCACCACCATGGTAGTCGGCCCGTCGTCCTCCTCCACCCATCGTGCGCACCCTCGCCGCGCGCACCGACACCATGCCTCCTCTCGACGCTCACGCCCCCGCCGCACGTCCACCCGTGTGTGTGTCCTCACCGCGAATCTCGTGAGCGCGAGCCCCCGCGCCACCTTGGTCCCACCCCGTGTTGTCCATGGCAGCAGCCGCATCGCCTGACAAATGTCACGCGAAGTTCGCGAAAAAAGAAAAGGGGCCCGGAGCTACCTTCACGTGAGCCGGAGCGGACTTTGTCGGTCGCTCCTCCGGCGGCGGCGAGCTAAGGGAAGGGAGAAGAGGTGCTGAATGGGCTCGATGTTTCCCCGAGTCACGAGGGAGGGCGGCGCGGGGGACGATTGGGGGTCGTGAGGGATTGGATTCAATATGTGATCAAGGGAATTGTGATACCCCACCAACTTTCAGCTATATCAGCTAATAAAATAATAATCCCCCCGTTCCTAAATGTAAGCCTTTTTAAAGATTTCAAAAGGGGCTATATACGGAGCAAAATGAGTGAATCTATACTTACAAATATGTTTATATACATCTGCATGTAGTACTTTAATGAAAACCTCGAAAAAGACTTATATTTAGTAACGGGGAAAGTAATACATGTGTGTTAGACGGTCGGGTCCCATGCACAGCTGGGTATACATGTGAGAGTCTAGTTTATGGAGTTTTTTTTAAATCTCGCACCCTTTTTAGTAGCTAGTGATCAAAACATTGTCTTCTACAAGCAAAGGGATGATGGCATCCAGTGCCTCATCAAACCAAGAACGAGGGGAAGAAGATTTATAAATTCAAGCTATCTCATCCGCTACAGCAATGCTCATAGCACACATGTGAAGTCCCTCACCATATGAAAACAGTCCACATATTCTCTAATGGTTAGCATCATCTCCCCACAAAAATTGTGCCATCGCATCTCTTATTCCCTTACTTTTTTTAGGGATTTTGAAGACCAGCATTGCATATGATCGTATTTCGTGAGCCACCGATTTGAGAAGTGCCTCTTTTCCTCCTAGTGATAAGCTTCTTTCTTTCCATCCCAACAATCTCTCGCTATACTATCAATCAAATAGTTGAACTTGTCACTCCTATCAAGTTCCACTGTTGGGAGTCACAAATATTTATCATTGAATGTTTATCAAATATTGGGGGTCCCAAATATTTATCATTGAATGTTTCAGTCATTATTTCCAAAGTAACACAGGTTTGTGCTCTAGTCTCAACAGGGGTACTCGGACTGAAAAATATACTAGATGTTTCAACACTTACTCTCTGTCCAGACGCCAAGCAATACTTGTCAAGTAGGGCCTTTAAGGTATTTGCATTCTGGTTATTATCCTTGATAAAGATAAGTGCATCATCTACAAATAAGAGGTTAGTCACCGCAGATGCATCACGAAACACTTTAACTCCCTCCAACCCTCCTATTTCTTTAGCATGTGATAACAAGGTTGTCAATCCTTCAGTGCATAATAAGAACAGGTAGGGGAGAGGGGACCCCCTGCCTTAGCCCAGTGGAAGGTTTAAAACCATCGGTCTCCTTCGAATTGAACCGAACATTGTATTGCATTAAAGACACACATTGCATTATCCGCTTCACCCACCTTGCATCAAAACCAAGCTTCAATAAGATAGTTTCGAGAAATACCCATTCAACACGATCATAGGATTTGTGCATGTCAGGTTTAACCGCACACCATCCATCCTTTCCTTTCTTTTATTCTTTATTGTATGGAGACGCTCATATGCAATAAGAACATTGTCAGTTATAAGCCTTCCAGGTACGAAGGCACTCTAGGTGGGGGATATAATTTCTGGGAGTAATGGTTTCAGCCTTATAGCAATCATTTTCGAGAATGACCTTATACACAACATTACATAAATTGATCGGAAGAAACTATGATACCTTTTTTGGGGAATTTATTTTAGGAATCATGACTATAGAAGTATCATTCCAACATGAAGGTATTGTGCATGTATTAATGGCCTGTAAAACTTCCTCCACTAGGTCATCACCAAGCATCGGCAAGAATCATTTATAAACTATATAATGGAGTCCATCTGGACCTAGGGCTTTGAAGTCCCTATATCAAAGAGAGATTTTCGCAATTCCTCGCGTGAGAACGGTGCTTTTAGCATGACATTCATCTCATTAGTGACCCTGTGTTGCATCGTAGAGAGAACATAAGGATCTAGATCAAACACCTCTTAACTGAACAGTTTAGAAAACTACTCGAGAATTAGAGCATTCAACTCGTTTGTTCCTTCTCGCCATACACCATTGTCGTCCATTAGTTTTTTTATTTCATTACATTTTTCCTTGCCGGAGCAGCTCTATGAAAGAAAGTCGTATTTCTGGCACCATGCAGTAGCCAATTCGTCCTCCCTCTCTAAATCCAATACATCTCTTGTTGGTCCAGTACGTTCTCAATTAGTACTTGTACTTCCTTCAGCTCTGCGCTACTTTCAGAACTCTGGCGACGTGCTTTCAACCTTTCCAATTCATGCTTCAACTTATTGCTCCGCTTCTTCAGTACCTTCAACGTTTCCCGATCTGATGAGTGGAGATCGGCATGAACAGCTCGTGTTCGATCAGCCAGCAAGGGGCCAACAACCCTTAGTTTCGCTCGGTTCTAGGCTGACTTCACTATTTTATCCACGATGGATTCTTGGAGCCATCTAGCCTCAAACTTTTTCCATCCACTAGACTTTCTCAATTATTGCCCATCAAAATATTCCGTATCCAGCTGTAGGGGTCTATGGTCCGAGTGAACGTGTGGTTCATGATATAACACATCTAGTGGGAACTTCTCTGACGAAGCCTCATTGCAAACAGCCCGATCAAGTCTTTCCCGAATCTCACCACGTCTCCACATGATTTTTTTCACCGATAAATTCTATGTCACTCAGTGAGCACTCAAACAGGCAATCCCTAAAGGATTCCATCATATACCCTGGTCTGGGTTGACACCTTCTTTTTCTGATCCATATAGAATTTCATTTAGATCATCAATGACCATCCATGCAGAATTGGTGACCCCTTTAAGACTACGCGGATATTGCCAAGTCATATCCCTCTTGTCCCAATCTGGTTCCCCATAGAAACAAGTTAAGCGCCAATTCACATTATCACCAGTCATAAGTACAACATCAATGTAGTTTTATGTCTTGAAGTTTACCACCACGCCACTGGTATTGTTATAGAAGAGATCTAGCCCACCCGATCTACCATCACTAGATACCACATAAACTACTTCAAAACCAAGCTTCACTCCAAGTTCTCGAGCCTTCTCTTTATTTAAATATGATTGAGAGAGAAAAATAACATTAGCCCCCACCCACTTTTGGAGTTTCAAGAGCTCACTAACCGCCGTTGCCGTCACCATGCCACAACAGTTTCAAGCTAGGATTTTCATTGCTCCCAGCAGTCCTCCGCCTCGGAGGCCACCGGTATTGAGTTTTCCTGAACGATCACACCTTAAGAAAACACACCTGCACTAACAAAGATTGCCACAACCCCTCACAACTTCACCACATGAGCGTGAGAAGGATTGAAACTCAACTACACAATGTTGAATCACAAGATCTTGCATAGCATGCTCCTTCGATCAAGAGGGTGGAGCAGAAAGAGTGCATCTATTATAGGAGACCGGGCGCGGAGACGATCCGGACCTCACAGGAGAGAGAGAGACCAGACACAACGTCGAAGGGCATCGTTCTGGAACAAAAATTGTTGGCAGACGCGCCGCTGCCAAGGAGGCAGTCGGCGGCGGCCAGCAAAACCCTAGTCGCCTCGGACTTGGCCTCGCAGTGTGCAATTATCTCTACTCCTAATTGCAAAGTCCGTACGTCAGTCACTTTAGTCTATGGAGTTGGTTAGCCTTGTTCCACCGCTTATTACATCTCACGTTGGACGTCCTCTTGCACGGGGACCTCGTGGCCCGGGCATGCTACATCGACTCGTGCGCAGCTTGTCAAGACATTCTTTCGTGTCCATCGTAGTCGTAGTCGTCAGCGACTATTTTTTTCCTCCGAGGAAATCGTGCGCTGATTTGTTTTTCCTTTCGATGGGGTCATACGCGAATTGTTTTTGTGTGACGCCACTAGAGAGGAGGGATGCCGCATGAACGTTTGCACAGGAGCATCCAACCAGCCAACAGGTTGTTCGCGCTCGGGCACCCTCCTCCAGCGCGACAGAATCCGTGCTGGGAGGATGAAATGCAAGAAAAAATTGCCAAATAAAAATGCAAGAAATTAGACAAGCTTTCTTCACAAACCATGGGAGTCAAGCACGCGTTTGTCGTAAACTGATCTACAAAGTCACGTCTCAACCAACGCCGACCACCGACAAAGAGTAACAACTACAAAGTACTCATATTGCAGACACACCAATCCCCTCCCGGCTTGAAAATAATAATTCAGCCAAATTAAGTCACATCTCTCTCCCCCTTGCACCTGTCGCTAGCCCTTTTCCCACTTTCTTCCTTGCCCGAGAAAAGAATTATGATTTCTTCCATCATGACGTGAACTCCATGATGTGAAGAATACTCGGTTGCATTCTTGGTCTCTCGCATTGGATTGAACAAAAATCTGCCAAAAATTACCACCCATCCCTCTCCTTCCGTTATCTTGCTCGGGTAAGATGTGCCTCCCTCACAACTCTGGTCCCTACACCCTCTTTTTCGAAAGAGAAGCAAAGATTGCCTCATATATTAAATAAGGAGAAGAGAATTGTCGAGTTAATTACGGAAAATCGGGCAAAAAACGGTACAACAAGGGCCAAGTCCACTCCCATAGACTAAAGTACACACGCCAAAGCATCCCTTATCGATGACACATCGATCTACGGCCAGACAACGCAGCTCCGACTTTGACGGAGAACTCTGAAGGACAAAAACAGGCACGGCTGATGCCACGGGAGATCGCCGAATGGGCTAACTGCAACGAGTCATCGTGTAATGCAGGGCCTCGCCACCACAGCTTCGACTCCACAGCAACAAACAATCTGAGGCAATTCCGTGCACACGCCGTAGAAGAGCCGACTACCGCAACCATAGTCACGTCGCCGACATCGCTCCCACCATCATCTTGCCACCGAAGTCTGGACGCTCTAGTGATTCTCTTGGGGTCGCCGCCCCGACATCCACCACACCGTCGCGCCCAGCGCAATCAACTGACACCGCCTTCCGGATCCGCCACCCCGACATAACTCCGCTCCCCTCGAGCAGCAACGCCGCACAACCTAGCTACCCGCAGCCCAGGCTGCTCAGGGCAACCGCTCACACACCACGAACATCGCACCACATCCAGGGCCGCCGTCCCGACGTAAAGTCAGACCTCGCCCTCTAGGGCGCGTTGACCGAGCCGACACCCCTACCACCCAAGCGGGACAAGGATGCCACCCAATCAATGTCGAGATAGAGCACCACCTCATAGAGCTGCCAGTCACATTGTTCTCGAGATCGCCATCTCAACGCACAAACAGAAATCACCCGGAGCTGCCGCCCCAACGTCCACTGTCGCCAACGATGAAGAGATCCGTGCAAAATGCGGTATGCTGACTCTCCAAGGCGATGCCTCAAAGAAGGAAACGACATAGCCGCCGACATCACCCGCTTCGGCCATCCGAAGCTAGAGATTTCTCCCAGAGAGTCGTGCAATGAAGTTCCACGGCAACACCTTCAAGAAGGGGAACGACGCCATGGCGCCGCCGTTGCCGGCATAGACCAAAAGTTAGGGCTGGGCTTTCGTTCGGAGATCCACCACACCTCCAAATCCGAACAGATCTGAAGCACTGCACAACACAAAATCCCATGGTCGACGTACACCTGCTCCACCCGCCATCGCGCCTCAAGCACAACAGCGCCATCTGGCCCACTTCCTGCAGGAGGTCCGCGCAGCATGAAGACCTCCGCGGCGCGCCCTGCGCCACCTTGTGCCACCCTGCACCGCCTCAGATCTGGGAGACCCTCGCCGAGGGGCCTCAGATGTGGCCGCCTCAGATCAGGATTTCTGGCTAGGGGCTGATACGTCTCCAACGTATGCCTTTTATATTTTTTTGGCACTAACTTATTAACTCAGTGCCAAGTGCCAGTTCCTGTTTTTCGTGTTTTTTACCCTTTTTAGAGGAGGATTTTAAACGGTGTCCTGACGGAATAAAACTTCTGAAAAGATTTTTTCCAGAACAGAAGATACGCACGAGACTTGAGATCCAAGGCAGGGGCCACCAGGGGACCCCACAAGCGCCCTAGGCTCGTCTGCTCTACCTCTTCCGCCTATAAATTCAGAAAAATTCCAAAACTGTGGGAGAGATCCACGAAAATACTTTTCTGCCACCGCAAGCTTCTGTCTCCGCAAGATCCCATATGGGGCATGTTCTGGTGCCCTGCCGGAGGGGGGATTCCGATACGGAGGACTTCTTCATCAACACCATGACCTCCCCGATGATGCGTGAGTAGTTCACCATAGACCTTTGGGTCCATAGCTAGTAGCTAGCTGGCTTCTTCTCTCACTTGCATCTTCAATACAAAGTTCTCCATGATCTTCACGGAGATCTATGTGATGTAATCTTCTTTTGCGGTGTGTTTGTCGAGATCTGATGAATTGTGGATTTATGATCAGATTATCTATGAATCTTATTTGAGTTTCTTCTGATCTCTTATATGCATGATTTCATATCCTTGTAATTCTCTTCAAGTTGTGGGTTTTGTTTGGCCAACTTGATCTATGATTCTTGCAATGCGAGAAGTGCTTGGTTTTGGGTTCATACCGTGCGGTAACCTTGATATGTCCATTTTGCATCAAGCTTTCACGTTGATATTTATCGCTTTATGGACCGTTATTATACCTTGTGGTACCATACTTATGCCTTTTCTCTCTTATTTTGCAAGTTCTATTTGAAAAGGGAGAATACCGGCAGCTGGAATTCTAGACTGGAAAAGGAGCAAGTCTGAGTCCTCTATTATGTGCAACTCCAAATGCGCTGAAAATCAATGTGCAATTTTTTGGGAATATATAAAAAAATACTAGGCGAAAGAAGTGCCAGAGGGGTGCTGCCAGGGGCCCACAAGCCTGGTAGCCGCGGCCTGCCCCCCTGACCGCGGCTATAGGGCTTGTGGGCACCCTGGTGGCCCACTGGCCCCCTCTTCTGCTATATGAAGGTTTCGTCCGGAAAAAAATCAGGGCGGGGCTTTTTCGAGGAGGCGCCGCCGCCACGAGGCGGAACTTGAGCAGAACCAATCTAGAGCTCCGGCAGGATGATCCTGCTGGGGAAACTTCCGTCCCGGAGGGGGAAATCGTCGCCATCGTCATCACCAACACTCCTCTCATCGGAGGGGATTCACCTCCATCAACATCTTCATCAGCACCATCTCATCTCCAAACCCTAGTTCATCACTTGTAACCAATCTCCGTCTCGCGACACCGATTGGTGCTTGTAAGGTTGCTAGTAGTGTTGATTACTCTTTGTACTTGATGCTAGTTGGATTACTTGGTGGAAGAGTTTATGTTCAGATCCTTGATGCTACTCATTACACCTCTGATCATGATTATGATTATTCTTTGTGAGTAGTTACTTTTATTCCTAAGGACATGGGATAAGTCATGCTAATAATAGTCATGTGAATTTGGTATTCGTTCGGTATTTTGATATGTTGTATGTTTTTTTTCCTCTAGTGGTGTTATGTGAACGTTGACTACATAACGCTTCACCATTATTTGGGCCTAGAGGAAGGCATTGGGGAGTAGTAAGTAGATGATGGGTTGCTAGAGTGATAGAAGCTTAAACCCGGTCTATGCGTTGCTTCGTAAGGGGCTGATTTGGATCCACAAGTTTAATGTATGGTTAGACGTTGTCTTAATTCTTCTTTCGTAGTTGTGGATGCTTGCGAGTGGGGTTAATCATAAGTGGGATGCTTGTCCAAGTAAGGGTAGTACCCAAGCGCCGGTCCACCCTGCTACTGCGACAACAGACCTTCCCTGGTACGGCGCCAGGAATCCTGCTGCAGCGGCTACGCCTTAGGGACTTCCTAGGCAAGTATGCAAAGGATTCCCCGTGGCCTTGGAGCCTTGCGTTGGTGTTCCCTCAAAGCGAAAAGGGTGATGTAGCGCAGCGGCGGTAAGTATTTCCCTCAGTTTGAGAACTAAGGTATCGATCCAGTGAAGGAGTATCACAAGTGCCTGCACAAACACAAAGAGCTTGCTCCCAATGCTATGAAGGGGTTGTCAATCCCTTATAGATTGTTTGCCAAGTGAGAACTGAAAGCAACAAAGTAACAAAGCAAAGTAAAAGCGGAGGTGTAAACAATGGGTGTGAATAGACCCGGGGGCCGTAGTGTTTACTAGTGGCTTCTCTCATGAAAGCAAGTAGACGGTGGGTGAACGAATTACTCTCGAGCAATTGATAGAACCGCGAAAGTCGTGACGATATCTATGGCAATGATTATATCTATAGGCATCACGTCAAAAACAAGTAGACCGATACTTTCCGCATCTACTACTATTACTCCACACGTCGAACGCTATCCAGCATGCATCTAGTGTATTAAGTCCAAAAGAAGAGAGTAACGCCTTAAGCAAGATGACATGATGTAGATGGACAATCTCATATCTACGACAAATCCCACCTTGTTACCCGTGATGGCAACCACACGATGTGTGCCTTGCTGCCCCTACTATCATTGGGAAAGGTCACCACACGGTAAGAACCCAAAACCAAGCACTTCTCCCATTGCAGGAATCATAGATCTAGTTGGCCAAACAAAACCCAAGACTCGGAGAGACTTACAAGGATATCAAATCATGCAAATTAGAAATCAGCAAAGACTCAAATATATATCATAGATAATCTGATCACAAATCCACAATTCATCGGATCTCGACAAACACACCGCCAAAGAGGATTACATCGGATAGATCTCCATGAAGATCATGGAGAACTTTGGATTGAAGATCCAAGAGAGAGAAGAAGCCATCTAGCTACTAACTACGGACCCGTAGGTCTGAAGTGAACTACTCACGAGTCATTGGAGGGGCGATGATGTTGATGAATAGGCCCTCCAACTCCAAAGTCCCCTCCGGCAGGGCACCAGGAAGGGTCTCCAGATGAGATCTCGCGGAAACAGGAACTTGCGGCGGCGGAACTCCCGATCTTTGTTTCTTTCTGGAGGTTTCTGAATTTATAGGACCATATGGCGGTGCAGTTGCATCAAGTGGGCCCCCGAGGGGCCCACAAGCTTGGTTGGCGTGACCTAGGGGGGGGGCGCGGCGACAGGGCTTGTGGCGCCCTCGTGGCCCCCCTCCGGTATCTTTTTCTTCCGGTATTTTTGATATTTTCCATAAAAATCATCGCGAAAGAATTATTCTGTTTGGACTCCATTCCAAAATCATATCTGAAAAGAGTAAAAAACACAGAAAAAACAGGAACTGGCGCTTGGCACTGAGTTAATAAGTTAGTCCCAAAAAAGATATAAAAAGGTAAACAAAACATCCAAAGTTGACAAGATAACAGCGTGAAACCATCAAAAATTATAGATACGTTTGAGACGTATCAAGCATCCCCAAGCTTAACTCCTGCTCGTCCTCGAGTAGGGAAGTGATAAAGAATGAATTTTTGATGCTTTCATGCTACCTAGGATAGATGTCCTTTGTAACTCCTCTTATGTGATGTGAATGTTCAGATCCATTAGATTCAAAACAATAGTTTGCTATTGACGTGGAAACAATAATACTTCAAGCAAACTAGCAAAGTAATCATGAACTTTCAAAATAACAAGGCCAAAAGAAACTTATCCCTACAAAATCATATAGTCTGGCTATGCTCTATCATCATTGCACAACGAATTTAAATCATGCACAACCCCGGTATTGGCCAAGTAATTGTTTTCACACCTTTGCTTTCTCAAACCGTTTCAACTCTCACGCAATACATGAGCGTGAGCCATGGTTTTAGCACTATAAATGGTGTTGAGTGTGGTGGAGGTTTCAAGACAAAAAAGGAGAAGATGGTCACATTAACTAGGCCTATCAATGAGCTGTCGAGGTGCTCATCAATAGATATCAATGTGAATGAGTAGAGATTGCCATACAAATGATGCACTAGACCTAAGAGTAGGTGAAAGCTCTTAAAGGAAACTAGTGGGTGTGCATCCAACTTGCTTGCTCACAAAGACCTAAGGCAATTTTCAGGAAGCCTATCATTGGAATATACAAGCCTAGTTATATATAATGAAAATTTCCCACTAGCTATATGGTGGTGAAAACGAGAGACTCTCAATCATGAAGATCATGGTGCTTAATATGCACAAGTGTGGAAAGGTTGTAGCATTGTCCCTTCTCTCTTTTTCTCTCATTTTTTTGAATGGGCTCTTTGGCCTCTTATTTTTTGGTGGGCATCTTTGGCCTATTTTATTTCTCACATGGGACAATGCTCCATCAATGATGATCATCACACTTACAACTCAAAACTTAGAGCAATGATGACTCTATATGGAATGCCTTCGGTAGTGTATCGTGACAATGATCTAGCATGGCATAGACATAAATGGAAACATCATGCTAGCTATCTTACGATCATGCAATGGCAATGTAGATGTGGTGGCACATGTCATGGTGGTAGTTGCATGGCAATATATCTCGGAATGACTTTGAAAGCCATAGTAGGTAGGTATGGTGGCTGTTTTGAGGGAGGCTAATGGTGGGTTTTATGCATCGGCGAAAGTTGCACGGCACTAAAGAAGATAGTGATGGTGGAAGGTGAAAGTGCATCTAAACCATGGACTCAACATTAGTCATGAAGAACTCATATACTTGTTGCAAAAGTTTTGTTAGTTATCGAAACAAAGCATTCAACGCATACTCCTAGGGGAAGGGTTGGTAGGTATAAACCATCGCGCGATCCCGACCGCCACACAAAGCATGACAATCAATAGACTAATCATGCTCAGACTTCATCACATAGCAGTTCACCATACGTGCATGCTACGAGAATCACTAACTTCAACACAAGTATTTCTAGATCCACAACACCTTATTAGCATAACTTCAATATTACCATAACCACAACTCAAAACTAGTTGAGATGAATCAAACTTCTCTAACTATTCAATGCACATGAAGGTGGAAGTTTTCGTATCCCTTTGGATAACTACCCTTTTGAGACTACTTTCAAAGCATATATCAACTACCAAGCCACACACCACCGTGCTCTAAAAGATATAAGTGACGCACATAGAGCAAAATCAACTAGCTCAAAAGATATAAGTGAAGCACATGTGAGCTGAATTGTCTACCAAAGGATATAAGTGAAGCTCGACAAAATCACGGTGAGTGCATGTCTCTCTCTAGGTGTGAAGCAAGGATGATTGTGACACAACAAAAATAAAAAGACTCCTACGGTACAAGATGCTCCAAGCAAAACACATAACATGTGGTGAATAAAAATATAGCCCCAAGTAACATTACCGATGGATTGAAGACGAGAGAGGGGATGCCTTCCCGGGGCATCCCCAAGCGTAGGCTTTTATGGCATCCTTGAATATCTTGGGGTGCCTTGGGCATCCCCAAGCTTGAGATCTTGCCACTCTTTATCTTTTTGTCCATAAGAACTTCACCCAAAACTTGAAAACTTCACAACACGAAACTTAAACAGAAACTCGTGATAACATTAGTATAAGAAAGCAAACCACCACTTCCTTAGGTACTGTAGAAAACTTAAATTATACTTATTCTGATGTTGGGTTACTATATTTTCAATCTTCCATGGCTAATACCCCCCCGATACTATCCATAGTTTCATCAAAATAAGCAACCAACACAACAAAAACAGAATCTGTTAACAGCAGACCAGTCTGTAGCAATCTGTATACTTCGTATACTTCTGTTACTTCAAAAATTCTTAAAAAATACGAAAGTCTGAAGAATTTCCGTAGCAATCCGCAGAAAAAAGAATCGACTCAAAAGCTCTTACAGAAAAAACATGAAAATTATTTTTGTGAGCAGAAAGTTTCTGTCTTTTCCAGCATGACCAAACGATCATCCCCAAGACTAATCATAATGGTTTTGCTTGGCACAAACGCAAAAAGAAAGACAAAAACACAATCATAAAAGAATTATGAAAGTGTGTAAAACACAAAATAGAAAGAAAAAGGATAGATTCGTTGGGTTGCCTCCCAATAAGCGATATTGTTTAACGCCCTTAGCTAGGCATAAGGTGATGGAATCACGTATAGTCATCTTTGGTGCTCAAACCATAAGTAGCCCTCATCATAGATTCTTAAGGCAATCTTATTTTATTTCTTGAAAAGTGCGCCATGCCCTTATTTAAGGGAAATTGAAATCTAATATTCCCTTCCATCATATCGATGATAGCACCAATAGTCCTTAGGAAAGGTCTACCAACAATAATGGGACATGAAGGATTGCAATCTATGTCAAGTACAATGAAATCCACGGGTACATAGTTATTATTTGCAAAAGTAAGAACATCATCGATCCTTCCCATGGGTTTCTTGACAGTAGAATCCGCAAGATGCAAATTAAGAGAACACTCTTCAATCTCATGAAAACCAAGAATATCACATAAAGATTTTGGAATCGCGGAAACACTAGCACCCAAATCACACAAAGCATTGCACTCATGGTTTTTGATGTTGATTTTGATAGTAGGTTCCCACTCATCATGAAGTTTTCTAGGTATAGAGAGTTCTAGTTCGAGCTTCTCTTGAAGAGATTTCATCATAGCATCTACGATATGCGCGGTAAAGGCTTTGCTTTGGCTATAAGCATGTGGAGAGTTTGCAATCGATTGCATCAAAGAGATGCATTCAAACAAGGAGCAATTATCATAATTGAATTCCTTGAAATCCAAAGTGGGAGTTTCATTACTACCCAAAATTTTGATTCCTTCTACTCCACTCTCCGCACCTTTATCATCAAGATAGGTGGACTCCGGATCATTGGGGAGTTTTTCAACCAAAGTGGATTCATATCCAGCCCCTTCATCAATAGGTTTGACTCGCGAAAACAAAGATTCAAGAGGAGACACACCAAGCACTTTAAGATCTTCGTGATTTGCATAAAAAATTTCAAGTTTAGCTGCCATCTTATTGACTAAGGTAGCCTTCTTGTCAGAAATTTGGCCCACCAATTTTTCAAGGTGAGCAAGCTGAGAATTAAGTGCAAGGAAATTGTTGGCCATATCATCAACTTCTTTATTCAAACAGACCGAAACGGAATTTTTCTCTTTTAATTCCCTACGGAAGTAACTATTTGGGTCGAACTGAGAAGACATGAAACCTTTGACATTAGTTTCAATCTCCTCTAATTTTTTGAAATAGTTTGGTTTGGCCATGAGGAAAGATCTCTCACGAACAAGCCTAAGAGCAGGCAAGGAAAACGGGCGAAAGGGAACGGCAAAAAGCAAAAGAAAACGGCAAAGGAGAAAGGAGAAGGAAAACGGCAATATGTGAAGTGGGGGAGAGGAAAACGAGAGGCAACTGGCAAAAAAGTAAATGCAAGAGATGAGTTTGTGAGACCTACTTGGATAGATCTCTCCTTCCCCGGTAACGGCGCCAGAAATTCTTCTTGCTACTGCGACAACAGACCTTCCCTGGTACGGCGCCAGGAATCCTGCTGCAGCGGCCACGCCTTAGGGACTTCCTAGGCAAATATAGAAATGATTCCCCCGTGGCCTTGGAGCCTTGCGTTGGTGTTCCCTCGAAACAGAAAGGGTGATGTAGCATAGCGGCGATAAGTATTTCCCTCAGTTTGAGAACCAAGGTATCAATCCAGTGAAGGAGTATCACAAGTGTCTGCACAAACACAAAGAACTTGCTCCCAACGCTATGAAGGGGTTGTCAATCCCTTATAGATTGTTTGCCAAGTGAGAACTGAAAGCAACAAAGTAACAAATCAAAGTAAAAGCGGAGGTGTAAACGATGGGTGTGAATAGACCC
Source organism: Hordeum vulgare subsp. vulgare (assembly GCF_904849725.1). NCBI lineage: Eukaryota > Viridiplantae > Streptophyta > Magnoliopsida > Poales > Poaceae > Hordeum > Hordeum vulgare. Next base: position 122,647,673 of record NC_058524.1, on the reverse strand, counting down.
GGGGGCCGTAGTGTTTACTAGTGGCTTCTCTCATGAAAGCAAGTAGACGGTGGGTGAACGAATTACTGTCAAGCAATTGATAGAACCGTGCAAAGTCATGACGATATCTATGGCAATGATTATATCTATAGGCATCACTTCCAAAAAAAGTAGACCGATACTTTCTGCATCTACTACTATTACTCCACACGTCGACCGCTATCCAGCATGCATCTAGTGTATTAAGTCCAAAATAACAGAGTAACGCCTTAAGCAAGATGACATGATGTAGATGGACAATCTCATATCTACGACAAAGCCCACCTTGTTACCCTTGATGGCAACTACACGATGTGTGCCTTGCTGCCCCTACTATCACTCGGAAATGTCACCACACGGTAAGAACCCAAAACCAAGCACTTCTCCCATTGCAAGAATCATAGATCTAGTTGGTCAAACAAAACCCAAGACTCGGAGAGACTTACAAGGATATCAAATCATCCAAATTAGAAATCAGCAAAGACTCAAATATGTATCATAGATAATCTGATCACAAATCCACAATTCATCGGATCTCGACAAACACACTTCCAAAGAGGATTACATCGGATAGATCTCCATGAAGATCATGGAGAACTTTGTATTGAAGATCCAAGAGAGATAAGAAGCCATCTAGCTACTAAATACGGACCCGTAGGTCTGAAGTGAACTACTCACGAGTCATTGGAGGAGCGATGATGTTGATGAAGAGGCCCTCCAACTCCAAAGTCCCCTCCGGAAGGGCACCGGGAAGGGTCTCCAGATGAGATCTCGCGGAAACAGGAACTTGCGGCGGCGGAACTCCCGATCTTTGTTTCTTTCTGGAGGTTTCTGAATTTATAGGACCATATGGCGGTGGAGTTGCATCAAGTGGGCCCCGGATGGGCCGACAAGCTTGGTTGGCGCGACCTAGGGGGGCCGCGACAACACGGCTTGTGGCGCCCTCGTGGCCCCCCTCCGGTATCTTTTTCTTCCGGTATTTTTGATATTTTCCATGAAAAATCATCACAAAAGAATTATTCCGTTTGGACTCCGTTCCAAAATCAGATCTGAAAAGACTCAAAAACACAGAAAAAACAGGAACTCGCGCTTGGCACTGAGTTAATAAGTTAGTCCCAAAAAAGATATAAAAGGTAAACAAAACATCCAAAGTTGACAAGATAACAACGTGAAACCATCAAAAATTATAGATACTTTTGAGACGTATCACACCCACATATCAAACTATCAAAGTAACGAACGCGAATCATATGAACATGATGAAACTAGCATGACAGAAATTCCCGTGTGTCCTCGGGAGCGTTTTTCCTCCTATAAGACTTTGTTCAGGCTTGTCGCTTGCTACAAAAGGGATTGGGCCACTTTGCTACACCGTTGCTACTCTTGTTACTTGTTACTTTTCACCTGCTACGTTTCACCTCACTACACCATCACTTGTTACCGCTACTCTCAGTGCTTGCAGTTATTACCTTGCTGAAAACCGTTTATCAGAGCCTTCTGCTCCTCGTTGGGTTCAACACTCTTACTTATCGAAAGGACTACGATTGATCCCCTATACTTGTAGGTCATCAAGACTCTTTTGTGGCGCCGTTGCCGGGGAGTGAAGCGCCTTTGGTAAGTGGAATTTGGTAAGGAAACATTTATATTTTGTGCTGAAATTTATTGTCACTTGTCACTATGGAAACTGTTCCTTTGAGGAATTTGTTCGGGGTATCTTCACCACGAACGGAAGCACGAGGAGTTGCTCCTCAACCTAAGGTACCTACTTAAAATATCTTTTATGAAATTCCTTCAGGTATGCTTGAGAAACTGCTGGCTAATCCTTTTACACGAGATGGATCTTCACATCCAGACTTGCATCTAATCTATGTAGATGAAGTTTGTCGTTTATTTAAGCTTGCAGGTTTGCCCGAGGATGAGGTAAAGAAGAAATTATTTCCTTTATCTTTGAAGGATAAGGTGTTGACATGGTATAGGCTATGTGATGATACTGGATCATGGGACTACAATCGGTTGAAATTAGAATTTCATAAAAAGTTTTATCCTATGCATTTAGTACATCGTGATCGGAATTAAATTTATAACTTTTGGTCTCGTGACAGGGAAAGCATAGCTCAAGCTTGGGGAGGCTTAAATCAATGCTATATTCATGCCCCAATCATGAGTTCGAGAGAGAAATTATCACTCAAAACTTTTATGCTCGGCTTTCTCATGAAGATCGTACCATGCTTGACACTTCTTGTACCGATTCTTTTATGAAGAAGGATATTGACCACAAGTGGAATTTATTGGAAAGAATCAAACGTAACTCTGAAGGTTGGGAGCTTGAAGAAGGTAAGGAGTCAGGTATGAATTTCCAGTTTGATTGCGTTAAATCTTTTGTTGAAACAAACACTTCTAGAGATTTTAGCGCTAAGTATGGACTTGACTCTGAGATAGTAGCTTCTCTATGTGAATCTTTTGCTGCTCATATTGATCTTCCCAAAGAGAAGTGGTTTAAGTATCATCCTCTTGTAGAAGTCAACATAGTTAAACCCAATCTAGTTGAAGAGAAAGTCATTGCCTATAATGATCCTATTGTTCCTTGTGCCTACACTGAGAAACCACCTTACCCTGCTAGGAAAAAGGATTATTCTAAAGCCCCAACTGTGATACGTAGGGGTTACATTAGGCCACTTGCACCCCCTGAGGAAATTAGAGTTGAACCTAGTGTTGCTATTATCAAAGATCTCTTAGCCGAAGACATAGACGGGCATGCTATCAAATTCCGTGAGGACTCCGCTAGAATTGCTAAACCTCACGCGAAAGACAAATACGGGCCTGTAGTTGGCCTGCCCGTTGTTTCTGTCAAGATAGGAGATCACTGTTATCATGGTTTATGTGATATGGGTGCTAGTGTTAGTGCAATACCCCGGTCCCTATATGATGAAATCAAAGATGAGATTGCACCTGCTGAGTTAGAACCCATTGATGTCATATTACGCTAGCTAATAGAGACACTATCTGCCATGTGGGAATTGTAAGAGATGTAGAAGTCCTGTGTGGTAAGACGAAGTATCCTACTGATTTCCTCGTCCTTGCAACTTCACAAGATAGCTTTTGTCCCATCATATTTGGTAGACCCTTTCTCAACACTGTCAATGCTCATATTGATTGCATTAAACAGACTATCACTGTTAGTTTCGAGGGTGTGTCTCATGAATTTAACTTCTCCAAGTTAGGAAGACAACCCCATGAAAAAGAGTCATCTGGTAGGGATGAAATCATTGCTCTTGCCTCTATTGTCGTGCCTCCTATGGATCCTTTAGATCAATATCTGCTTGAGCATGAAAATGATATGCCTATGGATGAAAGAGATGAGACAGATAAAATTGTTTTAGAACAATATCCTATTCTTAAGAATAATCTGCGTGTTGAACTGCTTGGGGATCCTCCCCCACCAAAGGGTGATCCTGTGTTCGAGCTAAAACAGTTACCAGATACACTTAAGTATACCTATCTTGATGAGAAGGAGATATATCCTGTTATAATTAGCGCTCACCTCTCGAATCACGAAGAGAAGAAGTTATTAAAAACTTTGAGGAAGCACCGTGGTGCTATTGGATATACTCTTGATGATCTTAAGGGTATTAGACCCACTCTATGTCAGCACAAGATTAAAACCGATCCTGATTCTAAGCCAGTTGCTGATCATCAACAGAGGTTAAATCCTAGGATGAAAGAGGTCGTGAGAAACGAAATATTAAAGCTTCTGGAAGCAGGAATCATTTATCCTGTTGCTCATAGTGATTGGGTAAGTCCAGTACATTGCGTACCTAAGAAGGGAGGTATCACCGTCGTTCCTAATGATAAGAATGAACTAATCCCACAGAGGATTATTACTCGCTATAGGATAGTGATAGACTTCTGGAAACTGAACAAGGCAACCAGGAAAGACCATTATCCTTTGCCGTTTATCGACCAAATGCTAGAAAGGCTATCTAAACACACACAGACTTCTGCTTTCTAGATGGTTATTCAGGTTTCTCGCAAATACCTGTTGCACAATCTGATCAGGAGAAAATCACTTTCACCTGCCCCTTCGGTACCTTTCCTTATAGACGTATGCCTTTTGGCTTATGCAATGCACCTGCCACCTTTCAAAGATGCATGATGGCTATATTCTCTGACTTTTGTGAAAAGATTGTTGAGGTTTTTCATGGATGATTTTTCCGTTTACGGTTCTTCCTTTGACGATTGCCTCAGCAACCTTGATCCAGTCTTACAGAGATGCAAAGATATCAACCTCGTCTTGAACTGGGAGAAGTGCCACTTCATGGTTAATGAAGGAATCGTCTTAGGACACAAAATCTCTGAGAAAGGCATTGAAGTTGATAAGGCTAAGGTTGATGCGATTGGGAAAATGCCTTGCCCCACAGATATCAGAGGTATACGAAGTTTCCTAGGTCCTGCTGGTTTCTATAGAAGGTTCATTAAAGACTTCTCTAAGATTTCTAGGCATCTTACCAACCTCTTGCGGAAGGATGTTCCTTTTGTTTTTGATGAGGATCGTGAGGAAGCTTTCGAAATACTTAAGAGGGCCTTGATAACCGCACCTATTATTCAACCACCTAATTGGAACTTGCCCTTTTGAAAGGATCGATATGGTTAACTAGAGGGGAGTGAATAGGCAACGACCACTTTTTAATTAATCTTAGCAAGTTAGGGTAAACAACATACGGGTTCACAAATATTACAACAATGGGGTGAACCTTAATGAATCTAACAACGAGAGCTACTAAGACAAGTAAGAGATAGACAACAACATATGCATACACAAAGTAAAGGTTAGAGATAACCACAAGTGGAACCAATGGAGACGAGGATGTGTTACCGAAGTTCCTTCCCTTTGACAGGAAGTACGTCTCCGTTGGAGCGGTGTGGAGGCACAATGCTCCCCAATAAGCCACTAAGGCCACCGTATTCTCCTCACGCCCTCGCACGATGCAAGGTACCGTGATTACACTATAGGTGCCCTTGAAGGCGGCGACCGAACCTTTACAAACGAGGTTGGGGCAAACTCCACACAAAGCTTGAAGGCTCCCAACAAGACCATGAAGCTTCACCACAATGGAATGTGGCTTCGAGGTGACCTCAACCGTCTAGGATGCTCAAACACCCAAGAGTAACAATATCCACAAGGGATTGGTGGGGGAATCAACTTTTCTCTTGGTGGAAGTGTGGATCTAGGCCTTCTCAACCAATCCCTAAAGAATCAACAAGTTTGATTGGCTAGGGAGAGAGATCAGGCACTTTTGAGCTTAGGGAGTAACAATGGAGCTTGGGAGGGTAAGAGATAAGGTTCCACAGCTAGAAGAACCCTTTATATAGTAGAGGAGAAAATCCAACCGTTTCCCCACTCACACCCGTGCCTAGCGGTACTACCGCTAGATGCAGCGGTACTACCGCTAGCACTCCGCCGGTACTACCGCTGGCTGCAGCGGTACTACCGCTGGGCCCCTCGTAGTGCATAAGCACTACCACCGCCAAGAAAGTCTTCGCAAAAAGGTCCGTCCACGTACAACCGCTAGGCAGGCGGTACTAAGCTCCTGGAGCGGAACTACCGCTGACCAGGGGCGGTACTACCGCCACCTAGCGGTACTACCGCTAGCTGCAGCGGTACTACCGCTAGCACTCCAGCAGTACTACCGCTAGGGCGAGCGATACTACCGCTAGGCCCAGCGGTACTACCGCTGGGGGACCATTTGCAAAGAAGAAAGAAACACCAAGGCGGGAGCCACTCCAAAGTTGCCGGCAAGGGGGAAAAGAGGTGAAGTGTGCGCGTGCAAGATTGATTCCACCCAAACCTTTCCACTACGGTTCCCCTCTTAATAGTACGGCTTTCCTATGACTCAAATAAAGAGTATCGTAGAGAACACCGTGCTTGTGTTCCACAAAAAAGGGGGCGAGTCGTCTTGTGCCATTGACGTGTGTTATCTGAAATCTTAATACACACGGTTAGTCCTTTGCGGTACTTTCATCAATCACGAAAATTACTTAGGCATAAACTATGCCCCAACAATCTCCCCCTTTTTGGTGGATTGATGACAATACCGGATTTGCACAGTGAATAATATGAGAACAAAAAGATAGAGATATATGAGAATAAGGAGCATATGACTCACAGCATATGATGGAAATAAATCTCAGACAAGTTCATGTCTCACGTCACACAAAGCAAAGATAGCAAAATACAAGCAAACCAAGTTCGAAGCAAAACACGAAAAATAAGCAAAGCTAAGCAAAGTTCAACTCTCAAAGCAAATCCAGCTCCTAGACTCTCTCCCCCTTTGGCACAAGACACCAAAAAGGGGCACACCTAACGCCATAGGTGGTCACTCCTCATCCTCATCATTGCCAGACTCGTCCGTAGCATCCGGATCGTCCTGCTCCTCTTCATTGTCTTCTTCCTCCTCAGTGCCAGACCACTGGTAACCTTGAGCCCGCATCCAAGCAGCCTCTGGAGTGATGTCGTCCTCTGATCCGCTGGAGATGTCAACATCAAGTGTCCTCAGGACACGCTTGTGCCTCTGACGGTTCTCCTTCTGAGCCACGTGCGTCTGATACTGGCCCTTAGCCTGCATACAGAAAAGAGTCTCCATCTTATCCTGCAGTTTCATGGCCCAAGATGGCATGGCAGAAGAGCGGGACTAAGAGGCGGTTCCTCTGTCAGCAGCAGTCTCTGTGTCAGTGTCCATGTGCTGAGATGAAGTTGATGGGTTGGCCCATTTGTACTTGACGCGAAGCTTGACAGGATCGTGCACAACGTAGTTAGCCTGAATGTATAACTCCTCCTGCGGATAGGTGTCTTGCACTTCTGACGGATATAAGCAAACAGGTAGGGTCCGTAGATGGGAACCTTGCGCATCATGATGCAGTTCCAGAGCTCAGTGAACATCACATCAGAAATATCAAGAGGGGCAGACTCCTTAGTCATAGCCTCCTCACAGAGCAGTAGCATCTCAGCCAGAGAGCCATGTACCTCGTCAAAGTTGCTAATGCGAGGAAAGAGGGTGTTGTGGAAGATCCGATGCATGATGTCCAGATGCCTGGGGAGCACACCTTTCTTCACATAGAGTTGTTGCAATCTGTCCTTGGCGGAGGCCCTATCAGTGGGAGCTGCAGCATGAGGACGCGACCCAAGTGGAGTGTCAGCTCCCTGGAAATCAACCTTGAGGAATGCCATGAATTCACGCCAGGAACCGGTCATCTTCTGAGTCCCAGTCATCCACACCAGGGAGCGCTCGTCATCACAAGAGAAGTGAACCGTGACATAGAACTGGGCAACAACATTGGGGACAAAGTCTGTCTTGAAAGAGATGATCTCCTTAATGCCCAGTTTGTCAATCAGAGAGAGAGCATCACCAAAGTAGTCCATGTTCCGCTGAAGGTGAGCCACGTCAATCCACTGAACGGGGACAAAGTTCTTCTTGAAATGGTTGATGATATCACGGTAGATCCTGTAGTGATACCTTGTCCAAACATGCTCAACATTCTTTATCACAGCCTCTCTTGGAGATAGTGGTTCTGGTTGCGGAACCTCAGAAAATCCTTAGGGGGCATGGTGCAAACGTTGACCCCCTTGTCCTTGTGAGCGGTCTTCTTGAAGGCCTGCTTTTTGGGTTGCAGACCTGAGTTGACGGAGCCCTCTGGAGCCTCTGGGTTGTGATAGTGCTTTGACTGTGTGTCCCGTGGGGGGTTCGAGCGGCGAGCACCACTTGTGACACAAAACACACACCGAAAAAGAGCGACAAAAGGAGTCAAGGCAATGAACAAGAAAAATAAAAAAAGTAAACACTCATTGCCAAGCAAATGAAAAGAATACACAAAGAATCCTCCTAGCGGTAGTACCGCTACCCCTGGTGGTAGTACCGCTGGGGTCAGAGCGGTAGTACCGCTGCCCCTGGCGGTAGTACTACTGGGGTCCTGGCGGTAGTACCGCTGCCCCTGGCGGTAGTACCGCTACCCCTGGCGGTAGTACCGCTCGGGTTTGATTTTTCAGATCTGAATATGAAGAGAGCCCATAGAGATGGCCACGTGGATTTTCCGAGGGCTACGGGCTGTGTATAATCACTAAGAACTCCACCACAGCCCTAACCATATGAGGATCACAAGTACCATCTAAAGAAGGACATGCCTAGTCAAGAGAGTGCAAGTTTTAGATCTAATCCAAATATAGTCCAAGAGCTTGACCTAAAACATGTAAATCCTAGGCCATGGCAATATAAAAGCAAAGATTCATAGGACCTACACTCCCCTCAAATACCTCCTTCATGCCATCCAAGAACAAAGCACGATATCAAAGACATGGATCCAAACCACCAATGCTCCTAACCCTAGAACAAGAACATCAACCAAGAGAAGAAGGGGAGGAGCTTTACCGGGGTCCATGGCACTTGGAGGAGGAAGGAGAAGTGGAGCAAATCCCCCAACTCAACGGAGAGAAGGAGCTCCACGGATAGAGATCCAAATAGGGGGAGTTCGGGGTTGGGGAGGGAGGAGCCGTGAGGAAGAAGAAAGAGGCAGGAAAAAACGGGCTCCCCCTCCTTTATATAGCCCAAGGGGTATGGGCCAGCGGTAGTACCGTTGTGGTCCTGGCGGTAGTACCCCTACCTGGCGGTAGTACCGCTTGCTGCAGCGGTAGTACCGCTGGGGTCCTGGCGGTAGTACCGCTCCCCTTGGCGGTAGTACCGCTCCGCCTGAGATAGGCCTAAAAATATCCTAGTTAGGTCGTGGTAGATTGGGGTCCTGGCGGTAGTACCGCTACCCCTGGCGGTAGTACCGCTGGGGTCCTGGCGGTAGTACCGCTACCCCTAGCGGTAGTACCGCTGGGGTCCTGGCGGTAGTACCGCTACCCCTGGCGGTAGTACCACTGCAAATGTCACAATGGGACCTAGGATATGAGAAGAACGTGGACAAATGACAAGTAGTGAAAATAAGAAGATAGCACCAGCAAGATATACTGACTTGTCATTTTGTATCCTTTCTTCCATATGAGAGAAAGGTGGGGGCGGTGGCCGAGGCCACCTATGTTTGAGACAAAGGTATGACACCGCGAAGAATTATCCTTGGGTTCATGACCAACGCTCGTCTTTGAAGAACAAGTACCATTTGGTAATGGCTAAAGTGAAAGACTAGATCAATTTATGCATAATGGGGGGAGGAAGAGTTCATTGAGAGAACAACATTCCCCCTATGTCCATGCCTACATCTAGAACAAGATAGAATGCATAGTGAGGTGCAACGTGCCTAGCTTCAATCCACATTACTTGAATCAATGATATTTAGCTCATGCCTTAACTCCCGGAACCTTGCTTCATCTAGGGGCTTAGTGAAAATATCTGCAAGTTGCTCTTCAGTGTGGATGAAGTGAACCTCAATATCACCTAGCTTGATATGTTCACGAATGAAGTGATGGCGAATATCAATATGCTTGGTTTTGCTATGTTGCACTGGGCTAAGGGACATCTTGATAGCACTTTGATTGTCACATAGAAGAGGCACTTTGTCACAAGTGACACCGTAATCCTTTAAAGTTTGTCTCATCCATAGCAATTGTGCGCAATAACTTGCAGCTGCCACATACTCAGCTTCGGTGGATGATAGAGAGACACAATTCTGCTTCTTTGAAGACCAACTTACCAGTGAGCGACCAAGGATTTGGCATCCTCCAGAAGTTGACTTCCTCTCCACACAATCTCCTGCCCAATCTAAGTCAGAATAGCCAACTAGATTGAAGTTTGCTCCTTTGGGATACCAAAGGCCAAAGTTTGGGGTATGAGCCAAATATCGAAAGATTCGCTTAACAGCCATATAATGACTTTATTTTGGTGCAGATTGAAACCGTGCACATATCCCTACACTCAACATAATATCCGGTCTAGATGCACAAAGGTAAAGGAGGGATCCAATCGCTCCCATGGAGCGATATACCTTTTGATCCACTGCATTACCATTGGGATCACTTTCAAGCTTGCATCTTGTTGGCATGGGGAACTTGACCGGTTTGACATCTTCAAGCTCGAACCATTTGAGAATGTCTTGAGTGTACTTGGCTTGTTTGATGAAGGTCCTTCTAGGCCTTGTTTAATCTTGAACCCGAGGAAGAACTTCAACTCTCCCATCATGGACATCTCAAATTTCTCAGTCATTAGTGCAGCAAATTCTTCATTGAAGGAAATGTTAGGAGAGCCAAAGATAATATCATCAACATATAGTTGGCATATGAACAAATTCCCTTTAACCCTCTTAGTAAAAAGAGTGGGATCTATCTTCCCAATTTCAAACCCACGATCTTGTAACAACTCAGTAAGATACTCATACCACGCACGTGGGGCTTGTTTAAGGCCATAGAGTGCCTTATTAAGTTTGTACACATGATTGGGGAGCTTGGGATGTTCGAATCCCGAGGGTTGTTTGACATAGACCAACTCATTTAAAGGACCATTAAGAAAGGCACTTTTCACATCCATTTGTTGTAATTTGAAGTTATGATGAGAAGCAAATGCAAGCAACATGCGAATAGATTCTAGACGAGCAACAGGGGCAAAGGTTTCAACGTAGTCGATACCCTCGACTTGGGAGTAGCCTTGAGCCACCAATCTTGCCTTGTTTCGAATCACAATCCCATTTGGTCCCGATGACATTATGTTCCTCCGTTGGCCTTGGCACTAAATCCCACACTTGGTTGCACTCGAAGTTGTTAAGTTCTTCATGCATGGCCATTAGCCAATCCTCATCATCGAGCGCTTCCTGTACATGTTGAGTTTCACAATACGAAACAAACGCGTGATGCTCAGAATAATTCCAAATCTGTTGACGGGTGGATACTCCCCTTTTTAAACTGCCAAGTACATTCTTCATAAGATGTGACTTGACTCTCAGCTTGTTCGCAATCTTGGCAGCTTGACGCTCCAAGAGTTCTTCATTGGATAACGGGGGAGCATCGACTTGTTTACTTTGCTTGCCCTTGCATCTTTAGCCTCCCTTGGCACCGGCTGTTGGTGCTGCAGAAGGGAACTGTGAGACAGTATCCTGATCATCTTGACTTTCGACTTGAGCAGGTTCACTAGTTTGTTCTTGTATTTGTGGTTGCTCTTGATCTTGATCTTGTGCTTCTACTTGGTCTGGATCTCGTGGTTGCACTTGATCTTGATCATGAGCAGGTTCGGAGTCTTGGGTGAGTGCTTGAATATCATGAGACACATCATCATTGTTGGGCAATTTATCTTGACCTTGAGCTTGTTCATATTGTTGAGAGTCTTCTCTTTGTTCATCGGAAGCGTGTGGGGCTTGTGGAGGTGATGGCTCCATTTGAGTAGAGCATTGTCCTTCTCCTTCGGCCACAAGGGGTTCCTCAATGGGGAGTATTTGACCAATCCCCATTCTTCTTATGGCTTGGGGAGGAATTTCATCACCTACATCACAAAGACCACTTTGCTCCACTTGGGAGCCATTATTTTCATCAAGCTCCATGTTACACGTCTCCTCAATGAGTCCGGTGGACTTGTTGAGGACACGGTAAGCATGAGAGTTTGTAGCATAACCAACAAAGATGCCCTCATGTGCTCTAGAATCAAATTTAGCTAAACGTGCACCTTTCTTGAGAATGAAACACTTACAACCGAATACCCGGAAGTACTTGAGATTGGGTTTGTTTCTAGTTAGAATCTCATACGGAGTCTTTGAAAAGGACATGGATGTCGCCTAGAGGGGGGGGTGAATAGGCGCTTTAAAATAATTAAGGTTTAGGCTTGAACAAATGCGGAATAAAACTAACGTTTAATATGTCAAGCACAAAACCTCAAACAACTAGGCTCACCTATGTGCACCAACAACTTATGCTAAGCAAGATAAACAACTAAGTGATAGCAAGATATATGACAAGAGACAATATGGCTATCACAAAGTAAAGTGCATAAGTAAAGGGTTTGGGTAAGAGATAACCGGGGTACGTGGAGATGATGATGTATCCCGAAGTTCACACCCTTGCGGATGCTAATCTCCGTTGGAGCGGTGTGGAGGCACAATGCTCCCCAAGATGCCACTAAGGCCACCGTAATCTCCTCACGCCCTCGCACAATGCAAGATGTCGTGATTCCACTAAGGGACCCTTGAGGGCGGTCACCGAACCCGTACAAATGGCAAACCTTGGGGGCGGTCACCGAACCCGTACACGTGGCAACCCTTGGGGGCGGTTACCGGTACCCGTACAAATATCTCGGGGCAATCTCCACAACCTAATTGGAGACCCCGACGCTTGCCCGGAGCTTCACACCACAATGATTGAGCTCCGAGACACCACCAAGCTTCTAGGATGCCAAAGCATCCACGAAGAACAATATCTAGGGTACTAAGTACCAAAGGTAGTAAGCTTCTCAACTTCTCACCTCCACGTATCACCGTGGAGAACTCAAACCGATGCAACTAATGCAATGGCAAGAACACACGAAGTGGTCAAGTCCCTCACACTCAAATCCCTCCACAACAACGAAAGCTATGGAGAAATATGAGAGGAAGAACAAGGAGATCACAAAGAACTCCAAAGATCAAGATCCAAGGGGTTCCCCTCACATAGAGGGGAAAGTGATTGGTGGAGATGTGGATCTAGATCTCCTCTCTTTTTTCCCTCAAGAACAAGCAAGAATCATTGGAGGGATTGAGAGTAAGCAAGCTCTAAGAATGTCAACAATGGAGGTAGAACAAGAGCTCAACGGATAGATAGGACCAAGGGGGAAGAAGACCCCCTTTATATAATGGGGGAAGAAATCACACCGTTATCCCCACTTACAGCCCGAGCTCCAGCGGTACTACCGGTGGCATTCCAGCGGTACTACCGCTGACCAGGGGCGGTACTACCGCCGGCTAGCGGTACTACCGCTGGTTGCAGCGGTACTACCGCTTGCACTCCAACGGTACTACCGCTGGCCCCAGCGGTACTACCGTTGGGCCCCTGGTAGTGCAAAGGCACTACCACCGCCAAGAAAGTCTTCGCAAAAATGTCCGACGCAGTACAACCGCAAAGATGACGGTACTAAAAACTTGGAGCGGTACTACCGCTGGCCAGGGGCGGTACTACCGCCAGCTCTAGCGGTACTACCGCAAGGTCCAGCGGTACTACAGCTCACCATAGAAACAGCCAGAACTTTCGCATACGAGCTCCGAATCGAGCAAACCCAAGCTTGTTGGAAATCTTAAGATCATGCAGATATGAAAATGCCAATGATATAGAGGTGTGAGTCCTCTATGAATGAAGAACCGGCAAAAACTCTAACATCGAAAACATCATAGTAGATGCATATGGACTCCGTTTTCGATGAACTCGAGCTTGTCACGAAGATGACCATAAGCTCTAAAACTCACAAAGAGAAACACCAAACAAGAACCAAGAAGTATGATGCAAGGATGCAAATGGTTTGAGCTCTCAACGAACGATACGATCAAGCTACTCACTTGAGAGCCCCCCTTGATAGTACATCAATCTATCCTAAACAGAAAACCTATCAAGGGCAAACCTATACCTTGCACCTCGTCCTCTTGAGCTAGATGATGATGATCTTGGCTTCCTCAAGATGGACCACCTTTCTTGATTGTGTTGGCTTGATGAAGTCTAGTTTATTGCTCCCCCATACTCACTATGGGTGAGCCAATCTTCAGCATATCTTCACAAGTCCATTGCCACCACAATGGAAGGCAAGCTTCAAGCATGATATCTTCGTGCTGATCCACTTGAACTTGCACATTGCAATCTTGATGACGATCACAACTTGACGTCATACTTCATGGGTTGTATGAGATCTTCCCTTTGACGCAAGCCCATGCAAACACACCTAACCCCCACATAGAACTCTCACGAAGACCATGGGTTAGTACACAAACACGTAATGGACAATGCTTACCATACCATGGGATCACTTGATCCCTCTCGGTACATCTTGTACGCTTTGTGTGTTGATCATCTTGATTTACTCTTTGTCTGAGATCTTGATCAACCCTGTGTCTCTATGACCATTCTTTGGATAATACCTTGAATACCGTCTTGGTCATCACATAAACTCCTTGAACCCAACAGATGGACTTCAAGAAGTGCCTATGGACAAATCCTATGAATGTAACTTAAGGCAACCATTAGTCCATAGGTTGTACGCTTTGTGTGTTGATCATCTTGATTTCCTCTTTGTCTGAGATCGTGATCAACCCTGTGTCTCTATGACCATTCTTTGGATAATACCTTGAATACCATCTTGGTCATCATATAAACTCCTTGAACCCAACAGATGGACTTCAAGAAGTTCCTATGGACAAATACTATAAATGTAACTTAAGGCAACCATTAGTCCATAGGAATTGTCATTAATTAATAAAACCACATATGGAGATATATGCTCTAACAGTCTTGTTCAAGCCTTTGCGGATATAGAGCCGATTGGACGCATGACATGCTGTGTTGATGGCCTCTGCCCAGAAGTTATATGGAGATTTGAATTCTGCCATCATTGTCCTTGCAGCGTCTATCAAGGTCTGGTTCTTCCTTTCTGCCATGCCGTTTTGTTGAGGGGTATATGGTGCTGAATATTGGTGTTTTATTCCCTCATCACCTAGAAACTCATCCAAGGTGTAGTTCTTGAACTCGGTGCCGTTGTCACTTCTAATCATCAAGATCTTTGCTTCATGTTGACGTTGAGCTTCATTAGCAAAGTTGATGACAGTTTGTTGAGTTTCACTCTTCTTTTTGAAGAAATATACCCAGGTGTATCTTGAGTAGTCGTCAAAAATCACCAAGCAATACTTTCTGCCTCCAAGACTATCAAATGATGGAGGGCCAAACAGATCCATATGGAGAAGCTCCAATGGCCTCTTAGTGTAGATGAGAGTTCTTGGACGATGAGCAGTTTCATGAATCTTTCCTTCAATGCAGGCACTGCAAACACGATCTTTAGCAAAACTCACATTTGTTAGTCCACAAATATGGTCCCCTGTCAGAAGACTTTGTAAAGATATCATATTGACATGAGCTAAACGGCGATGCCAAAGCCAGGCCACATCAACTTTAGCCATTAAACACGTCACGGTCTTAGTGGGTCGCTTTGAGAAGTTCACCACATAAAGACCATTTTCGACATATCCAACATAGGCTACTTTAAGAGTCTTGCTCCTTAGGAGGACCATAGTATCAAGATTAAAGAATGTGGAAAAACCCATAATTGCAAGTTGACGAACCGAAAGTAAATTGTAGGCAAGTGACTCAACAAGCATGACCTTCTCAATAGATAACTCTTGAGAGACGACCACCTTACCAAATCCCAATACCTTTGACGAGGATGCATCGGCGAATTGGACATGGGTGGGCATAGATGGAGAAGGATGCACATACACCACTAAGTCCTTGCTTTCGGTCATATGATTTGTTGATCCACTATTGAGCAACCATGACACCCCACCGGAAGCAAACTCTTGCAATAGATCAAGGCTTGGTTTTAGGTACCCATTTTTTAATGGGTCCTTTCATGTTAGAGACAAGGGTCTTAGGAACCCAGATAGCCCATTCAATATACTCATCGTTGGAACCAACAAATCTGGCATAAACATGCCCATCACTAGCACGACATAAGACATAAGAAGAATTGAGTTTGTCGGCTGTGTTAGTAGGAATGGTTTTGCCCTTCTTGAGGTTTCCATAGTCCACCTTGTTCATGTTCACCTTCTGAGTCCCCTCACCCTCTTTGACAAAGATGTCCATGAGGGTAGGAGATTGTTTGCTCATGTTCCTCCTTTTACCTTTTGACTTGGAGGTAAGTCCAAGTCCCTCCTTTCCTACAACACCTTTTTGAGTGCTCAAGAGGTCGTTCAGGCTCTTCTCACCTTGTATGCATGCCACAAGGCCCTTCTCAAGTTTCTCCTTTAACTTGGTATTTTCCTCCACAAGATGTACATGCTCACAACAGGGATTAGTTGCATAAGCATTATCAATTAACACAAAGGGAGGACAAGTAGATATCTCCTTGGTAAGCTTTGCTTGGAGTTGATCATGAGACTCTTTCAGAGAGAAATGAACACCTTTCAAGACATTGTGGGCCTTGTCAAGTGTGTCAAACTCCTCTTTGAGTCTGTCATGGCCAACCCCAAGAGCATACTTTTCAGACTTAAGCATACGAGTAAGAACAACATCATGATCTAGTTTCTTTTGCATTTTAGCGCAGTCATCGTTATATGACTCCTCAAGAAACAAACGAAGAGTGCGCTCCTTTTCTGGAGCAATAGATAATTCAGCAATTTCATCGGCATAGTCACGACTATGTCCCTGAAGCTCGGAGATGGTCTCCTCATGAGACTCAATGAGGTCAGTGGCCTCACCCAGTTGTTCCAAGAGAGCAACAAAGTGCTTCTTGGATTCTCCCTGAATAGTGCACAGAAACTTGTCAAGATCATGCTCATTAAGTTCCCCAACATCACTATCATCAACACAATTTAACAATGAAGGAGCAATAGCGATGTTGGTCTTAATGATGGGGGTTACCTGATTGATACCTTTTGCCATGAGGCACTTGGTGATGTGGTTCTCGTTGGGGGCGTTGAAGAGGGACACCTTCTGGGGAGAGGTAGTGGCAATAGCAACAGTTGTCGTTGCCACTGTATCATCATCATCATCATCATCATCGGAAGGGTACTCTTGAAGGGCCACCATCCCTTTTGGGTGGGGTTTCTTCACAAAGTTGCTCTTGATTGGAAATGATTTGGTTTTGTCTTTGCGAATGAGCTTGCCCCCGTTGTCTTCCCTTTTCTCATAGGGACATTCAGCCACGAAGTGGCTCACGTTACCACAGTTATAACATGTCCTAACTCGTTGTTTGGGTTTGAATCCACTCGAGTTGTTCTTGGTGAAGGTGGGTCTTGAGTTCCTCTTGTTGCCCCAGAATTGCCTTGATGCAAGAGCCATGTGCTCATGATAGGGATACTTTGTGTCTTCAGGGCAGCTCTCCTCTTCCTCATCCTCTTCTTCTTCTTCAAACATTGCTTTTGCTTTTAATGCAAGGTTGGGTGAAGTTGTCTTTGAGAGAACACGAGCAAGTGCATTATCGGCTGTTTCGTTCATGATTGACATTGCAATGAATTCATCCAACACCTCACTGGAAGACAAGGAGTGGAAGTCTGGCCGCTGACGAATGACAGATGACATGGCTTTGTTGAAAGGCATGATGGCTTTGAGAAACTTGCGCTTGACCCATGTATCATCCACATCCTTGCTCCCATGATCCTTGAGTGCCACATCAATAGCAGTCACCCTCCGATAGAGATCACGAGGGTCCTCCTCTTCCTTCATCACAAACTCATCGGCCTTATCAAGTATCACTTCATAGTTGGATCGTTGAATGCTTGAGCTTCCCTTGTACAACACCATAATATGCTCCCAACAATCCTTGGCCAAAGTGAAGGGACGCAAGTGAGGAAGATCTTCAAGTGGCACTGCGGACTGGAGAATAAACAAGGCGGAGTGATTGTATTGATTGTCTGCATCTTCTCTTGGAGTGAGGTTGCTTGGATTATGGGGATAATATCCTTGCTTGATGATTTTCCACAAGTTTGTTGAGCTGTGATTCAAATGAGACTTAATAGAAAATACCCAGTTAGCAAAGTCACCTTTCACAAGCTTAGGAGGAGGACTAACAGGACTAAGATGCGGTGCGGGAACGGATCCTCCATAGACCATGGAGGGTGGAACTGAGGCATATGTTCCAGTCCCATCCTTTTCGTGAGATGAGGAAGGTCGCATACCTTTAGCCGCTTCCTTAGAGGAATTGGCCTCCGAATCGGTGATGGTGGATTTAACCACTAACGCCAGTTTGGGTGGACTTTTAAATCCCTCAATTAACTCTTTAAGCATGGTCTTGACTTCGTTTGTCAAGGACGTCTTGAGGGCGGCCATAGCCGTATTCAAGTCGTCCCTTGTGACCGAAGTCAAGTCCATGGCCTCGGGTTGCCCATGGTTAATTCCCACTTCGCCTTCCATACTCTTCGGGTGGTGAAACCCTTAATAAAGACACGTGGCTCTGATACCAATTGAAAGGATCGATATGGTTGACTAGAAGGGGGTGAATAGGCAACGACCACTTTTTAATTAATCTTAGCAAGTTAGGGTAAACAACATACGGGTTCACAAATATTACAACCATGGGGTGAACCTTAATGAAGCTACCAACGAGAGCTACTAAGACAAGTAAGAGATAGACAACAACATATGCATACACAAAGTAAAGGTTAGAGATAACCACAAGTGGAACCAATGGAGACGAGGATGTGTTACCGAAGTTCCTTCCCTTTGACAGGAAGTACGTCTCCGTTGGAGCGGTGTGGAGGCACAATGCTCCCCAATAAGCCACCAAGGCCACCGTATTCTCCTCACGCCCTCGCACGATGCAAGGTACCGTGATTCCACTATAGGTGCCCTTGAAGGCGGCGACCGAACCTTTACAAACGAGGTTGGGGCAAACTCCACACAAAGCTTGGAGGCTCCCAACAAGACCACGAAGCTTCACCACAATGGAATGTGGCTTCGAGGTGACCTCAACCGTCTAGGATGATCAAACACCCAAGAGTAACAAGATCCGTAAGGGATTGGTGGGGGCATCAACTTTTCTCTTGGTGGAAGTGTGGATCTTGGCCTTCTCAACCAATCCCTAAAGAATCAACAAGTTTGATTGGCTAGGGAGAGAGATCGGGCACTTTTGATCTTAGGGAGCAACAATGGAGCTTGGGAGGGTAAGAGATAAGGTTCCACAGCTAGAAGAACCCTTTATATAGTAGGGGAGAAAATCCAACCGTTTTCCCACTCACAGCCCGTGCCTAGCGGTACTACCGTTGGATGCAGTGGTACTACCGCTAGCACTCCACCGGTACTACTGCTGGCTGCAGCGGTACTACCGCTGGGCCCCTGGTAGTGCATAAGCACTACCACCGCCAAGAAAGTCTTCGCAAAAAGGTCCATCCACGTACAACCGCTAGGCAGGCCGTACTAAGCTCCTGGAGCGGTACCGCTGACCAGGGGCGGTACTACCGCCAGCTAGCGGTACTACCGCTGGCTGCAGCGGTACTACTGCTAGCACTCCAGCGGTACTACCGCTAGGCCCAGCGATACTACCGCTGGGGGACCATTTTCAAAGAAGAAATAAACACCAAGGCAGGAGCCACTCCAAAGTTGCCGGCAAGGGGGAAAAGAGGTGAAGTGTGCGCATGCAAGATTGATTCCACCCAAACCTTTCCACTACGGTTCCCCTCTTAATAGTACGGCTTTGCTATGACTCAAATAAAGAGAATCGTAGAGAACACCGTGCTTCTATTCCACGAAAGAGGGGGCGAGTCGTCTTGTGCCGTTGACGTGTGTTTTCTGAAATCTTAATACACACGGTTAGTCCTTTGCGGTACTGTCATCAATCACCAAAATTACTTAGGCATAAACTATGCCCCAACACCTTTGAAATCATGTGCGACGCTAGTGATTATGCTGTTGGTGTTGTTCCAGGACAAAGAGTTGACAAGAAGTTGAATGTTATTCACTACGCTAGTAAAACTCTAGACAGTGCCCAAAGAAACTATACCACTACGCAAAAGGAATTTTTAGCAGTCCTGTTTGGATGTGAAAAGTTCAGATCTTATATAGTTGACTCCAAAGTCATTATTCACTGTGATCATGCTGCTATTAAGTACCTTATCGAGAACAAGGATGCTAAGCCTAGGCTAATCAGATGGGCTCTCCTGCTACAGGAATTTCATTTGCACGTTGTTGACCGAAAGGGTGCTGATAACCCTGTAGCAGATAACTTGTCCAGGCTAGAGAATGTCCTTGATGACCCACGACCTATTGATGACAGCTTTCCCGATGAGCAATTGAATGTCATCCGCACTTCACATAGTGCACCGTGGTATGCTGATTACGCAAACTATATCGTAGCCAAATACATACCACCCAGTTTCACCTACGAGCAAAATAAGAAATTCTTCTTTGATTTGAGACACAACTTTTGGGATGATCCTCACCTTTATAAGGAAGGAGTAGATGGTGTTATTAGACGTTGTGTGCCTGAACATGAACAGGGACAGATCCTGCAGAAGTGTCATTCTGAAGCCTACGGAGGACACCATGCTGGAGATAGAACTGCTCATAAGGTATTGCAATCAAGTTTCTATTGGCCCACTCTCTTCAAGGATGCCCGTAAGTTTGTCTTGTCTTGTGACGAATGCCAAAGAATAGGGAACATCAGTAAACGTCAGGAAATGCCTATGAACTATTCGCTTGTCATTGAACCATTTGATATCTGGGCTTTGATTATATGGGACCCTTCCCGAGTTCCAATGGGTATACTCACATCTTAGTTGCTGTTGATTACGTCACTAAGTGGGTAGAAGCTATCCCCACTAGAAATTGATCACCACACCCCTATTAAGATGCTTAAAGAAGTCACTTTCCCGAGATTTGGAGTCCCTAGATATCTGATGACTGATGGCGGTTCACACTTCATTCATGGTGTTTTCCGGAAGATGCTCGCTAAGTATGATTTCACCCATAGAGTTGCATCTCCTTATCATCCTAAATCTAGTGGTCAAGTGGAGTTGAGTAATAGGGAGATCAAATTGATCTTACAAAAGACTGTCAATAGATCTCGAAAAAATTGGTCTAGCAAAGTTGACGATGCACTATGGGCTTATAGGACTGCTTATAAGAATCCCATGGGCATGTCGCCGTATAAAATGGTGTACGGTAAGGCCTGTCATTTACCTCTTGAGCTAGAACATAAAGCTTATTAGGCAATCAAAGAGCTCAACTTCGATTTCAAACTTGCCGGTGAGAAGCGGTTGTTTGATATCAGCTCATTAGACGAATGGAGGGCCCAGGCATATGAGAATGCCAAGTTGTTCAAGGAAAAGGTTAAGAGATGGCATGATAAAAGAATACAAAAACGTGAGTTCAATGTAGGTGATTATGTCCTCCTATACAATTCTCGCTTAAGATCCTTCGCAGGCAAGCTTCTCTCTAAATGGGAAAGGCCCTACATTGTCGAGGAAGTATATCGTTCCGGTGCCATCAAAATCAATAACACGGAAGGTAATTTTCCTAGAGTGGTAAATGGGCAAAGAATCAAGCATTATATCTCTCGTACTCCCATAAATGTTGTGAGCAATATCATCAATATCATAACTCCAGAGGAGTACGTAAGGGATGTTTATCAGCCTGTTTCAGACCCTGAAAACTAAGAGGTATGTGTTTCGGTAAGTAATTGGACTCCAAAACTTTTCCAGTAGGAAATTTTCTCCGTTTTGGAATTTATGGGAAAATAGAAAAATGAAAAGCAGTCCGGAGAGCGCACGAGGCGACCACAAGCTTGGTAGCTGCGGCCTCCCCCTGGCCGCGGCCACAGGGCTTGTGGGCACCTCGTGTGCCTCCCGGACTCCGTTTTCTTGTGGAGCACTCCTTCTGGCCAGAAAAAATCATTATATATACGCCCGAGGAGCAGTTTTCCTATGTTTTTGTTTCAATCCTGTTGTCTACCGCAGATTAAGAGCAAAGATGTCTCACGAATCTGTTGGGGGGAATAATCTCCCACAAGTTCATGAAGAAGTAGATGCTGATCTGAAAAGAGTAGAAGTCACGGAAGCCAGGGACAAAGCTAAGGACAAAACCCAAGCTAGGGAGGAAGTTCAACCTATGTTCAACATTGAAGACGTTGAAGGGGTGGATTTTCTCCAACCCTTCCTCCACGTGTTGTCTCCATCCTTGATTGAACTCTTGAGGTTTTGTGAAACAACTCGTGCTCGCAATATTTCCCTTTCTCGTGAAGTTGTTTTGCTGGAGAATCATGTCGCAGATTTCCAAGGTATAAATCAAAGATTGATAGCTCTCTTGGAATCAAAGGCAAAGACTCCACCACCATCACCACCAAAGGAAGACAACTAAGCATTGGTATGGGCAATCCCCTTGGCTTTTGCCAAGCTTGAGGGAGTTGCCCTGGTATCGTATCACCTTTATATCTTTTGCGTTTACCTTTGTTTTAGTTCTTTCTTTTTCAGTTTTTGCTTTCTTCTCTTAGCGGGATAAGTCTTTAGTGTTTAGTTTGAGTGTTTTGCCTTGTGTCTCCCCCGATGTATTCGAGCTTGCGAGCTATATAATAAAGAGTATCTTAGTCAAGGACTTTGTTTTGTGCCGTGATCAAAAGTATGAAAAGAACGATAGCATGAAAGATCATGAGATGATCTTATGGAAAGTGATAGCTTCACATATAACAAGTATGATGATTGAAACTTGTTGAGAATAGACCAACATAGCCCCCAGTCATTGTTGCAATTAATAAGAAGTAATAAGGAAAGAGAGTTTAACATATAAATATATCATCTTAGACACTTTTTTACAATTGTGAGCACTCACCAAATTATTGCATGCTTAGAAATAGATGTTGGACAAGAAAGACAACATAATGAATTGTGTTTGCTTGATTCCAAACAATGTTATATGTCTAGAGATCCCTTAGAATGTGACGATTGCTTCCACCTCATATTAGCCAAAACTCCCACATCAAGTAGAGATACTACTTGTGCATCCATAAACCTTCAAACCAGTCTTGCCATGAGTGTCCACCATACCTACCTATGGATTGAATAAGATCCCTCAAGTAAGTTGTCATCGGTGCAAGAAATAAAAATTGCTCTCTAATATGTATGATCTATTAGTGTGTGGAAAATAAGCTTTATATGAACCTGTGATGAGGAATACATAAAAGCGACAGACTGCATAATAAAGTTCTTTATCACAGGAGGCAATATAAAGTGACGTTCCTCCGCACTAAGAGGACACGCATCCAAACCTCAAAAGCGCATGACAACCTCTGCTTCCCTCTGCGGGGGCCTATCTTGTACCTTTACTTTTGTCCTTGTGAAAGTCATGGTGATCAACACCAATTCCCTATTCCGTCTTCATCTTGGTGAACGTCATATGCTAGGAAAAGATCTATATTCTTATATCAACTTGGAGAAGAGTACTTATGCTTTATTATTGTTGACTTTACCCTTGACGTAAATGGTTGGGAGGCAAAACTATAAGCCCCTATCTGTAACATCCCAAAATTTTAAATTTTGGAATGTTAATATAATTATTAGATTGATTGTTTGTTGGTTGCCTGAGTGATTGAAACTTGTGTGAAATTTGAAACTTTTCGAAAACTTTTGAATGAGAGGGAATAAAATGACTTTCCCCTTCTCCGGTGAATTCAAATTCAATCTTTTCAAAGCAACGAGAGAAGATGACATGACTTCTTCAACTATAAATAATTTGAACGGAGATATTTGCATTCGAATTCTTTTTGCATTTCCATTTGTTTTCTTCGTGCAAGAAATGCCGGGAAATACATTCTAAAGAGCGGAGGAACATGACCCTCAAATACCCGGGCATTTTGAATGTTATTTGCACCCTCAAACTTAGAGGATCATTGAAAATAATTTGCAAAAAGAAATAATGCTTTTAGGGATTTTTGGAAAAACATTTTTTCTGAAGTTTTTATTTTTGCCGTGGACAAATTCCCGTCATCTATATTTTATTTTTCTGATAATTTTAGTATATAAAAACTCTTTATTCTGAATTGATTTGATTTCCTTTTTAACGTTTTAGTTTCCTAGTTTTGAAAATAGGAAGGAGATCACTTTTATTAGGAAATAGGAGCTGGCCCATTAGACACTTTCCAAATTTGGCCCAGGAGATCTTCTTCTTCCTCCTCTCTTCCTACCGTGACAGGAAAAACTTCCATCCATGGAGAGGGAGATCCCCACCTCCGGGATTCGCGAAATCCTTTCCTTCCCAGCGCCTCCCGTCGCCTCTATAAGAAGCCCCAAGTCCTCCTCGTTCCATTCCCGTTGAAACCGCCGCCTCTCCTCGCCTCTAGCTCGCGCACCCCTCGCCGGAGTTGTCACCAGCAAACTTGCCAGAGAACTCCTCCATCGGCCTCCTCCACCACTCCTCCCTGCCGAGCCCGCTGCACCCCTGCCACCCCACCCCCCCCCCACTTCGGCCCCCTGCTCCTCCCCTCGCCAGAACCCTCCCTATCGCCCCCCTGCTTCCTCATTACCAGGAGCACGAGCACCAGCAGTTTTGCTCCTCACCTCGCCTCCCCTTTGCAGCTCCACCTCGCCCCAGGGAACCCCACCTCGCTACCCCACCCCCTTCGGCCCCCCTGCACACCTCGCCCCCCCCCCCTTCCCCACTCCCACCGGCACCCCACCCCCACCTCGCCACCAGCACCAGCACGGGCAGCTCTCCCAGCCAAGGTAACTCCCTCCCTCTCTCTGTTCTTGTTTTGTTTTTTTTTAAGTTTTAGCCCTTAGATCTCTAGTGGATGGTTTAGATTAGATCTAGGAATAACCTTTCGGTTTAGTTTAGGAAACCAGCGGTTTTTTAGTTCACTTATGTTTTAACCAGCAGTTTTTCTTAGCCTCGGCCGTTTGCTCCAAACATTGCAACAAACAACACCCGCAGCCTATAGCAACATGCCACGTGTACCCCTATTAGTTAGCTAGTTATCTCCAGTTTTTCTGTCTAAAATTGCAAAAACAGAAAGTTTCAATTTTGTTTTGGCCACAACTTTTGATCCCGAAGTCCAATGACATTGATTCTTTTTCTAGTAGCTCACAAATTTCCTGTAGTTTTTCAAAAACATATAATTTGTCTGTGTTTAAAATTTAAAATATAAGTTAGATCAGATTTAGTTTAAACTCTGTTTTGCTTATTCCAGGAGTTTAAAAATAGCTTTTAATTTGATTCCTTTTGGTACTGATCACTAATGATTCTATTTATAAGTGGTAAAACTTTCAGTTTTGTTTGAGTATTTTAACTCATTATTTCATGTGAAACAATTGCTGGTTCACCGCTTTTAGGATTTCGGCTAATTCCTTTTGTATTTTTGTTTTAAAATATTTTCTTTATTATTTCAGAAACATTATTATGTTTTGTTTCTGTTATATAAACAGTAGTTTTGCAACAAGTTCTTATTTTTAGTTTTATTTGTTTTTATGAAAACAATTCTAGTCCCGTAGTAACGTGCAATTGTTTTCACCGTTGTTTCAAATCCCGTTTGGGAATACTTTCAAAAGTTTTGTGAAAAAGACTTTATTTTATATTAGTTAAACTTATATCTTAGTTCCTTGCCATTATTTTCTGTTAGACAAAACTAATTAGTGTTTGACGTAGTAGAAGACTCCCTAGTCTTATTTGAAGTTTCTTTCGGTTCTTATTCGCTCTCGCTCTTTTGTTTTGATTGCTAGGATGACTGCTAGTATGAGTGCTTATGTGAATGCTATGTTTTCTATATAGATTTCATCGAAGAGGGACGAGTAGTCTATCAAGTTATTTTCTCGAGGAATTCTTCTTCGTCAACATCACAGGCAAGTCACTTTGATCATACTATCACCCATGTTTTATGCATTATAGTTCTACCATCCTCTGCCCAATTGCATGCTGCCTAGGTACTTGGAAACTTTAGTCTAGTTGTAGTATCATGTGGTAGGAACACAACAACCCCGACACTTGGCCCCGGGGCGACAATTTCTTAATGCTATGCTTGAGTAGACGGGTTATCGGTTGAGTGTATACCACGAGTGATGCGAGATTGATATAATAATCAAGACCGGACTAAGACAAGATTTTCAAGACCTCGGACGCAATGCAACACTGGGTGAAGGATGGTTGATCGGCTCCCTGGAAAACCCAGTGGATGCCCGGGATGCTGGAGAGGCCATGTCATCCTGCGGAAAGCTTCACCCAGGCTCAAAGAGACGGACGGATATTTTAAAGACCCAAGGCTTACCTGCACAGCCACAAGTCATTATGGGCTCTGGCTTGGTTGGACAACGCGACGACTCTGGACAGGCGGTGCTAGCAGATGTAGAAGAACGGTAGGAATGGATGGGCACCAACAGGGATTCAGAGGGACCCGTTGAAAGACCATGTTTTGATCATCCGGTCTTCAAACACCCTGAAGTGCGAGGACATACACGGAGGCGATCAAATCTTGTGGGGAACGTGTGCAAAACTCTGCAGAGTACTCAAACCTAATCGATTAGCCGTGTCCACGGTCATGGACGACTTGAGCCAAAGGAACTGAAGTTATCTGGATTTCTCAACACCATTAAATATATTTGATGTGGGTGTTAACAACTATTCGGGTACGAGAACTGGTTGGCGGAACCATCTCGTTAACAACAAACATTGTAGTAATATTTTGCTTTCAACCCCTCTTGTTGTAGGATAAAACTGGCTTTATGCAAAACTTAACTCCACCGGCCAAATATGCATGTAGAGATAGTTGATTATTATTTTACCCCCTCTCTTATGTGACTTTCCGGCATATTCAATATGCTGACCTACACGGCTGCAACGTCTTATGTTGCAGATCTTTTTCGTCAACGAGTAAGAGTACGATTCAGGGTTACGGTCTACACTCAACTTGCCGTTGGTGTTTAGTGGGACTCCACTCCCTTGACCGCTTCCGCTGAGATAATTAAGGTATATATCAGTTTTACGCTATTTACATGTGATTGCACTTTGATATATACATTGATGTACTGTGTGTGCCAGCATACTGATCCAAGGATGGCACAGAAACACAGAGGCTTGACTCGTCTTGAGTCGGGTCGCTACACTATCTTTCTCTATGTCCAACTAAAACTTTGATGCCATGAGTACCACGTGAGTTGTAACAATTGTGGAAAACAAAAGAGATGATTGAGTGTGTGGATTTGCTTTACAAGCTCTTATTTGACTCTTTCTGATGTTATGATAAATTGCAATTGCTTCAATGACTATGGACTGTTGTTGGCTACTTCTCGATAAGGTTTTTGATTCATACTTTGCTTTGTGAAGGAATTGTTACTTTCCCATAAGAATCTTTGTGATGTATTGTTGTTCTTGTTGGAAATATGCCCTAGAGGCAATAATAAAATGGTTATTATCATATTTCCTTGTTCATGATAATCGTCTCTTGTTCATGCTATAATTGTATTAACAAGAAACAGTAATACATGTGTGAATAAATAGATCACAATGTGTCCCTAGCAAGCCTCTAGTTGGTTGGCTTGTTAGTCAATAGATGATCATGGTTTCCTGGTCATGGGCATTAGATGTCATTGATAACCGGATCACATCATTGGGAGAACGATGTGATGGACAAGACCCAATCCTAAGCGTAGCACTAGATCGTATTGTTCGTATGCTAAAGCTTTTCTAATGTCAAGTGTCTTTTCCTTCGACCGTGAGATTGTGCAACTCCCGGATGCCGTAGGAGTACTTTGGGTGTATCAAACGTCACAACGTAACTGGGTGACTATAAAGGTGCACTTAGGGTACCTCTGAAAGTGTTTGTTGGGTTGGTATGAATCGAGATCGGGATTTGTCACTCCGCGTGACGGAGAGGTGTCTCTAGGCCCACTCGGTAGAACATCATCATGAGCTCAATGTGACTAAGGAGTTAGTCACACGATGACGTGCTACGGAACGAGTAAAGAGACTTACCGGTAACGAGATTGAACAAGGTATAGGTATACCAACGATCGAATCTCGGGCAAGTTCTATACCGACAAACAAAGGGAATTGTATACGGGATTGATTGAATCCTTGACATCATGGTTCATCCGATGAGATCATCGTGGAGAAAGTGGGAGCCACCATGGGTATCCAGACCCCGCTGATGGTTATTTGCTAGAGAGGTGTCTCGATCATGTCTACCTGTCTCCCGAACCCGTAGGGTCTACACACTTAAGGTACGATGATGCTAGGGTTATAGGGAATTGTTATACGAGGTTATAGAAAGTTGTTCGGGGTCCCGGATGATATCCCGGACGTCACGAGGAGCTCCAGAATGGTCCGGAGGTAAAGATTGATATATAGGACGGATGGTTTTGGATACCGGAAGTGTTTCGGGCGTCACCTGTAACGTACCGGGACCACCGGGAGTGGCCCCGGGGGTCCACCGGAAGGGGGCCATGACCCCGGGAGGCTAGATGGGCCAAGTCCGGGAGGGAACCAGCCCCTAGGTGGGCTGGTGCGCCCCCCACACTCAGCCCAAGGCGCAGGAGGTGGAAAGGGGGGAAACCCTAGGCGCTCGTGGGCCTAAGGCCCACCTAGGGGTGCGCCACCCCTCCCTCATGCCCTGGCCGCTGCACCTCCCATATGGGGGGTTGCCGCACCACCTAGGGTGGGAACCCTAGGGGTGGCACCCCCCTCCCCTCCTCCTATATATAGTGGGCACTTTTGGGCTTTTCTAGACACAGTTTTCCATCTCCCTCGGCGTAGCCCTGCTCTTCTTTCTCCTCCTCTGTGCCGGTGCTTGGCGAAGCCCTGCCGAGAGACCTCGTCTCTCCATCAACACCACGCCGTCGTGCTGCCAGAGATCTTCCCCAACCTCTCCCTCCTCCTTGCTGGACCAAGGTGCGGGAGACATCACCGGGCTGCACGTGTGTTGAACGCGGAGGTGTCGTGGTTCGGCACTAGATCGGAATCACACCGCGATATGAATCGCCGCGAGTACGACTCCATCAACCGCGTTCTAGCAACGCTTCCGCTTAGCGATCTTCGGTATGAATATGCAATCACCCCTCTCTCGTTGCTGGTCTCGCCATAGGAAGATATGAATATGCGTAGGAAAATTTTTGAATTTATGCTATGTTACCCAACAGTGGCGTCCGAGCTAGGTTTTCTATGCGTAGATTCTATGCATGAGTAGAACACAAAAGGTTGTGGGCGATGATTTGTCAATTGCTTGCTGCTACTAGTCTTATTCTTTTCCGGCGGTATTGTGGGATGAAGCGGCCCGGACCGACATTACACATACGCTTACGTGAGACTGGTTCCACCGACAGACATGCACACCGTGCATAAAGGTGGCTAGCGGGTGTCTGTCTCTCCTACTCTAGTCGGATTGGATTTGATAAAAAGGGTCCTTATGAAGGGTAAATAGCTTTGGTATATCATCGTTGTGGTTGTCACGTAGGTAAGAAAGCGTTCTTGCTAGAAACCCAAATCAGCCACGTAAAACTTGCAACAACAATTAGAGGACGTCTAACTTGTTTTTGCAGGGTTTGACATGTGATGTGATATGGCGAAAGTTGTGATGTTGCATGTATGATGTATGAGATGATCATGTTATTGTAATAGGTTTCACGACTTGCATGTCGATGAGTATGACAACCGGCAGGAGCCACAGGAGTTGTCTTAATTTATTTTATGAGATGCAACGCCATGTGCTTACTACTTTTACTTCATTGCTAATGGTTAGCTATAGTAGTAGTGATAGTAGTAGTTGGCGTGACGACTTCACGGAGACACGATGATGGGGATCATGGTGTCATGCCGGTGACGATGATGATCATGAGATGCCTGAAGATGGAGATCGAAAGAGCAAAGATGATAATGGCCATATCATGTCACTATATGATTGCATTGTGATGTTTATCATGTTTTTCATCTTATTGCTTAGAACGACGGTAGCATAATAAGATGATCCCTCTTAAAATTTCGAGAATGTATTCCCCTAAGTGTGCACCGTTGCGAAGGATCGTTGTCTCGAAGCACCACGTGATGATCGGGTGTGATAGATTCTAACGTTCGCATACAACGGGTGTAAGCCAGATTTACACACGCGAAACACCTAGGTTGACTCGACGAGCTTAGCATGTACAGACATGACCTCGAATACAAGAGACCGAAAGGTCGAACATGAGTCGTATGGTTGAATACGATCAGCATGAAGTTGCTCACCATGGTAACTAGTCCGTCTCACGTGATGATCGGACACGGGTTAGTCAACATGGATCATGTATCACTTAGATGACTAGAGGGATGTCGATTTAAGTGGGAGTTCATACTTAATTTGATTAAATGAACTTAATTTTCATGAACTTAGTCTAAAAGATGTCTTTATAAATATTGTAGATGGCCAACGTCAACCTCAATTTCAACGCATTCCTAGAGAAAAACAAGCTGAAAGATGATGGTAGCAACTATGCGGACTGGGTTCGCAACTTGAAGCTCATCCTTGAAGCAGCTAAAAAGGCTTATGTCCTTGATGCGCCGCTAGGTGACCCTCCCGCTCCCGCAACAGCCCAGGACATTCTGAACGTCTAGCAAACACGGAGTGATGACTACTCTCTCGTTAGGTGTGGCATGTTATACAGTTTAGAAACGGGGCTCCAAAGGCGTTTTGAGCAACACGGTGCATATGAGATGTTCCAAGAGCTTAAGCTAGTTTTTCAAGCTCATGCCCGTGTCGAGAGATATGAAGTATCCGACAAATTCTTTAGTTGTAAGATGGAGGAGAAAAGTTCTGACAGTGAGCACATACTCAAAATGACTGGGTTACATGGTCGTCTGACTTCACTTGGAGTCGAACTTCCGGATGATGCTATAATTGACAGAATCCTCCAGTCTCTCCCACCAAGCTACAAAGGTTTTGTGCTGAACTACAACATGCAAGGGATGGAGAAGACCATTCCCGAGTTGTACTCGATGCTCAAGTCTGCAGAAGTAGAAATCAAGAAAGAGCATCAAGTGTTGATGGTCAACAAGACCACTAGTTTCAAGAAGGGCAAGGGTAAGAAGAACTTCAAGAAAGACGGCAAAGCCGTTGCCGCGCCCGGTAAGCCAGATGCCTGGAAGAATAAAAAGAATGGACCCAATCCTAAGACTGAGTGCTTCTATTGCAAGGGAAAGGGTCACTGGAAGCGGAACTGCCCCAAATACTTAGCAGACAAGAAGGCCGGCAACGTTAAAGGTATATGTGATATACATGTTATTGATGTGTACCTTACCAGCGCTCGTAGTAGCTCCTGGGTATTTGATACCGGTGTTGTTGCTCACATTTGCAACTCAAAGCAGGAACTGCGGAATAAGCAGAGACTGGCCAAGGACGAGGTGACGATGCGCGTCGGGAATGGCTCCAAGGTCGATGTGATCGCTGTCGACACGCTACCTCTACATGTACCGTCGGGATTAGTTTTAAACCTTAATAATTGTTATTTAGTACCAGCTTTGAGCATGAATATTGTATCAGGGTCTTGCTTAATGCGAGACGGCTACTCATTTAAGTCAGAGAATAATGGTTGTTCTATTTATATGAGTGATATGTTTTATGGTCATGCTCCGCTGGTGAATGGTTTATTCTTTATGAATCTCAATCGTGATGTTACGCATATTCATAGTGTGAGTACCAAAAGATGTACTTGCCCGATGACCGGCGAGCCATAGAAAATAAATGGATCTTCAAGAAGAAGACTGATGCAAACGGTAATGTAACCGTTTATAAAGCTCGACTTGTCGCAAAGGGTTTTCGACAAATTCAAGGAATTGACTACGTGGTGACTTTCTCTCCCGTAGCGAAACTGAAATCAGTCTGGATCATGTCAGCAATTGCCGCCTTTTATGATTATGAAATTTGGCAAATGGGCGTCAAAACAGCGTTCCTTAACGGGAATCTTAAGGAAGAGTTGTATATGATGCAACCAGAAGGTTTTGTCGACCCTAAGGGTGCTAACAAAGTGTGCAAGCTCCAGCGCTCCATCTATGGGCTGGTGCAAGCATCTCGGAGTTGGAACATTCACTTTAATGAGGTGATTAAAGCGTTTGGGTTCATACAGGTTTATGGAGAAGCCTGTCTGTACAAGAAAGTGAGTGGGAGCTCTGTAGCTTTCCTCATACTGTATGTGGATGACATATTATTGATGGGGAATGACATAGAGATGTTGGAGAGCATAAAGGCCTATTTTAACAAAAGTTTTTCAATGAAGGATCTTGGAGAAGCTGCATACATATTAGGCATCAAGATCTATAGAGATAGATCGAGACGCCTCATAGGTCTTTCGCAAAGTACATACCTTGACAAGATATTGAAGAAGTTCAATAGGGAAAACTCAAAGAAAGGGTTCTTGCTAGTTTTGCAAGGTATGAGATTGAGTAAGACTCAGTCGCCGACCACGGCAGCAGATAGAGAGAAGATGAGTTATGTCCCCTACGCTTCAGCCGTAGGCTCTCTTATGTATGCCATGTTGTGTACCATACCTGATATAAACCTTGCCATAAGTATGGTAGGGAGGTACCAAAGTGATCCCGGTATGGAACACTGGACAGTGGTCAAGATTATCCTTAAGTACCTGAAAAGGACTAAGGAAATGTTTCTCGTTTATGGAGGTGACGAAGAGCTCATCGTAAAGGGTTACGTCGACGCTAGCTTCGACACAGATCCGGATGACTCTAAGTCATAGACCGGATATGTATATGTTTTGAATGGTGGGGCAGTGAGCTGGTGCAGCAGCAAGCAACAAGTCGTGGCAGCATCTACATGTGAAGCGGAGTACATAGCTGCTTCACAAGCAGCTCATGAAGGAATTTGGATGAAGGAGCTCATCACCGACCTTGGAGTGGTTCCAAGCGCGTCGGGTCCAATGACACTCTTCTGTGATAACATTGGGGCCATTGCCATAGCCAAGGAGCCCAGGTTTCACCGGAAGACGAAGCACATCAAACGCCGCTACAACTCCATCCAGGACCATGTCTAGAGTGGAGTAATAGAGATTTCTAAAGTACACAAGGATCTGAATGTTGCAGACCCATTGACTAAACCTCTTCCACGAGCAAAACATGATCAACACCATAATACTATGGGTGTTCGATACATCACAATGTAACTAGATTATTGACTCTAGTGCAAGTGGGAGACTGTTGGAAATATGCCCTAGAGGCAATAATAAAATGGTTATTATCATATTTCCTTGTTCATGATAATCGTCTATTGTTCATGCTATAATTGTATTAACAGGAAACAGTAATACATGTGTGAATAAATAGATCACAATGTGTCCCTAGCAAGCCTCTAGTTAGCTGGCTCGTTAGTCAATAGATGATCATGGTTTCCTGGTAATGGGCATTAGATGTCATTGATAACGGGATCACATCATTGGGAGAACGATGTGATGGACAAGACCCAATCCTAAGCGTAGCACTAGATCGTATTGTTCGTATGCTAAAGCTTTTCTAATGTCAAGTGTCTTTTCCTTCGACCGTGAGATTGTGAAACTCCCGGATGCCGTAGGAGTGCTTTGGGTGTATCAAACGTCACAACGTAACTGGGTGACTATAAAGGTGCACTTCGGGTACCTCTCAAAGTGTCTGTTGGGTTGGTACGAATCGAGATCGGGATTTGTCACTCCGCGTGACGGAGAGGTATCTCTGGGCCCACTCGGTAGAACATCATCATGAGCTCAATGTGACTAAGGAGTTAGTCACACGATGACGTGCTACGAAACAAGTAAAGAGACTTACCGGTAACGAGATTGAACAAGGTATAGGTATACCGACGATCGAATCTCGGGCAAGTTCTATACCGACACACAAAGGGAATTGTATACGGGATTGATTGAATCCTTGACATCGTGGTTCATACGATGAGATCATCGTGGAGCAAGTCGGAGCAACCATGGGTATCCAGACCCCGCTGATGGTTATTGGCCAGAGAGGTGTCTCGGTCATGTCTACCTGTCTCCCAAACCCGTAGGGTCTACACACTTAAGGTTCGATGACGCTAGGGTTATAGGGAATTGTAATACGAGGTTATCGAAAGTTTTTTGGATTCCTGGATGAGATCCCGGACGTCACGAGGAGCTCTGGAATGGTCCGGAGGTAAAGATTGATATATAGGACGGATGGTTTTAGACACCGGAAGTGTTTCGGGCGTCACAGGTAACGTACCGGGACCATCGGGAGTGGCCCCGGGGGTCCACCGGAAGGGGGCCAAGACCCCGGGAGGCTAGATGGGCCAAGTGCGGGAGGGGACCAGCCCCTAGGTGGGCTGGTGCGCCCCCCACACTCAGCCCAAGGCGCAGGAGGTGGAGAGGGGGGAACCATAGGCGCTGGTGGGCATAAGGCCCACCTAGGGGTGCGCCACCCCTCCCCCCTGCCCTGGCCGCCGCACCTCCCATCTGGGGGGGCTGCCGCACCACCTAGGGTGGGAACCCTAGGGGTGGCACCCCCCCTCCCCTCCTCCTATATATAGTGGGCACTTTTGGGCTTTTGTAGACATAGTTTTCCATCTCCCTCGGCGCAGCCCTGCTCTTCTTTCTCCTCCTCTGTGCCGGTGCTTGGCGAAGCCCTGCCGGGAGACCTCGTCTCTCCATCAACACCATGCCGTCGTGCTGCCAGAGATCTTCCCCAACCTCTCCCTCCTCCTTGCTGGATCAAGGTGCGGGAGAAATCACCGGGCTACACGTGTGTTGAACACGGAGTTGCCGTGGTTCGGCACTAGATCGGAATCACACCGCGATCTCAATCACCGCGAGTACGACTCCATCAACCGCGTTCTAGCAACGCTTCCGCTTAACGATCTTCAAATGTATGAAGATGCACTCACCCCTCTCTCGTTGCTGGTCTCTCCATAGGAAGATCTGAATATGCGCAGGAATTTTTTTGAACTTATGCTACGTTACCCAACAGTTCTATGTGTGATCATGATGCCCTCATGTCTGTATTATGTTTTATCAAAACATTCATCCCTAAACATGTGGACATGTTTATGGATCTTGGTTTTCGCTTGAGGACAAGCGAGGTTTAAGCTTGGGGGAGTTGATACGTCCATTTTGCATCATGATTTCATGTTGATATTTATCGCTTTATGGACTATTATTATACCTTGTGGTACCATACTTATGCATTTTCTCTCTTATTTTGCAAGGTTTATTTGAAGAGGGAGAATACCGGCAGCTGGAATTCTGGACTGGAAAAGGAGCAAGTCTGAGTCCTCTATTCTGCGCAACTCCAAATGCCCTGAAAATCAACATGGAATTTTTTGGGAATATATAAAAAATACTGGGCGAAAGAAGTGCCAGAGGGGAGCTGCCACAGGCCCACAAGCCTGGTAGCCGCGGCCTGCCCCCCTGGTCGCGGCTACAGGGCTTGTGGGCACCCTGGTGGCCCGCTTCCCCCCCCCCCCCTCTTCTGCTATATGAAGGGTTTCGTCCGGAAAAAAAATCAGGGCGGAGCTTTTTCGAGGAGGCGTCGCCGCCACGAGGCGGAACTTGAGCAGAACCAATCTAGAGCTCCCGCAGGACGATCCTGCCGGGGAAACTTCCCTCCCGGAGGGGGAAATCGTCACCATCGTCATCACCAACACTCCTCTCATCGGAGGGGATTCGTCTCCATCAACATCTTCATCAGCACCATCTCATCTCCAAACCCTAGTTCATCACTTGTAACCAATCTCCGTCTCACGACTCCGATTGCTACTTGTAAGGTTGCTAGTAGTGTTGATTACTCTTTGTAGTTGATGCTAGTTGGATTACTTGGTGGAAGAGTTTATGTTCAGATCCTTGATGCTACTCATTACACCTATGATCATGATTATGATTATGCTTTGTGAGTAGTTACTTTTGTTCCGAAGGACATGGGATAAGTCATGCTAATAATAGGCATGTGAATTTGGTATTCGTTCGGTATTTTGATAAGTTGTATGTTGTTTTTCCTCTAGTGGTGTTATGTGAACGTCGACTACATAACGCTTCACCATTATTTGGGCCTAGAGGAAGGTATTGGGGAGTAGTAAGTAGATGATGGGTTGCTAGAGTGACAGAAGCTTAAACCCGAGTCTATGTGTTGCTTCGTAAGGGGCTGATTTGGATCCACTAGTTTAATGCTTGTCCAAGTTTAATGCTTCGTAAGGGGTTAATCATAAGTGGGATGCTTGTCCAAGTAAGGTCAGTACCCAAGCGCCGGTCCACCCACATATCAAACTATCAAAGTAACGAACGCGAATCATATGATCATGATGAAACTAGCATGACAGAAATTCCCGTGTGTCCTCCTGTAAGACTTTGTTCATGCTTGTCCCTTGCTACAAAAGGGATTGGGCCACTTTGCTGCACCGTTTCTACTCTTGTTACTTGTTACTTTCACGTGCTACGTTTCACCTCACTACAGCATCACTTGTTACCGCTACTTTCAGTGTTTGCAGTTATTACCTTGCTGAAAACCGTTTATCAGAGCCTTCTGCTCCTCGTTCGGTTCGACGCTCTTACTTATCGAAAGGACTACGATTGATCCCCTATACTTGTGGGTCATCAGACCTCTCCAAGTGACGGAAGGGGTAGCGAGGCACGCATCATGTTGTTTCCATCAAGGGTAAAAAGATGGGGATTTCATCATTGGTTTGAGTTTATCCCTCTACATCATGTCATCTTGCTTAAAGCATTACTCTGTTCGTCATGAACTCAATACACTAGATGCATGCTGGATAGCGGTCCATGTGTGGAGTAATAGTAGTAGATGCATAAAGTATCGGTCTACTTGTCTCGGACGTGATGCCTATATGTATGATCATTGCCTTAGATATCATCATGACTTTGCGCGGTTCTATCAATTGCTCGATAGTAATTTGTTCACCCACCGTATTATTTGCTATTTTGAGAGAAGCCTCTAGTGGACACTATGGCCCCCGAGTCTACTTCACACCATATTTTCAGCCTTACAATTTTACTTCGTTGCACTTTCCGCCTTCAGATCTCACTTTGCAATCAATCTTGAAGGGATTGACAACCCCTTTATAGCGTTGGGTGCAAGCTCTTTTGTGTTTGCGCAGGTACTCTGGACTTGGCGCGATTCTCCTACTGGATAGATACCTTGGTTCTCAAACTGAGGGAAATACTTATTGCTCGTGTGATGCATCGCCCTTTCCTCTTCAAGGGAAAAACGAACACAAGCTCAAGAGGCAGCAGAAGGATTTCTGTCGCTGTAGCAAAAGAATTTCTGGCGCCGTTGCCGGGGAAGATCAAGTGTAGAACTCATCCAAGTAAGTGACACAAACTCATCTATTGCATTTACTTTTTTGCCTCTCGTTTTCCTCTCCCTCACTTCTGAAAAACAAAAATTTACAAAAATATTTGCCTTTTTCTTCGTTTGCCTTTTTCGTTCGCCCTTTTCTCTCGCTTGCTTTCTGTTCGCTTGGGTGCTTGCTTGCTTGCTGAATTCACCATGACTAAAAACACCAAACTTTGTCACTTTTCGAATACTAATAATAATAATTTTATTAGTACTCCAATTGCTCCCGCCACTAGTGCGGAATCATACAAAATCAATGCTGCTTTGCTGAATCTTGTTATGGAAGAGCAATTCTCCGGCCTTCCTAGTGAAGATGCCGCATCCCATCTTAATACCTTCATTGAGCTTTGCGATGTGCAAAAGAAGAAAGATGTGGATAATGATGTGATTAAATTGAAGCTTTTTCCTTTCTCGTTGTGGGATCAAGCAAAAACTTGGTTTTCGTCTTTTCCGAAAAATAGTATTGATTCTTGGAACAAGTGCAAAGATGCTTATATATCCAAGTATTTTCCGTCGGCTACGATTATCTGTCTCCGTAATGATATCATGAATTTTAAGCAACTTGATCATGAATATGTTGCACAATCTTGGGAGAGAATGAAATTGATGATTAGAAATTGTCCCGTTCATGGCTTAAGTCTTTGGATGATTATACAAATCTTTTACGTTGGCTTGAATTTTGCTTCTAGAAATATCTTGGACTCCGCCTCAGGTGGAACGTTCATGGAAATCACATTAGGAGAAGCCACAAAACTCCTAGACAATATCATGACGAACTACTCTCAGTGGCACACTGAAAGGTCACCTACTAGTAAGAAGGTACATGCTATAGAAGAAATTAACTCGTTGAGTACTAAGATGGATGACTTAATGAATTTGGTTGCTAGTAGAAGTGATCCTTTAGATCCTAATGGCATGCCCTTGTCTTCCTTGATTGAGAGTAGCAACGCTAGCTTGGACGTTAATTTTGTTGGCAGGAATAATTTTGGCAACAACAATGCTTTTAGAGGAAACTATGTTCCTAGGCCTTTTCCTAGTAACCCCTCTAATAACTTTGGCAACTCCTACAACAATACTCATGGAAATTACAATAGATTACCCTCTTATCTAGAGAGTAATATCAAAGAGTTTATCAACTCGCAAAAGATTTTCAATGCGTCCATAGAGGAAAAACTACTCAAAATTGACGATTTGGCTAGGAGCGTTGATAGAATGTCTAGTGATATTGATGCTCTGAAAGTTAGATGTGCTCCTCCCAAGATCAATATGGATGAAACTTTGAAAGCTATGCATGTTTCCATGAGTGAGAGCAAAGAAAGAACCGCCCAAATTCGTGCTAGACATGAATGGCTTAAAAGGGCATGTGTCTCGTGATAAGAATCACGAAGATCTTAAAGTGCTTGATGTGACTCCCATTGAATCTTTGTTTTCTTGTGTCAAACCTAATGATGATGGGGCTGGATATGAATCCACTTTGGTTGAAAAACACCCCAATGATTCGGAGTCCATCTATCTTGATGCTAAAAGCATTGAAAGTGGAGTAGAAGATATTTAAACCTTGAGTAGTAATGAAACTACTACTTTGGATTTCAAGGAATTCAATTATGATAGTTGCTCCTTGGTTGAATGCATTTCCTTGATGCAATCCATGCTAAACTCTCCACACGCTTATAGCCAAAACAAGGCCTTTACTGATCATATCGTCGATGCTATGATAAAATCTCTTGAAGAGAAACTTGAATTGGAAGTTTCTATCCCTAGAAGGCTTCATGATGAGTGGGAACCTACTATCAAAATCAAAATCAAAAACTATGAATGCAATGCTTTGTGTGATTTGGGTGCTAGTGTTTCCGCGATTCCAAAGTCTTTATGTGATGTTCTGGGTTTTAATGAGATTGAGGAGTGTTCTCTTAATTTGCATCTTGCGGATTCTACTGTCAAGAAACCCATGGGAAGGATCAATGATGTTCTTATTATTGCAAATAGGAACTATGTACCCGTGGATTTCATTGTGCTTGACATTGATTGTAATCCTACATGCCCTATCATTCTTGGTAGACCTTTCGTAAGGACTATCGGTGCTATCATCGATATGAAGGAAGGGAATACTAGATTTCAATTTCCTTTAAAGAAGGGCATGGAGGATTTTCCTAGTAAGAAAATAAGATTGCCTTATGAATCCATGATGAGGGCTACTTATGGTTTGAGCACCAAAGAAGACGATACGTGATTCTATCGCCTTATGCCTAGCTAAGGGCGTTAAACAATAGCGCTTGTTGGAAGGCAACCCAATGAATTGCGTCCACACCATCATAATTCTGTTACGATTGTGTCTTTTGTGTTTCTTTTTGTGTTTGAGCCAAGCAAAACCTTTATGACTAGTCTTCGTGATGGTTGTTTGATCCTGCTGGAAAAAGACAGAAACTTTTCGCTCACGAGATTATTTTTCATTTTTATTCAGAAAGAGCTTTTGAGTTGATTCTTTTTGCTGCTGGTTTATATACCTTTTTCCCAGGCAGTCATAATGTTTCAGAATGTTTGAGGTACCAGAAGTATACGAGGTATACAGATTGCTACAGACTGGTCTGTTTTTGACAGATTCTGTTTTTGTTGAGTTGGTTGCTTGTTTTGATGAAACTATGGATAGTATCGGGGGGTACTAGCCATGGAAAAGTGAGAATATAGTAACCTAACACCAATATAAATAGAAATCAAGATTGCTACAGTACCTAAAGAGGTGGTAGTTTGTTTTCTTGTGCTAATGATATCACGAGTTTCTGTTTAAGTTTTGTGTTGTGAAGTTTTCAAGTTTTGGGTGATGTTCTCATTGATAAAGGGATAAAGAGTGGAAAGAGATCAAGCTTGGGGATGCCCAAGGCATCCCAAGCCAAATTCAAGGACACCAAAAAGCCTAAGCTTGGGGATACCCCGGGAAGGCATCCCCTCTTTCGTCTTCAATCCATCGGTAACATTACTTGGAGCTATATTTTTATTCACCACATGATATGTGTTTTGCTTGGAGCGTCTTGTATCGTAGGAGTCTTTTATTTTTGTTGTGTCACAATAATCCTTGCTGCACACCTTTTGAGAGAGACATGCACTCATCGTGAATTTGCTAGAATACTCATTGTGCTTCACTTATATCTTTTGAGCTAGACCATTTTGCTCTATGTGCTTCACTTAGATCTTTTAGAGCACGGCGGTGCATAACTTGGTAGTTGGCTTATGCTATGAAAGTAGTCCCAAAGGTGATAATTACCCGAGAGGATACAAAAAACTTCCATCTTCATGTGCATTGAGTAGAAAGAGAAGTTTGATTCCTCTCAATTAGTTTTGAGACGTGGATTTGGTAATATTAAGAGTTATGTTAGTAGGGTGTTGTGAATCTAGAAATACTTGTGTTGAAGTTAGTGATACCCGTAACATGCACGTATGGTGAACCGCTATGTTAGGAAGTCGGAGCATAATTAATCTATTGATTGTCATCCTTTGTGTTGCGGTCGGGATCGCGCGATGGTTAACACCTACCAACCCTTCCCCTAGGAGTATGCGTTTAGCACTTTGTGTCGAATACTAATAAAAACTTTCGCAGCAAGTATGTGAGTTCTTCATGACTAATGTGAGTCCATGATATAGATGCACTTTCACCTTCCACCATTGCTAGCCTCTCTAATACCGCGCAATTTTCACCGGTGCACAAACCCACCATATGCCTTCCTCAAAACAGCCACCATACATACCTACTATGGCATTTTTATAGCCATTCCGAGATAAATTGCCATGCAACTCCCACCGTTCCGTCTCATGACTTGTGTCGTCACTCTCATATTTCCATTGCATGATCATAAGATAGCTAGCGAGATGTTTCAACGCCATACGCCAAGCTAGATCGTTGCACATCCCGGTACACTGCCGGAGGCATTTCCTATAGAGTCATCATCGTTCTAAGCTTGAGCTGTGAGTAAATAAAAGTGTGATGATCATCATTATTAGAGCATTGTCCCATGTGAGTAAATTAGAAAAAAAGAGGCCAAAGTTTCCCACATAAAAAAATGGAGAGAAAAAAGAGGCCAAAGAGCCCAAATAATAAAAAAAAGGAAAATGCTACTGTCTTTTTCCACACTTGTGCTTCATCATAGCACCATGTTCTTCATGATTGAGAGCCTTATTTTGTCACCACCATATGCTAGTGGGAACTTTCATTATATAACTTGGCTTGTATTTCCAAGGATGGGCTTCCTCAAATTGCCCTAGGTCTTCGTGAGCAAGCAAGTTGCATGCACACCCACTAGTTCTCCTTTTGAGCTTTCACATACTTATAGCTCTAGTGCATCCTTTGTATGGCAATCCCTACTCATTCACATTGAGATCTATTAATGGGCATCTCCATCGCCC
This sequence comes from Hordeum vulgare subsp. vulgare, assembly GCF_904849725.1. Lineage (NCBI taxonomy): Eukaryota > Viridiplantae > Streptophyta > Magnoliopsida > Poales > Poaceae > Hordeum > Hordeum vulgare. Next base: position 122,606,338 of record NC_058524.1, on the reverse strand, counting down.
TTTAATACGCCGAGTCAATGTGACCATCTCCTCCTTTTTGTCTCACAACCACCACCACACTCTATTCCACCTATAGTGCTATATCCATGGCTCACGCTCATGTATTGCGTGAGAGTTGAAAAAGGTTTGAGAAAGTAAGAGTGCAAAAACAATTACTTGGACAATACCGGGGTTGTGCATGATTTAAATTAGTTGTGTGAGGATGATGAAGCATAGCCAGACTATATGATTTTGTAGGGATAACTTTCTTTGGCTTTGTTATTTCGAAAGTTCATGATTACCTTGCTAGTTTGCTTGAAGTATTATTGTTTTCATGTCGATAGAAAACTATTGTTTTGAACCTTACGGATCTGAACATTCATGTCACATGAAAGAAGTTACAAAGGACAACTATGCTAGGTAGCATTCCACATCAAAAATTCAGTCTTTATCACTTCCCTACTCGAGGACGAGCAGGAGTTAAGCTTGGGATGCTTGATATGTCTCCGACGTATCTATAATTTTTTATGGTTCCATGCTATTATCTTGTCAAACTTTGGATGTTTTGTATGCCTTTTATATCTTTTTTGGGACTAACTTATTAACTCAGTGCCAAGTGTCAGTTCCTGTTTTTCTGTGTTTTTGACCCTTTTCAGAAGAGGATTTTAAGCGGAGTCCAAACGGAATAAAACTTCCGAAAATAATTTTTTCGGAACAGAAGATATGCACGAGACTTCAGAACCAAGGCAGGGGCCACCAGGGGACCCCACAAGCCCCCTAGGCACGGCCAGGGGGGCCGCGCCTAGCAGGCTTGTAGGCCCCCTATGGCTCGTCTGCCCTACCTCTTCCGCCTCTAATTTCAGAAAAATTACAAAACTGCGGGAGAGATCCACGAAAATACTTTTCCGCCGCCGCAAGCTTCTGTCTCCGCGAGATCCCATCTGGGGCACGTTCTGGTGCCCTACCGGAGGGGGGATTCGGATACGGAGGGCTTCTTCATCAACACCATGACCTCTCTGATGATGCATGAGTAGTTCACCATAAACCTTCGGGTCCATAGCTAGTAGCTAGATGGCTTCTTCTCTCTCTTGGATCTTCAATACAAAGTTCTTCATGATCTTCATGGAGATCTATCCGATGTAATGTTCTTTTGCGGTGTGTTTGTCGAGATCCGATGAATTGTGGATTTATGATCAGATTATCTATGAATCTTATTTGAGTTTCTTCTGATCTCTTATATGCATGATTTCATATCCTTGTAATTCTCTTCGAGTTGTGGGTTTTGTTTGGCCAACTTGATATATGATTCTTGCAATGGGAGAAGTGCTTGGTTTTGTGTTCATACCGTGCGGTAACCTCACCCAGTGACAGAAGGGGTAGCGAGGCACGCATCGTGTTGTTGCCATCAAGGGTAAAAAGATGGGGTTTTCATCATTGGTTTGAGTTTATCCCTCTACATCATGTCATCTTGCTTAAAGCATTACTATGTTCGTCATGAACTCAATACACTAGATGCATGATGGATAGATGTCGATGTGTGGAGTAATAGTAGTAGATGCAGAAAGTATCGGTCTACTTGTCTCGGACATGATGCCTATATGTATGATCATTGCCTTAGGTATCGTCATGATTTTGCGCGGTTCTATCAATTGCTCGACAGTAATTTGTTCACCCACCCTATTATTTGCTATTTTAAGAGAAGCCTCTAGTGAACACTATGGCCCCCGGGTCTACTTCACACCATATTTTCAGCCTTACAATTTTACTTCGTTGCACTTTCCGCCTTCAGATCTCACTTTGCAATCAATCTTGAAGGGATTGGCAACCCCTTTATAGCGTTGGGTGCAAGCTCTTTTGTGTTTGCGCAGGTACTCTGGACTTGACGCGATTCTCCTACTGGATTGATACCTTGGTTCTCAAACTGAAGGAAATACTTACTGCTCCTATGCTACATCGCCCTTTCCTCTTCAAGGGAAAAACCAACTGATCCGTCCATTTTGCATCATGCTTTCATGTTGATATTTATCGCTTTGTGGACTGTTATTATACTTTCTGGAACCTTACTTATGCCTTTTCTCTCTTATTTTGCAAGGTTTATTTGAAGAGGGAGAATACCGACAGCTGGAATTCTGGACTCGAAAAGGAGCAAGTCTGAGTCCTCTATTCTGCGCAACTCCAAATGCCCTGAAAATCAACGTGGATTGTTTTGGGAATATATAAAAAATACTGGGCGAAAGAAGCGTCAGAGGGGAGCAGCCAGGGGCCCACAAGCCTGGTTGCCGCGGCCTACCCCCCTGGCCGCGGCAACAGGGCTTGTGGGCACCTTGGTAGCCCACTGGCCCCCCTCTTTTGCTATATGAAGGGTTTCGTCCGAGAAAAAATCAGGGTGGAGCTTTTTCGTGGATTCGCCGCCGCCACGAGGCGGAACTTGAGCAGAACCAATCTAGGGCTCCTGCAGGACGATCTTGCTCGGGAAACTTCCCTCCCGGAGGGGAAATCGTCGCCTTCGTCATCACCAACACTCCTCTCATCGGAGGGGAGTCATCTCCATCAACATCTTCATCAGCACCATCTCCTCTCCAAACCCTAGTTCATCTCTTGTAACCAATCTCCGTCTCGCGACTCCAATTGGTACTTGTAAGGTTGCTAGTAGTGTTGATTACTCTTTGTACTTGATGCTAGTTGGATTACTTGGTGGAAGAGTTTATGTTCAGATCCTTGATGCTACTCATTACACCTCTGATCATGATTATGATTATGCTTTGTGAGTAGTTACTTTTGTTCCTGAGGACATGGGATAAGTCATGCTAATAATAGTCATGTGAATTTGATATTCGTTCGGTATTTTGATATGTTGTTTATTGTTTTTCCTCTAGTGGTGTTATGTGAACGTCGACTACATAAAACTTCACCATATTTGGTCCTAGAGGAAGGCATTGGGTAGTAGTAAATAGATGATGGGTTGCTAGAGTGAGAAAAGCTTAAACCCCAGTCTATGCGTTGCTTCGTAAGGGGCTGATTTGGATCCACTAGTTTAATGCTATGGTTAGACGTTGTCTTAATTCTTCTTTCGTAGTTGTGGATGCTTGCGAGAGGGGTTAATCATAAGTGGGATGCTTGTCCAAGTAAGGGCAGTACCCAAGCGCCGGTCCACCCACATATCGAACTATCAAAGTAACGAACGCGAATCATATGAACATGATGAAACTAGCATGATAGAAATTCCCGTGTGTCCTCGAGAGCGTTTTTCCTCTTATAAGACTTTGCTCAGGCTTGTCCCTTGCTACAAAAGTGATTGGGCCACTTTGCTGCACCGTTGCTACTACTTGTCACTTGTTACTGTTTGCTTGCTACGTTTCACCTTACGACACCATCACCTGTTACCGCTACTTTCAGTGCTTGCAGTTATTACCTTGCTGAAAACCATTTATCAGAGCCTTTTTCTCCTCGTTGGGTTCGACACTCTTACTTATCGAAAGGACTACGATTGATCCCCCATACTTGTGGTTCATCAAGACTCTTTTCTTGCGCCGTTGCCTGGGAGGGAAGCGCCTTTGGTAAGTGGAATTTGGTAAGGAAACATTTATATACTATGCTGAAATTTATTGTCACTTGTCACTATGGAAATTGTTCCTTTGACGAGTTTGTTTGGGGTATGTTCACCACGAACGGAAGCACGAGGAGTTGTTCCTCAACCTGAGGTACCTACTGAAAATATCTTATATGAAATTCCTTCGGGTATGCTTGGGAAACTGCTGACTAATCCTTTTACAGGAGATGGATCTTCACATCCAGACTTGCATCTAATCTATGTAGATGAAGTTAGTGGTTTATTTAAGCTTGCAGGTTTGCCCGAGGATGAGGTAAATAATAAAGTCTTTCCTTTATCTTTGAAGGATAAGGCGTTGACATGGTATAGGCTATGTGATGATACTGGATCATGGGACTACAATCGGTTGAAATTGGAATTTCATCAAAAGTTTTATCCTATGAATTTAGTACATCGTGATTGGAATTATATTTATAACTTTTGGCCTCGTGACAGGGAAAGCATAGCTCAAGCTTGGGGGAGGCTTAAATCAATGCTATATTCATGCCCCAATCATGAGATCTCGAGAGAAATTATCACTCAAAAATTTTATGCTCGGCTTTCTCATGAGGATCGTACCATGCTTGATACTTCTTGTACAGGTTCTTTCATGAAGAAGGATATTGACCACAAGTGGAATTTATTGGAAAGAATCAAACATAACTCTGAAGATTGGGAGCTTGAAGAAGGTAAGGAGTTAGGTATGAATTTCCAGTTTGATTGCGTTAAATCTTTTGTTGAAACAAACACTTCTAGAGATTTTAGCGCGAAGTATGAACTTGACTCTGAGATAATAGCTTCTCTATGTGAATCTTTTGCTGCTCATGTTGATCTTCCCAAAGAGAAGTGGTTTAAGTATCATCCGCATGTAGAAGTCAACATAGTTAAACCCAATCTAGTTGAAGAGAAAGTCATTGTCTTTAGTGATCCTATTGTTCCTTGTGCCTACGCTCAGAAACCACCTTACCCTGCTAGGAAAAAGGATTATTCTAAAGCTCCAACTGTGATATGTAGGGGTTACATTAGACCACTTGCACCCCCTCTGGAAATTAGAGTTGAACCTAGTGTTGCTATTACCAAAGATCTCTTAGCCGAAGACATAGACGGGCATGTTATCAAATTCTGTGAGGACTCCGCTAGAATTGTTAAACCTCACGCGAAAGACAAATACGGACCTGTAGTTGGCCTGCCCGTTGTTTCTGTCAAGATAGGAGATCACTGTTATCATGGTTTATGTGATATGGGTGCTAGTGTTAGTGAAATACCCTGGTCCCTATATGATGAAATCAAAGATGAGATTGCACCTGCTGAGTTAGAACCCATTGATGTCACTATTACGCTAGCTAATAGAGACACTATCTGCCCTCTAGGAATTGTGAGAGATGTAGAAGTCCTGTGTGGTAAGATGAAGTATCCTACTGATTTCCTCGTCCTTGCTACTGCACAATATAGCCTTTGTCCCATCATATTTGGTAGACCCTTTCTCAACACTGTCAATGCTCATATTGATTGCATTAAATAGACTGACACTCTTAGTTTCGAGGGTGTGTCTCATGAATTTAACTTCTCCAAGTTTGGAAGACAACCCCATGAAAAAGAGTCGTCTGGTATGGATGAAATCATTGCTCTTGCCTCTATTAGCGAACCTCCTACGGATCCTTTAGAGCAATATCTGCTTGAGCATGAAAATGATATGCATATGGATGAAAGAGATGAGATAGATAAAATTGTTTTAGAACAATATCCAATTCTCAAGAATAATCTGCCTGTTGAACTTCTTGGGGACCCTCCCCCACCAAAGGGTGATCCTGTGTTCGAGCTAAAATAGTTACCAGATACTCTTAAGTATGCGTACCTTGATGAGAAGGAGATATATCATGTTATTAGTAGTGCTCACCTCTCGAATCACGAAGAGAAGAAGTTATTAAAAACTTTGAGGAAGCACCGTGCTGCCATTGGATATACTCTTGATGATCTTAAGGGTATTAGTCCCACTCTATGTCAGCACAAGATTAAAACCGATCCTGATTCTAAGCCAGTTGGTTATCATCAACGGAGATTAAACCCGAGGATGAAAGAGGTCGTGAGAAAATAAATATTAAAGCTTCTGGAAGCAGGAATCATTTATCTTGTTGCTCATAGTGATTGGGTAAGTCCAGTACATTGCGTACCTAAGAAGGGAGGTATCACCGTCGTTCCTAATGATAAGAATGAACTAATCCCACAGAGGATTATTACTGGCTATAGGATGTTGATAGACTTCCGGAAACTGAACAAGGCAACCAGGAAAGACCATTATCCTTTGCCGTTTATCGACCGAATGCTAGAAAGGCTATCTAAACACACACACTTCTGCTTTCTAGACGGTTATTCAGGTTTCTCGCAAATACCTGTTGCACAATCTGATCAGGAGAAAACCACTTTCACCTGCCCCTTCGGTACCTTTGCTTATAGACGTATGCCTTTTGGCTTGTGCAATGCACGTGCCACCTTTCAAAGATGTATGATGGCTATATTCTCTGACTTTTGCGAAAAGATTGTTGAGGTTTTCATGGATGATTTCTCCGTTTACGGTTCTTCCTTTGACGATTGCCTCAGCAACCTTGATCGAGTCTTACAGAGATGCAAAGATACCAACCTCGTCTAGAACTAGGAGAAATGCCACTTCATGGTTAATGAAGGCATCATCTTAGGACACAAAATCTCTGAGAAAGGCATTGAAGTTGATAAGGCTAAGGTAGATGCAATTGAGAAAATGCCTTGCCCCACACATATCAGAGGTATACGAAGTTTCCTAGGTCATGTTGGTTTCTATAGAAGGTTCATTAAAGACTTCTCTAAGATTTCTAGGCCTCTTACCAACCTCATGCAGAAGGATGTTCCTTTTGTTTTCCATGAGGATTGTGAGGAAGCTTTCGAAATACTTAAGAAGGCCTTGATAACCGCACCTATTGTTCAACTACCTGATTGGAACTTGTCCTTTGAAATTACGTGCGATGCTAGTGATTATGTTGTTGGTGCTGTTGTAGGACAAAGAGTTGACAAGAAGTTGAATGTCATTCACTACGCTAGTAAAACCCTAGACAGTGCTCAAAGAAACTATGCTACTATGGAGAAGGAGTTTTTAGCAGTCGTGTTTGCATGTGAAAAGTTCATATCTTATATAGTTGACTCCAAAGTCACTATTCACTCTGATCATGCTGCTATTAAGTACCTTATGGAGAAGAAGGACGCTAAGCCTAGGCTAATCAGATGGGTTCTCCTACTACAGGAATTTGATTTGCACGTTGTTGACCGAAAGGGTGCTGATAACCCTGTAAAAGATAACTTGTCCAGGCTAGAGAATGTCCTTGATGACCCACGACCTATTGATGACAGCTTTCTTGATGCGCAACTGAATGTAATCCGCACTTCACATAGTGCACCGTGGTATGCTCATTACGCAAACTATATCGTAGCCAAATACATACCACCCAGTTTCACCTACCAGCAAAAGAAGAAGTTCTTCTTTGATTTGAGACACTACTTTTGGGATGATCCTCACCTTTATAAGGAAGGAGTAGATGGTGTTATTAGACGTTGTGTGCCTGAACATGAACAGGGATAGATCCTGCAGAAATGTCATTCCGAAGCCTACGGAGGACACCATGTTGGAGACAGAACTGCTCATAACGTATTGCAATCAGGTTTCTATTGGCCCACTCTCTTCAAGGATGCCCATAAGTTTTTCTTGTCTTGTGACAAATGCCAAAGAATAGGGAACATCAGTAAGCGTCAGGAAATGCCTATGAACTATTCACTTGTCATTGAACCATCTGATGTCTGGGGCTTTGATTATATGGGACCTTTCCCGAGTTCCAATGGGTATACTCACATCTTAGTTGCTATGGATTATGTCACTAAGTGGGTAGAAGTTATCCCCACTAAAAATGTTGATCACCACACCTCTATTAAGATGCTTAAAGAAGTCATTTTCCCAAGATTTGGAGTCCCTAGATATCTGATGACTGATGGCGGTTCACACTTCATTTATGGTGTTTTCCGCAAGGTGCTCGCTAAGTATGATGTCAACCATAGAGTTGCATCTCCTTATCATCCTCAGTCTAGTGGTCAAGTGGAGTTGAGTAATAGGGAGATCAAATTGATCTTACAAAAGACCGTCAATAGATCTCGAAAGAATTGGTCTAGCAAACTTGACGATGCACTATGGGCTTATAGGACTGCTTATAAGAATCCCATGGGCATGTCGCCGTATAAAATGGTTTACGGTAAGGCCTGTCATTTACCTCTTGAGCTGGAACACAAAGCTTATTGGGCAATCAAAGAGCTCAACTTCGATTTCAAACTTGCTGGTGAGAAGCGGTTGTTTGATATCAGCTCATTAGATGAATGGAGGGGCCAGGCATATGAGAATGCCAAGTTATTCAAGGAATATGTTAAGAGATGGCACGATAAAAGAATACAAAAACGAGAGTTCAATGTAGGCGATTATGTCCTGCTATACAATTCTCATTTGAGATTCTTCGCATGCAAGCTTCTCTCTAAATGGGAAGGTCCCTACGTTGTCGAGGAAGTATATCGTTCCGGTGCTATCAAAATCAATAACACGGAAGGTAATTTTCCTAGAGTGGTAAATGGGCAAAGAATCAAGCATTACATCTCTGGTACTCCCATAAATGTTGAGACCAATATTATCAATATCATAACTCCAGAGGAGTACATTAGGGATGTTTATCAGCCTGTTTCAGACCCTAAAAACGAAGAGGTATGTGTTTCGGTAAGTAATTGGACTCCAAAACTTTTCCAATTGGAAATTTTCTCCGTTTTGGAATTTATGGAAAAATAGAAAAATAAAAAACAGTCCGGAGAACGCACGAGGCGGCCACAAGCTTGGTTGCCGCGGCCTCCCCCCTGGCCGCGGCAACAGGGCTTGTGGGCACCTCGTGTGCCTCCCGGACTCCGTTTTCTTGCGGAGCACTCCTTCTGGTCCAGAAAAAATCATTATATATATGCCACTTTTCTGCACCGTTGCTACTACTTGCCACTTGTTACTGTTCGCTTGCTACGTTTCACCTTACGACACCATCACTTGTTACCACTACTTTCAGTGTTTGCAGTTATTACCTTGTTGAAAACCGTTTATCTGAGCCTTCTTCTCCTCGTTGTGTTCGACACTCTTACTTATCGAAAGGACTATGATTGATCCCTTATACTTGTGGGTCATCACCAACGCAAGCTCAAGAGGCAACAGAAGGATTTCTGTCGCCGTAGCAGGGGCCTTCTCGCGCCTAGCCATCCGAGAGACCCTCCGCCCGGACCGACCAGCCAGCCGCAACCATCGGGCAGCCACTGTTGCACCCACGGCAGACCCAATGGAGAAGGCCGGTGAACGACCACCGGAACCACACGAAGCCCGCGTGGCCCAGATCTGGACCAACAGCACGGCCACGGACGTGCAGTCGCCGCACCACGAGTCACCGCCAAGACCAACGTCGCACCTCCACTTGCAAGTGCACCGCCAGCCTGAGCCACAGCCGCCGCAACGCCGGGCCCCGCGCACGCCCGACGCCTCCACTCGAACCGGCCACCCGGCGCCAACAAAGCCTGAGAGGAACAGAAAAGGGCCCCACCACGGCCACTGTGAGGGACTTTGCCCTGGCGGCTCCGACCGACGACGGCGTCGGGGCAAAGAGGGGACGGAGGCGAGAGCACGGGAATGGGAGCGCCGCCCGTGGGAGGACGGCGCGAGGACACGGGAAGGGGTTGTTTCCTCTCCCTTTGTTTACTACACCCTCTTTTGACCTATCTTAACTTGTGATAGTATTATTCGTGAGTGTATCAGATTTCTAATATGCAACACGGAAAAGAAAAAAAGTTTACTTAACTGATTGATCATAAATTGCGAACAAAATGGAAGACTCATTTAATTCGGGAAAAGGCTACGCCACGACCAGGTTACAAAAACATAATGTCCGATGCATATGTAGCACAGTTAGCAATTGACATGAGAGAGTGGGAACAATATTCCGATGGGTACACTAAGGCTGCCTGTAATGGTAGTATGATAAGTAGTATCATGCATGTCAATTAGGCAATTTTGATGAGGTGGCATAAAATTAAATGAACCAAGAGAGTGTTGAGTATCATATCATGATACCGTATCATATTAAATGATGTGCTACTATGTGTCTTGCATGACAATAAATGAACTACCCTATGATGCTACTCCCTCCTTTCCGGTTTATAGGGCTTAAATCTGAAATCTCATCAACCAAGGTGAATTATGAGTGGATGACACTAATTTTAACTAGCCAATGAAATATTTCTCACAAATTCAATTTCCGAGGTAATAAATGTAACATCCTGCTTCTCATTGGACTTGCTGGTGGATGTAGAAAACGATGCATGCATAGCCACTCATTTCCTTTCTCTAAACTCTATGCATTAAATATGGCATGAGACTCAAAGCACTTTAACTCTACTAGACTCAAAATGAGCCTAATATAACGGAAATCTAATTTTTTTGAGATGAGCCTGAAAGTGCATGCTATGCCCCTAATCGTCTTTTGGTGTTAATGACAACACATACATAGGAAACTAATCCTATTTGTTGAGTGTATCTCAGGACGGCAAGTACTTTAGTAGATTGAGATTTATGTGCCAAAGGTTGCCTAAAAAGATTGGTGATTTATATTTCGAGAAGACTCGGGATTAAGAAGAGATGATGTAGAGTAGTATTTTGAGTTTACTAATATTGAGTATAGGGATCCCGCACTATTAAGAGGGGATCACAGGCTTTGCGATAAACTTGCTCATACCACATCTCTACAATCATACCAAACACCACATACTATCCACTCTGTCTTCAATTCAATACATGTCCAATTACCTCGGACATCCGGCTCCCTCCGGACGTCCGAGGGCCGGACGTCCGGCTAGCTTTCGGGAATCCGCAGCCAGGCACCAGTAGTTTGTAAGTCTTATATCTCGGAAATCCGGCTCCCTCCGGACGTCCGAGGGCCGGGCGTCCGGCCAAGCTCCGGAAATCCAGAAGTCTACACCAGTAGAATGTGTGCCCTATATCTCGGAAATCCGGCTCCCTATGGACGTCCGAGCGCCGGATGTCCGACCCCCCATCGGAAATCCGGAAGCCACCACCAGTAGAAATTGTGATGTATAACACGGACTTCTCGGCCACTCCGGACGTCCGTATGCTGATGAATTCAAATATGTTCAGGCACATCTACAGGCCTCGGACGACCGACCCCTGTCGGACGTCCGGCCGCTGATGAATTCAGAAGAGTTCCAGTCGTGCCTACACGTCTCGGACGACCGACCCCTGTCGGACGTCCGGCCCCTCACGGACGCCCGGACTTCCGACAAGTGTCGGACGTCCGGACCCTGTGTGACTTATTGCACCTCCAACGGCTGGATTTCACTCCACACTATAAATACTCTTCTCCCACCTCGTGAAAGGGTGTTCAACACAGCTAAGATACATCCAAGAACACCTTTCCTCTCACTCACTCTTGTCTACACCAAATCCTAGATCCCAAGAGCATTTGTGAGTCCTTTTGAGTGTTGTTCCAATCAAAAGATAGATCGTCTCCCTCTCCTCCTTCCCACCAAAGTGATTTGTGATTTGAGCAAGTTTTGAGAAATCCCCGTGATCTTGTTACTCTTGGAGGTTGGAGACTCCTAGGCGGTAGGAGTCTTCGGAGAGGAATCAAACCATTGTGATATCCCCCGGAAAGTTTGTGAAGGTTTGGAAGCCACCTCAAGGCTTACCACTACTGGTTGAGAAACGCCTTCGTGGAGTTATCTCAAAGGGACAATAGGGTGAGCCTTCGTGGTAACACCCGCCCCTCTAACGGTGACGTAGCTTCCCTCCAAGGAAGTGAACATCGGGATACATCCTTGTCTCTCTCGGAGTTTCGGTTATTCCTAACCCTAACTCTCTACTTGTGTTAATCCTCATTACATACTTGTATTTGATTATTGTTTACCGCTTGCCTTGCTTCACTCCTAATAGCTTACTCTTTGTCATAGCAATTATTAGGCTTACACTCATATTCCGCACTTTAGCCTAAAATTGCTAAGTAATTATTAAAATTTGGATTTGTACCTATTCACCCCCCCCCCCTCTAGGTCCATCTCGATCCTTTTTAGTTGGTATCAGAGCCTCGTGCTCTATTTGTGTGGCTTAACCACCCTAGAGCGAGATGGACATGGATCCAGCTACGGTAGCTCCAGTGCAGAGGGACGGGACTTCCGCGGAAGTCAAGTCTTTCACCTCTGAGGACCTGGAATGGGCCCTTGCCAAGCAAAAAGAGGAGCATGATGCTTCTCTTGAGGCCATAATTCAAATGAGACTAGCATCACTAACCACGGGGACAACCACGTCCCCGAGGGCCTCAGGGCCCCACGTGCACGGTACCTCATTTGGCCAACCTCCTCCGGAGAGGAACCAAACCAGTGGTCCATGGCTCTATGCTAGATCTCAAATTGAGAAACCTAAGTACAATCCTGGAGGAAAACCTCCCTTGCTTGATGACAATTCCGATTTTGCTTTGTGGAGAGTTGGTATGCAGGATCATCTTAGGTACGCCAATGATGAGATGCTGGACATCCTCGAGCATGGGTACAATCCTGTTGATCCAAGATGCCTCACGCCCAGAGAAACTTATGACAAGCATCTCAATGACACTGCGATCATGTGCATAAGAAAAGGAATGAATGACAAGCAACGAAGACCTTACATTCACATCACAAGTGCTAAGGAAATGTGGGACAGCATCATAAGGACCAAGACCGGTACCTCCACTCTTCGGCTTGCTCAATATGAAATTGCCAAGGGGCAATTACAGAATTCTGTATGGAAAAGGGTGAATCTCCCAAGCAACTACTAGAACGGCTCATGACTCTCGCCGCAGACATTGAGTCATGTGACTGTGACAAGACGCAAGATGGTTTCAATCTGACCAAGAGATTTCTTGTGGACAAGTTACTTCATGCTCTTGCTCCATATCACCATCAAATGGTATGGGACATGAGACAGCATCATGCTTTCAAAGAAATGACTCTGGATGACATCATATCCACTTTCCAATTATTTGAAGAGTCAAAGGCAAATGCAACAAAGCACCTAGCCATGCATGGCACTTCAACATCAAAGATCAATCTTGCTTTGAAAGCCAAGCATGAGTATGACGAAGAAGAAAGTGAAGAAGAAGAAGGTGATGATGACTGTCAAGATGGTGATGACGTTGACTCTGATGAAAGCCCATCGTTTGAGGACATTGCTCTCTTTGTGAAGAAGTTCAGTGCAGGGAAGTTCAAGGGAAGATTCCCAAAGAAGAAGGTAAGGAAATGCTATAACTGTGAGGAAACCAACCACTTCTCCAATGACTGCCCTTATGAGAAGAGAGAAGACAAACCAAGGTTTCCAAAGACCTTTGTAAAGAAGAAGTTGCCAAACCCTATGAACTCCAAGTCCAAGAGGACAGATGGAAGAGCAATGGTTGCACAAGAAGAATCAGATCCAGAACATGTTGGTGGAGTTGCCGGAGTAGCTCAAGATACACAGAGTACCTTGAGGCTAGTCAACAAAAGTGGTGATGTTGTTCACTACAACTATATGAAGGACTACAAGGGCAACGCTCACAAGTGTTTGATGGCAAAGACTGCCATGGGAGATGGGGAAGACCAAAGCTCTCATCATAAGGTTAAGGTGACCCCACGGTTAAACTCTTTCAGTCTAGTTTCTACCCCTTCTGATGAGTATCTTGATGCGGAAGACCACTATGAGGATAATGATTTAGATCATCCCATGTTTGCTAAAATGAACAAATTTATGTGCTCTCTTAAAGGAAAGAAGCTCACTATGTTTCGCATACTTATGGAAATGGTGAGTAAGCACACCAATACCATCAAGGAACTCGAAACCCTCGTCACTGAGGAGAAGGAGAGAAATGAACTCCTTGAGCAGAAAGTCCTTTATGAGGAAGCACAAAATGATGCATTATGTTCAAAAGTAGGTGAAAACCTTGATAAACATGTTAATGATCTTGCCTCCTTGAAAAAGGCTGAAAATGTGTGCAGAGAATTACTAAATGATAAAGACCGACTTGTGAACTCTCATGCTTCTCTTTCTAAGGACTGTGAGCGTCTATCCTTGTCTCTCAAAGACAAGGAAGAGAAACTCACTATTCTTACAAAGAGCTTTGAGGCACTTAAGGTCACTTATCTTGACACTCTAGCTAAGGCCTACTCCTCACCTATTATCAATGTTGATACCTGCACTACTAACCCTAGTAGTGAACTGACATCTATCCTTGAGGAAAACTGTTCGTTAAGGGCACAGCTAGACAGAGGTCTCATGACCTGTGCACAAGGACAAAAGACTCTCAATGAGATCTTAAGTCGACACAATGGAGGTTTCGCCAAGGAAGGGCTTGGGTTCAACCCAAGCACTGCCAAGAAAAGTGCATCTCCTCTCAAGTGTATCACTCCTCTTAAGGAAATATTTGTACCAGAGGGACACACGGAGAAAGGTAAGGTTGTGAGTGGATCGGCCACTAGGGGTTCGTCTACTCACAACAAGACAACCGAATTCATGCCGCCATCCTATGTACTACGCAAATCAAAGGAAGGAGAGGTCTATGCTAAATTCGTTGGTCCCCGTAATGCATTTCGATTCTATGCTATTTGGGTCCCTAAGACTCTTGTAACTAATGTGAAAGGCCCCATGACAAAATGGGTACCTCAAACCAAGTCTTAATTCTTTACAGGTTGTTTTCTCCGGTGGAGCAAAATGGGTGATCGACAGTGGATGCACCAATCATATGACCGGAGATAGTAACTTGCTCTATGACTTCATGCAAGCCATTCGACCATACATGAGCATTGTATTTGGTGGAGGGTCGAAAGGGCACGTAATTGGGTTGGGCAAGGTGGCAATCACTAATGACATGTCTATTCAAAATGTCATGCTTGTCCAATCTCTTCAATATCATTTACTTTCAGTTTGCCAATTGCCTTCCGTCGGTTATGACACACTATTTGGACTAACGGATGTGAAAGTCTTTAAGAGAGACACTCTTGAAGTGGCTTTTGTTGGAGAGTTGGATGGCAACCTTTACACGGTTGATTTCTCAAAAGAGAGCACTTTCCATACAACTTGTCTAATGGCCAAGGCCGACATGGGATGGCTGTGGCATCGCCGGCTCGCCCATGTTGGCATGAAAAATCTTCAAAATCTCTTAAACGGTAATCACATTCTTGGACTAACAAATGTATCTTTTAAGAAAGATATTGTGTGTAGTGCATGCATAGCTGGGAAACAACATCAATCAAGACATCCACCCAAGAACGTTGTATCCACTTCGAGGCCGTTAGAGCTCCTTCATGTGGATCTATTTGGGCCTCCTTCATGGGCAAGTCTTGGAGGGAAAAAGTATGGCCTAGTCATTCTTGATGATTACTCAAGATATACATGGGTGTTCTTTCTCAAGTCCAAGGACGAGACGAAGGTCACTTTCATTGACTTTGCCAAACAAGCCCAGTGGAAGTTTGACAAGGACATCAAGGCAGTAAGAAGTGATAATGGCTCTGAGTTCAAGAACTACACCCTAGAAGAATTTCTTAGTGATGAGGGGATTGAACATCAGTACTCCGCACCTTACACCCCCCAACAAAATGGTGTGGCAGAGAGGAAGAACCGGACACTTGTGGAAATGGCAAGGTCCATGTTAGATGAATACAAGTCACCACATAGATTTTGGGCTGAGGCCGTCAACACAGCATGTCATGCATCAAACCGGCTCTTCCTCCGATCAATATTGGAGAAAAGTCCATATGAGCTTCTAACTGGGAACAAGCCCAATGTTAAGTACTTTCGTGTGTTTGGATGCAAATGCTTCATCCTCAACAAACGGGAACGGTTAGGGAAATTTCAATCCAAAACAACTGAGGGGATTTTTGTTGGCTATGGGTCAAACTCTCACGCCTACAGAGTCTACAACAAATCCACTGGATGTGTTATAGAAACCTGTCACGTGACGTTTGATGAATTTAACCGCTCCCATGGGGAGCAAGTTGATCTAAATGATGCAGGTGAAGAAGACTCCCCACAAGATATCTTAAACATGGGTGTAGGTGCACTTCTGCCTATGGAACAAAGACCCCATGATGATGATGAAGATGATGAGAACATCTCGCATCCTCAAGGCAGTTCACTGCCCGTACCTCCACAAGATATTAGCACACCCATCATGCCAGTTGTTGAGGATCAAGTGGGAGAACATGTCTCTCACCCTGAAGACACTCAAGAACAAGTTGATCTTCAAGAGGTAGACCAAAGTATGGGTATGCTTGATGATGAACCTCAACAGGTGCAACGCGAAGAGGAATATCTTCCTCCGCACATAAATGATCCATATGTTGAGGACGTTGATGATGGAAATGAAGTTGAACCTCGTGAAACCTTGACCTCCATCATGCCACGTGTGGCCGGTCGTGTTGATATTGATCAAATCCTCACAGGCGTGTCGGAAGGTAGAGTGACTCGTAAACAATTAACAAACTTTTGTGCTCACTTTTCGTTTGTCTCTAGTACCGTGCCACACAGGGTTTAGGATGCATTATGTGACAATGACTAGCTACTTGCTATGCAAGAGGAGCTAAACAGTTTTACACGCAACGAAGTATGGTCATTGGTAGAACGACCAACTGAGGAACATAATGTCATTGGAACTAAATGGATTTTCAAGAACAAGGAAGATGAGAACGGGATTGTCCTATGCAACAAGGCAAGGTTAGTAGCACAGGGGTACTCTCAAGTTGAAGGTTTGGACTTTGGTGAAACTTTTGCCCCTGTTGCTCGTCTTGAGTCCATTCGCATTTTATTGGCCTATGCTGCTTTCAATGGTTTTACCTTGCATCAAATGGATGTGAAAAGTGCTTTTCTTAACGGTCCTCTACAAGAAGAGGTATATGTATCACAACCACCTGGGTTTGTTGACCCTCATCACAAAGACCATGTATATAAACTTCACAAGGCACTTTATGGTCTTAAACAAGCACCCCGTGCTTGGTACGATCATCTTAAGAAGTTCCTACTCGATGATGGCTTTGTGGTGGGGGTGATCGATCCCACTCTTTTTACTAAGAGGGAAAATGGTGATTTGATCTTATGCCAATTCTATGTAGATGACATCATTTTTGGTTCTCCTAACATCCATTTGTGCAAGAAGTTTGCGGCCTCCATGACCAAGACCTTTGAGATGTCACTCAACACGGACTTGAAGTTCTTTCTTGGTTTTCAAATACAACAATTTCAAGAAGGGATTTTCTTTTCTCAAACTAAGTACCTCAAGGACATTCTTGAGAAATTTGATATGACAAATGCTAAACCAATGAAGACACCCATGGCCACCGATGTAGTTCTAAATGAAGACTCAAACGGTATTCCTTTTGACCCATCTACTTATCGCTCCATGATTGGTTCGCTGCTTTATCTTTGCGCATCTAGACTGGACATCATGTTAAGTGTAGGAATATGTGCTAGATTTCAAGCTTCCCCTATGGAAAGCCATCACACGGCGGTTAAGCATATTCTTAGATACCTTGTTCACACCCCAAAGTTAGGCTTACGATACCCTAAGCATATAAAGTTTGATCTTATTGGGTATTCTGATGCGGATTGGGCCGATGATAAAGTGGGACGGAAATCCACTTCCGGTGCATGTCAGTTTCTTGGACGCTCGTTGGTAAGTTGGTCCTCGAAGAAGAAGAACTGTGTTTCTCTCTCCACGGCCGAGGCCGAATATATTGCAGCCGCAAGTTGTGCTACTCAATTGCTATGGATGAGGCAAACACTTAAGGATTATGGTATCACGTATCGACACGTTCCTCTTCTCTGTGATAATGGAAGTGCCATAAAGATCTCCGTGAACCCCATTGATCACCCTCGCACAAAACATATTGATATTAGGTATCATTTCTTGAGAGACCATGTGCAAAAGGGTGACATTGATATTACCCATGTGAGTACCGACATGCAGTTAGCCGACATTTTCACCAAGCCACTTAGCGGAGCTAGGTTCTGTCAACTTAGGCATGAACTTGGTATCTTGGAGCTTGACAACATATCTTGAAATCTTGCACACATACATACACTCACATTATGGTTGTGTCTTGATGTGCGCATACATTTAGGGGGAGTCGTAATTCTATGTGTTTTTAAGCTTACAACATACGCACAGATCATTTCATGCATGTAATGCTTCTAGGAAAACAGTGTTCGTATTTTTTTGTGATACCATGCAAGTCATCATCATCAAAACAAAAATTACCAGAACTGGCCTCTCCCTTCTCCTCTCTCTCGGACGTCCGGCTAATCTCGGACGTCCGGGGCCAGAACAACCTCCGGACGTCCGACGCCTCTCGAACGTCCGACGCGGCAAAACCTCTTCGGCCGTCCGACGCCAGAACAACCTCCGGACGTCCGACGCCTCTCGGACGTCCGACGCCTCGGGGCCTCTATATAAAGCTGGGCGCGGGGCTGGGCTTTTGCCCTAACCCCCAGCGCCCCCTTTTCCCCCAGCCGCCGCCGCCAGCTCGAGGAACTGCTCGAGGAGCCCCTGCCCAGCGCCGATCTCCTCGAGATCGGGCCGACCTCCTCCGCGGATCCCCCACTTATTCCTCCGTATTCTTCGCGGGGTCCATCCTCGGGTCGCTCCTCCGTCTCCTTTCGCGTTGGATTTGATTTCTCCCATGTATCTCCATGTTCGTTCCTCATTTGGGGATTTTTCATCCGCGTAGGGTTGAGCTTCATGGGCAAGACCAAGCACACCGCTCGGAAGACCGTGGCTGGCTCATCCTCTCGCACCCCTATGAACACGGGGTCGGAATCGGATGAGCCACTCCGTCCCTTCAAACGGACTGCCCGGCATTCACCGTCTCCCTCACCGTTTGATGATGCTGACCCCGACTTCGAGGAGGAGCTTGCCGCCGAGGAACTTCCTCAACACGTCGCTCGAAGGTCCACGTCCAAGCTCGGGACTCGCAGGTCGTCCTACATGCCGCAACCGCCTCCTGCCCAGCCTGCAGGTGAAGCTCGCCGCATCTCCTTAGAGCCTCCTGCCATGTTAGGTCATGATATCAAAAACTTCACCACACTTGGCGCAGCTTCCTATCTTACTTTCCGCCGCGACGTAAATCAATACGAGGTCGGCAGTGATTCTACGGATTCACGTTTCTGCACAAACGTCCAGGCGGACATCTTTACCACCGTCATAGTTCCTAAGGGGTTATCTAATCATCTTTTCATTGATGTTGAGCATATTCGCATGCACCCGGCGAAATATCCGGGTGCCATTGAGCTTATTGAGTCATCGGGGCTTGCCGCCCCGTTTGCTTTTCATTGCGACTATAATGATGCTGCCATTCACTAGTTCTATGCCACATGTCATTTTGGCTACGACAACAATGCCAGCTGGATCACCTCTGACATTCGCTTCAAAGCCACTTATGCTACTTTTGTTGCCGCACTAGGTTTCCCCAATTCCGGTTATAAAATACATAAGGATGATCCTAACCATGCGCCTAAGACTATTGACGTGTGTGGACACCTAATCAAACCACTACGTGAGCTTGATGCGGATGAGCGCCTGAAGGACCTTAACCAGGTATCCATCTGGCGCTCACCTTACTTCATTATCTTTTAGTGTGTCATTCGCACCATCTATCCCAAGATGGGTGATAAGGGTTCTTGCAGTGGCTATTGTATCGACATCATGTACCACTTGTTCGAGAACCCCAAGAGCAAAATCAATGTGCCCCATTTCCTATGGCATGAGATTCGGCTTGCTAGCTTTCAGTACAAGCGAGCCTTTCCTCACGCTCCTTCCATCCAGGCACTTATTAACCACGTTGCTGATTTCTCTGTGGCTGCCACTCACACCCATCGCAAGTGGGTCATTCCCGCTCACATGGCGGATGACTTTGCTCCCAAGAACGCCCCTTCTTCCTCTACTACCACTCGCCGCACTGCTGCACGGGGCGCCACCCCTTCATCTAGCTCCGCTCCTCTCGGTCGCATTGCCAAATTCCTTGGCAAAGCTCACTCTGCGTTGATGAAGGTTGTCTCCTTTCAGTGTGGTCAAACCCATGATGTGGTTTCCCGCTTAGTCTCCTCCCAGAATGCCCTCAAGGCTCGTCTGAGAGCCTCGGGCGCTCTTGATGTGAGTGATGATGAGGCCCCTCCTGCTGCTCCTTCCATTGATTTTCGCTTCCCTTCTGGTCCTGAGTGGTCTGATTTCTTTGACGAGGCTGGGGGCAGTGGTTTGGCTGATGATGATGGTGATGAGCTTTGAGTTTGATTGGTGTTGTTGATGGCTCCCTTTTTGGTACTTGGTGCCAAAGGGGGAGTATTGTATCATAGTTAAAAATTTATTCTCGTCATTTTTAGTCTTTGGAGATTTAATGTAATGGATAAAACTCATGTATGGCTACTTATGAATGGTTGTGACTTGCTATGATATCATCATAGACTATTATGTCTTGCTTCCTTATTTCTATGATGATTTATTATCCTTCCATGTTGATCCATTGGAGCTTTAATTTCCTTATCATGCATATCTTAAGGGGGAGCTCCGTACTAAATATCTCCCAGACTATAATTTATGTTTAATATTTTTGAGACCTATGTATATGTTGTCATCAACTACCAAAAAGGGGGAGATTGAAAGTGCATGCTATGCCCCTAATCGTCTTTTGGTGTTAATGACAACACATACATAGGAAACTAATCCTATTTGTTGAGTGTATCTCACGACGGCAAGTACTTTAGTAGATTGATATTTATGTGCCAAAGGTTGCCTGAAAAGATTGGTGATTTATATTTCGAGAAGACTCGGGATTAAGAAGAGATGATGTAGAGTAGTCTTTTGAGTTTACTGATATTGAGTATAGGGATCCCGCACTATTAAGAGGGGATCACAGGCTTTGCGATAAACTTGCTCATACCACATCTCTACAATCATACCAAACACCACATATTATCCACTCTGTCTTCAATTCAATACATGTCCAATTACCTCGGACATCCGGCTCCCTCCGGACGTCCGGCTGGCTTTCGGAAATCCGCGGCCAGGCACCAGTAGTTTGTAAGACTTATATCTCGGAAATCCGGCTCCCTCCGGACGTCCGAGGGCCGGACGTCCGGCCAAGCTCCGGAAATCCGGAAGTCTACACCAGTAGAATGTGTGCCCTATATCTCGGAAATCCGGCTCCCTCCAGACGTCCGAGCGCGGGATGTCCGACCCCCCATCGGAAATCCGGAAGCCACCACCAGTAGAAATTGTGTTGTATAACACGGACTTCCGGGCCACTCCGGACGTCCGTATGCTGATGAATTCAAATATGTTCAGGCACATCTACAGGCCTCGGACGACCGACCCCTGTCGGACGTCCGACCGCTGATGAATTCAGAAGAGTTCCAGTCGTGCCTACAGGTCTCGGACGACCGACCCCTGTCGAACGTCCGGCCCCTCACGAACGTCCGGACTTCCGACAAGTGTCGGACGTCCGGACCCTGTGTGACTTATTGCACCTCCAACGGCTGGATTTCACTCCACACTATAAATACTCTTCTCCCACCTCGTGAAAGGGTGTTCAACACAGCTAAGATACATCCAAGAACACCTTTCCTCTCACTCACTCTTGTCTACACCAAATCCTAGATCCCAAGAGCATTTGTGAGTCCTTTTGAGTGTTGTTCCAATCAAAAGATAGATCGTCTCCCTCTCCTCCTTCCCACCAAAGTGATTTGTGATTTGAGCAAGTTTTGAGCAATTCCCGTGATCTTGTTACTCTTGGAGGTTGGAGACTCCTAGGCGGTAGGAGTCTTCGGAGAGGCATCAAACCATTGTGATATCCCCCGGAAAGTTTGTGAAGGTTTGGAGGCCACCTCAAGGCTTACCACTAGTGGTTGAGAAACGCCTTCGTGGAGTTATCTCAAAGGGAGAATAGGGTGAGCCTTCGTGGCGTTGGTGTGCCTTCGTGGTAACACCCGCCCCTCTAATGGTGACGTAGCTTCCCTCCAAGGAAGTGAACATCGGGATACATCCTTGTCTCTCTCGGAGTTTCGGTTATTCCTAACCCTAACTCTCTACTTGTGTTAATCCTCATTACATACTTGTATTTGATTATTGTTTACCGCTTGCCTTGCTTCACTCCTAATAGCTTACTCTTTGTCATAGCAATTATTAGGCTTACACTCATATTCCGCACTTTAGCCTAAAATTGCTAAGTAATTATTAAAATTTGGATTTGTACCTATTCACCCCCCTCTAGGTCCATCTCGATCCTTTTCACAGCCCTATAAACCGGAAAGAAGGGAGTATGCATTATGGATGTGATATCATACACTAGTATTGCCATTCCCTCGTCGGAGCTGGGCAAACCATGTTATAGTAGGCAGTTGAGAAGTCGTCGTGCTAAGAACCCATAGGACCACCACACTAGAGCAACAACCATCGTCGATGAAGAGAAACGTAGATCGAAAGCATCCAACCTGTAGACACATTGATAGTGTCCATGCTCAGCCCTGTAGGGCAGGCTGAGGACCCCTAAGTTTGTTTCATCCTGGGCCATGTTGGGTGCCTGTTACGCACTATATAGAGACTCTGAAATATTTGATATACAAATTAAAGATACCAGAGTCATAGATGAGCTTGGATCTGTGACCCTAGAAACCCTGGTAAGTTAAATAAGGATGGGCACAGGCTTGTCAAAAGACAACATAACAATCTTTGGTATTCGCTTATACTTTGTACGCACTCAATCACAATGTACATGAGATGGACTAGGGTATTATCTCCACCATGGAGTAAATTGCAAAAAACCACCACATGATATGGAGTAGGGTATTATCTCTGTTTGTAATGGTATTTTTTAAAAACCACCAACATTGTGCTGACAGTTTACAAAAAACCTTGATCGCTAGATTAAAACCATTTAATTGAATACCTGACAAGTGGGTCCCGATGACAGGTCCACGTGGTGGATGAGAAACGACGGAACTGGTCAACCCCGTCTCCTCGCAACTTTTCTCCATCCGCTCTCGCACCCCTGCACACACATGGGCCCCGCGGCTCCGGACAGGCAGGCCGCCGACTGACGAGCCTCCGAGCACCTTCGGCTTCTGCGCCACACTACACCATGCACGGTTTCCTGCAATGGCTCCCGACCATAAACCAAACATGGATGGAGGATATGCCTAGGATGTTGGGTCCTATGTCGGCCTCTCAATGGCGAAGCGGCTGTCGTCGGATTGCACGGGGGTGTCAGGAGCAGACCACGGCGGATGGTGCCGAACTGCAAGGGGTCGCCGAGAGAAGACCATAACGGGGAGTCGCCGCTTGCTACTGGACAACTATGCAGGGGGCAGGGGAGCATAGACTGCTTGATTTCGTCGGCCATGGCGGCGGTCATGCTCATAGCTCGTGGGGATGGCGCTACGGCGTGAAATAGAGCAGAGAAGATGGGGGTCTAGGGGAGTTCAATTCGATGCAACATGGGAGCTCAATGGTCTCGGGGCAGACTTGGA
Organism: Hordeum vulgare subsp. vulgare; assembly: GCF_904849725.1. Taxonomy (NCBI): domain Eukaryota; kingdom Viridiplantae; phylum Streptophyta; class Magnoliopsida; order Poales; family Poaceae; genus Hordeum; species Hordeum vulgare. The sequence goes on along the minus strand of NC_058524.1, from coordinate 122,583,158 downwards.
GGTGGCGAATCGGGGGCGACAAGCGGCATGTGAAATCGGCAGTGAAAGGCTTGATTCCACCGTCTCTGGGCGTCCATGCTCGAACCTGTCGACGAGGGATACCAGCGTGAAAAGGCGGAGCTCAGGGACATAGTCTCGCAACGATTCGTCGACGGTGGCTAATTTGGTACGATCGGCGGCGAGGTAATGCTTTCAGGCGGCTCAGAGGAGACCCGTGGCAGCGCGCTTGACGCGTCTTAAAATAGGTGGCAAGGTACCAAGGAAGATGGAGGACAAATAAGGGAGGGGCGGCGGCGGCTTGGCTTGCCGGCGGTGACCTCCGGTCCGGCGTGGGCTCCTTCCTCGTTGCGGCGGCGATGCCTATGCACACTGCATGCACGGTGGATCGAGAGGTGGACACATATATGTGTTTTTTAGTACTAGCAAAAGAGCCCGTGCGTTGCAACGGAAGAGAAAATAACACACGCTCTGAACGTAATATATTTTCACATGACATCACATTTGTGTTGCCGACGATGACCTTAGTGCTCATACAACGAAAACGCGTTTGAATGTACAATCACTCGGAATAAGATAAGAAATATGTTGTTTCTCCCCATGAGGTTTTCCAAAGGTGTGCATGTGTGGTTAACGATGGTTTTCTTTCCTCTCAATTTGGTTTTAATTTAATGGATGTTTATTGCAATTCGGATCGTAGCCGGAAAGAGAGAGAAAAAAGGATTGTGCACTATAGATTAAGTTTGCACAAAAAATATATTTAAGAAGTATTCAACAGCTAAAAATAACATCCTATTTAGATTCTACATATTTTTTTAATCAAATTTCATATATAACATGTTAAAATCGGAGTTACGGTTTAAAAGATATGAATATTTTTGTTTTAGATAAAATGTGGATTGTTTAATTAAAAAGTCAGGGTTTTTTTCGTTAAACAAAAAAAACGTTTCGACTGATTTAAAAACGGAGGGCAGGTTAATTACCTGAAACATCACGGGGTTTTCTGAGAAAAGCAAAAAACGATTCGTTTTCTGACTTAAATCCGGACTGCGGGTTGATTACCTGAAACATCAGGAGGTTTTCTGAAACATTCAAAAAAAACGTTTCATTTTTCTGACTTAAAACAGGACTGCGGGTTGACCTCAGCAAACATCAGGGGCTTTTCTGCAAAATAGTCACGACGGACGACAGAAGCCTTAGACGCTTTATTATTAGGGAGAGATAGAGAAGAAATATCACACTGCCATTTGGGTCCAACGACTATTTTGACGGTCAGACAAACGCCGTTGGTTTTGGTTGCCACATCATCACTAATGGTGGGACCTATATGTCAGTTTTAGAATTAGCAAGTGCTTATTTGAGCGATCAGAGTTTTTTTGAAAACGGTCAGTACAATGTTAATGGTCTTTTGAAAATAAAATGAACGGTGACGGGTTTTTTTTGTTTTCGCATCCCCAGTTGTGGTTTTTTTTGGCAATTTACTCTCCACCGTGAGAGCACGAATTTAATAAAAACATTGCTTCTTGTTACCATCCAGAGCCCAATAACCTAGCTAGTATACGCATCAAGGGATCTACCGGATTTAGCTCCGCCACACATGAACGCATAATAGAGCATCATCTAGCTTGAAGAGCGCATGCATGGCGCCAAGCACGTCGTTATAGGCGATTCGTGAAACGCTTGGCAAACTGTCCAAAGTAAGCTCTATGATGTCCATCTTACACGATGCCAAGGTTGCAGGACACCATTGCCTCTGCCTTCTTCAGCACTAGAGGCTGTCGGGCATGCCCGCTCGCGTGAATACATGCACTGGTGTGCCAAAGGGATATACCACCCCTGTTGTGGATGGCCACACCAGCTAGAGTCTCCAGTGTGCCGTGGGAGGGATGAGCGAGCGGCGGGGGTGATCTTGGAGATGGCAGGAGTGTAGGGTTACTTGGGTCGTGCAAGACCTTAGAAGTAGGGTTAGCCTCGCTCATGCTTTCTTCCTTTCTGTTCTTCGTCAGGTGTCTGACAGGTTAGATAAGTTTAGAGTCCGTAAGTTTTCTTTTCATAATATAGGGCCGAGTCGTGCTGCGTTCACGGCGGGCCACCAACAGCTCGATCGTGGCCGTGATCCGCTCGACATGGGATGGCGCGTCGAGGGCGGGGCGTAGCGTAGGAATCGGTCGAGCTGTTGGAGTAGAAGGAGGAAATAACAGAAGGAATACAGAAAAGCCGTCAGGGCAGTTAGACGGCGCAAAACAATCATCTCCCTCGCGTGATCTGGACGACGACGGTGTGTGTGTGTTCCCCTTCGATCGCGAGCTGAGAGAGTTGCCCAGTGGCAACGACAAGTGGCATCAGAGCCGTTGTGAGATCCTGCGGACATGGCCGGCGGGAAGACGTCGACGGACGAGGCGACTGGCTCAGGCGCGAAGTCGCCTGCACGCTCTCGGTCACCACTGAGGAGGCGTGGGCGGAGCCGCACGGTGCGCGGTCGCGAACTTGCGGCGCCCGTCGTGAGAAGGTGATTCGTGAGTCGGGATCGGCCAGCTGGCCGATGCTCACGAAGACGAACTACAACGACTGGTCACTTCTCATGAAGGTGAAGCTGGAAGCGCGCGGCTACTGGGACGTCGTCGAGCGAGGTGACGTCGACTACCACGAGGACAGGATGGCGCTCGAGGCCATCCTTGGGGCAGTGCCGCCAGAGATGCTGAGCACGCTGGCCGTAAAACCCTCGGCAAAGGCGGCATGGGATGCAACGACGAGACCGTGGACGACTTCGCGATACGACTCGGGTCCATGGTCACCAATCTGAATATTCTCGGCGACAAGGTCACGGAGGAGAAGGCGGTCAGGAAGTTTCTTCGCGTCGTTCCTCCAAGGTATTCGCAGATGGCCCTGTCCATCGAGACACTAGTTGATCTCGACTCCCTGAGCATTGAGGACCTAAGCGGTCGCCTAAAAGCCGCCGAGGAGCGGTTCGATCAAGGCGGCTCAGGGCATGCCGGAGGCAGTCTGATGCTCACAGAGGAGCAGTGGAACGCACGCGCCAAGCAGCAAGAGCACGGTGATACTCATCTGAGGGCGCAGGGCGTGGCGGTGGCCGCGGAGGCGGTCGAGGCCATGTCCGCGGCAGAGGCCGAGGCGGAAGAGGCAGGGATGGCACGTCGGGCGACGGCAGAGGTCACGTCGGGGGCGGATACCGCATAAAGGGAAACTGTCACAACTGTGGAATCCAGGGGCATATGGCTCGGGATTTCCGCAGGCCGAAGCAAGAATACAAGGAGGAAGCAAACCTCAACCAGGCACAGGAAGATCAGCCTGCACTCCTCATGGCTCTGAGCTGCGGGCTGTCACAAGTCGACGAGCAACCAACCCTCGAGCGTGTCTTCCTCAACGAGAAGAATGTGATCCCTATGGAGACTCCGCGGGAGGCCTGGTACCTGGACACAGGCGCGAGCAACCACATGACTAGCGATCGCTCGGCCTTTGCCACCCTAGATGAGACCGTGACTCGGACTGTCAGGTTCGGTGACGGATCTAGTGTCGATATCCGCGGGCGAGGCACGGTGTTGTTCAACTGCAGAAACAAGACGCACGGGGCACTGACAGAGGTGTACTTCATTCCCCGCCTGCGAAGTAACATCGTCAGTATTGGGCATCCCGACGAAGCTGGGTGCAAGACAGTGGTTGCACGCGGAGAGTTGTGCGTCCACGACCATGAAGGGCTACTACTGGTGCGCGTAAGGCGCACCGCGAGCAGGCTGTACATGCTACAGCTCGACATCACTGGACCAGTGTGTCTTCTGGCCAAGGCGAACGACATGGCCTGGCGCTGGCACGCGCGATACGGGCACCTACACTTCAGGGCGCTCCATGATCTCACTAGCAAGGGCATGGTCACTGGTGTGCCACCGATCGCGCGCGTGGATCAGCTCTGTGATGGGTGCGCGCTCGCCAAGATGCATCGCACACCGTTCCCACAGGTGTCGTCGTATCAAGCGGAGCGTGCACTTGAGCTCTTCCACGGTGATCTCTGCGGGCCAGTGAGACCGGCTACCCTGAGCGGAAACAGCTACTTCCTCCTCATCGTCGATGACTACAGCCGGTACATGTGGATAGAGGTCCTCCGAACGAAGGATGAAGCGTTCAAATTTTTCAAGAAGGTCAAGACACTTGCAGAGAGCGAGCGCGGCACAAAGCTGCTTGCATTCAGAATAGACAAAGGTGGAGAATTCAACTCCATCACCTTCAAGACCTACTGCGAAGAGAGCGGTGTCAAGAGATACACAATGACACCGTACTCTCCACAGCAGAACGGTGTAGTGGAGCGCAGGAACCAGACGGTAGTTGAAACCGCACGCAGCCTTCTGAAAAGCATGAAGGTCCCTCGTGAGTTCTGGGGAGAAGCTGTCAAAACTGCAGTGCACATCCTGAACAGAGCGCCCACACGCGCTCTGGACGGCATCACCCCATATGAGGCATGGCATGGAAGACGCCCAAACGTTTCCTACCTGCGCACTTTTGGTTGCACTAGGACCAGGCATCACCAAGTTGTCAGATCGAGCAACACCCATAGTATTCGTGGGCTATGAAGATGGCAGCAAGGCATACCGAGTCTACGACCCGGCGGCACGCAAACTCCACATTACCCGTGATGTGATATTCGACGAAGATCGTCCCTGGAATTGGGAAGAGACACAAGACCCAGCAGTCCCCATTGGAGCTCCGACTTCCTTCACCATCGAGTACACCAACAACAACGCCAAGCACGTCGACGGCGATGACGACGCTCTGGATGTGCCTCCAGCGACGCCACCAGCGCCATCAACCCCCCGCAAGCCATGCACACCGGAGCCCCCTTCGGCGCCGTTGGTGACGCCTCCCACTAGAGAGTCACACGACTTGGAGGGAGTGGCACTCCGGTACCGCGTGATGAAGGAGGTGATGGATCATACAGAGCCGGTCGAAATCGAGTACAGTGGGCTATGCCTGCTGGCCAGCGAAGAACCAAGCAACGTCGGCGAGGCACTAGCAGAGGGGTGTTGGAGAAGGGCGATGGAGGAGGAGATGCAGGCCATTCGCAGGAATGACACCTGGGAACTGACAGAGCTTCCTGACGGACACCGAGCAATTGGGCTGAAGTGGGTGTTCAAGATGAAGAAAGATCCCCAAGGTAACGTGATAAAACACAAAGCTCGACTGGTTGCCAAGGGATACGCACAGAGAGAAGGGATCGATTTTGAGGAGGTATTTGCACCAGTAGCACGGATGGAGAGAGTGTGCATCCTCATCGCTCTCGCCGCACACCATGGATGGCAAGTACATCACATGGATGTGAAATCAGCATTTCTCAACGGAGAGCTAGAAGAGGAGGTATACGTGCGGCAACCGGAAGGATTCATCGATGACAACAATGCTCATGCTGTCCTGAAGCTGCGCAAGGCACTATATGGACTCCGTCATGCTCCGCGAGCATGGAATATAAAGCTTGACAACGAGCTTGTAGCGCTTGGGTTCGAGAGAAGCCCGCTGGAGCACTCTGTGTACAAGCGGGGTAGTGGCGATACCCTCCTTGTGGGGGTGTACGTGGATGACCTTGTCATCACAGGAGCCAACACTAACGAGATTGCAGAGTTCAAGGCAGAAATGCAGCGCACGTTCAGCATGAGCGACCTTGGACTCCTGAGCTATTATCTCGGGATTGAGGTTGAACAGAAGGACAACTCCATTTCCCTATGCCAGAGCAGCTATGCCCGCAAGATCGTTGAACAGATGGGAATGACAGGCTGCAAGCCATGCTCTACTCCCATGGAAAATCGACTGAAACTGTCGAAGAGCGACGGGAGCCCGGCGGTGGATGCTACTCACTATAGAAGTGTGGTGGGAAGTTTGAGGTACCTAGCAAACACTCGAGCAGACATAGCCTATGCAGTAGGCATCGTCAACCGCTATATGGAGGCACCCACGGCACAGCATATGGCCGCGATACGGCATCCGCTCCGTTACATCAGTGGCACCATGTCACATGGCTGCAACTACCAGCGAGGAGGAGGACACGAAGTAGAGCTCGTGGGATACAGTGACAGTGACCATGGGGGGGACATAGACGATCGAAAGAGCACCAGCGGATCAGTTTTCTTCGTCGGCAGAAACCTAATCACCTGGGTGTCGCAGAAGCAGAAGATAATCGCCATGTCCTCTTGTGAAGCCGAGTATGTGGCGGGAGCAGGAGCAGCGATGCAGGCAGTGTGGCTGACCAGGTTGATCGCGGATATCCAGGGCACCAAGCCAAGAACCGTGAAGCTGCTAATGGACAACAAGTCGGTGATCGCGTTGAGCAAGAACCCAATGCATCACGATCGCAGCAAGCACATTGACCTGAGATACCATTTCATACGAGACTGTGTTGAGACAGGGAAGGTGGATATCGATTACGTGGGCACTGAAGATCAGCTCGCAGATGCCCTTACCAAGTCCCTGGGCAGGGTCCAGTTCATCGAGATGAAGAAGAGGATCGGCATCGAGGAGGTGCGGCCTGGACGACGCAAGTAAGGGGGTGATCTGTAGGGTTACTTGGGTCGTGCAAGACCTTAGAAGTAGGGTTAGCCTAGCTCATGCTTTCTTCATTTCTGTTGTTCATCAGGTGTCCGACAGGTTAGATAAGTTCAGAGTCTGTAAGTTTTTCTTTCCATAATGTAGGGCCGAGTCGTGCTGCGTTCGCGGCGGGCCACCAACAGCTCGATCGTGGCCGTGATCCGCTCGACGTGGGATGGCGCGTCGAGGGTGGGGCGTGGCGTAGGAATCGGTCGAGCTGTTGGAGTAGAAGGAGGAAATAACATAAGGAATACATAAAAGCCGTCAGGGCAGTTAGACGGTGCAAAACAATCCTCTCCCTTGCATGATCTCGACGACGACGGTGTGTGTGTGTGTTCCCCTTCGATCGCGAGCTGAGAGAGTTGCCCAGTGGCAACGACAAGGAGCATCGGTTGGGCCGACACGAACAGGCCCTCGAGCCTATGGAGATCTTCGGTCTGTCGACAAAATAGAGGAGCGCTCATGATTGACAGTTCCTCACCGACGTCGTTCTTGTTCTTAGGCTCGCTTTGTCCTGATAAGAACGAGAGAAGCTAGTGGGCGGTGTGACTGATATTTTTTTAGACAAACTCCGAATTTTTTATTGCACGGTCACAATGTTTACAAGGATGAACAAAAGAGCATTAGGGACCTAACCAAACATGACAGACATCATCTAGCTAGAGATAAAGATTGTTTCACGAGTTTGTCAGCTTCGACATTCGAGCTTCTAAATTCATGATTAATAATACAACTAATAAAGGTAGCCTTTTGGTGTATGATTTCATGTGTGATTGATGCATAAGTAGCTGCATTCTTCTATTGTATGTCTTCGACTACCATCTTGCAGCCCGAAGCGACATGTATCTTCCTCTCATAAAGATAATCGTAGTTTCCGTCGGGTACACATGGGCTTGAGCGGGCCGACGGATCTGGTGTGCGGCGATATGTAAGCACGGTGGTCCTGGGCGTCGGCTGCTTAGGCACCATGGTGGTGTCGTGGCCGGTCACGCAGCGACGGCCTGGATCCGTCTCATCCAGTCTTCGCCAAAGATGGCGGCGGCCCATGCACGAGATGCGTGATGAAGGCTCTTTCAACAGATTTGGGTGAAAACCTGCTCTCGACTAGCTGCCAAAGCCGGCAATGGAGACGTTGTTGTATGTTGTGCCCTTTTTGAAGGCATCGGCGTGGAGAAGTTTCCTGCCATTATTTGCTACCCCGGAGGAAACAATATATCCTTAGATTGAATGAAGGCGGCACTTTTGTGTCGTTTCTCTCATGGAGGCGTCATTCTTGAAGGTGTATATGGGCCCGAGGGACCAGTTGACGACATCTTTGGTGGAGCGGTGCTTCATCTTACACATTGATGGTGACAGATCTCAGCGGCATGGTGATCTGGAGACTCGACGTCCGATGCGCGGAGATGGCTCGTGCAGGAGGAGGATGTTGTGTGACATCGTGGTGATGTTGATGGCAAAGAGGAATGAAAAAGTCGATGCGTCAGTATATCTTTGAAGATGGATCGGTGGAAGACAACGGCGACGACACATGACAGTGCGTAGGACCGGTTTGTGCCCGGATCCAGTATGTGGCTTGGTTGGGGCCTTCAACTTTAGATGTTTGACTTAGATAAAAGGTCTGGGTATTCGGCTTAACATTTCTGCACCTCTTCCTCAAGTGGATAGGACAAGCGATGGATGTTGCCAAGATTTGTTGTACTACTTTGTACTACTTTCGTGAAGTTCTACCTTTCCTGCTGCCGCATCGACGTTGAGCTTCACCACACCATGCCGAGGAGTGATCCGTTAGTTTGGCTTATTCACGGGTGCCTGTCTAGTCATGTTCCTGGGCTTCTGGAGAGAGCTCCTATTGAATGCCCGCGTGCGTTGTATAGTTGAGCTTTCGTTGGAGAGAGCGCAAATGGGCTGGCCCATTCGAAGTTGTCCGAAGTAAAATTTCATCAAAAAATAAATATGGGTGCGTGGACTCGAAGTACAGACCTCACGATACAATTCACAAACGGCGGCCAGTCTACCTGGTAATTATGGCTCTAAAACTCGGCGCCAACTTGACAGTAATAGATACAACGGCATATGCGTCTCAAAAAAAAAAGATACAACGGCATATTCACTTTTGTTTGGAGAAATTTCGACATTTCTAGAAAAATTGTGACAATTTTTTTATAATTTGAATAATGTTTGAAAATGTGAAACAAATTCAAAATTCTAAGAAAACCTTTCAAATATGAATAATTTTTAAAATGTGAACAAAAATAGAAATGCGAACAATTTTTAATATACACTGATTGCTTTAAAAATGCAGTGAACCTTTTTGTAATCTAAGATAAATAAATATTTAAATACACATTGAACAATTTTGGTGATATATGTTGAACAATTTGTAAATACACGTTGAACATTTTGTGATCTATACTGAACGGTTTTTTTTAATTTCACATTGTACATTTTAAAAAAATCAAAAAAAAATCTAGATTTTTACATTTAGCATTTTTGGAATTTTTTGAACATTTTTTAATGTAGGGTGAAAATTTCCTTAACATTTTTTATACAAACAAGAAATGAACTTTGTATCATACACACGAGAAAAGATAGAAAAATAAAAGGGAAAGGAAAAATAAAAAAGAAATGGAAACAGGAACAAGTGAAAAAGAAGAAGAAGAAGAAGCTGAGCAGCCGTGGGCCTGTCCAAATTGAGGCCTTGCCGAGCTTCAGCGAAGGCTTGTTTTTTCGGAGTCTAATTAGCGAGCACGTTGTTGAAAATCTTTTAGCGAGCAGTTCCACGCACCGTTATTTGGTCGCATTTTTAGCCACCACTACGTGTCGAGTTTCGAGCGCTTCTTTTGGAATTTATTTTATTTTTTCACACGTGTTTTTGGCTTTTTACATTTGGTTTTTTCTGATTTTTTTGATGTTCTGGTTTTTCATCAGTCTTTCTTACCATTTTGACGAAAATAGAAAAATGCCAAAAATATATATATTTCATGAAAAGACGCGTTTTGTATTTTTATCCGTAAGATGCATGGTTTTGATTTCACGAGAGACACGATTTTGTCTTCGCGAAAGGCACTGCCGTGCCTTTTGGAAATGAAAAAAAACGTGTTTTCTGTTTTTTTGAGAGTCACATTTTGCTTCTTGGAGAGGCACGGTTTTGTTCTCACGAGAGACACGGTTTTGCGTTCGCGAGCCGTGCCTTTCGGAAAGGAAAAAAACGTGTTTTCTGTTTTTTTTCTGTGAGAAGCATGATTTTGTTTTCGTGAGAGGCATGATTTTGCGTTTGTGAGAGGCACGCCGTGCCTCTCGGAAAGGAGTTCTTTTTCGTGAGAGGTACGATTTTTCCTTTGTGAGAGGCACGCCCGTGCCTTTTGGAAAGGAGTTTTTTTTGTGAGAGGCACGATTTTGCTTTCGTGAGAGACACGATTTTGTCTTAGTAAGAGGCACGGTCGTGCCTCTATGAAAGAAAAAACGTGGAACAACTTGTTTTCTGTTGTGTTTTTTTCTATAGGGAGAGGGACAGTTTTTTGGTTTGGTTTTTTCATGGAAAAAAGGGTTCGTCAAAATCTAACAACATGAGATCTAGTTTTAAAGATCTCGACGCAAAAATCCAACGATAAACATGGTTCGAGATTTGGACGCGCGGTTTAGAAAATAAAACGTTTTAAAAATACGAATCTATGAAAAAAGGGAAAACTCTCAGATTGTGACAAATGACACGCATGCAGTACGTCACTTGTCGCAACCTGAGGAGGTGAGAGTATCTTTGAAAGGAGTAGTCTTTAATTAGTGATTTTGTTGTTCTTTTGATGCTTTCGGCAGTTAACAGGATTTATCGTTTCTGAATGGCTTTCAACTCGCTCAAATAACTTTGCACAAAACCCTCCATCATGAAGGAAGCAACAATTTGAGAAATGCTCCTTCATGAACCTTTCAAGGTTTACTCTCACGCGTTGTTACTTGACGCGTTCTCAACTTAGTCATATGTTGCGTTTTGGATGGTCGTTTCAGTCTTTTTTTACACGTGTATTCGGCTTTTTAGATGGTTTGTTTTTAGGGTTTTTTGGGTTTTCGGTTTTCCACCAGTCTACCTTAGCTTTTGGACAATTAAAAAAACTGCATGAAAAAACATGTTTTTTCCTTTTTCGAGAGACACGGTTTTACTTCCATTGAGAGTCACTCTCGTGCCTCTGGGAAACAAATAAAAATGGATTTTTTTTTCTTTCTTGAAAGGCATGAATTTTATTTTGTGATAGGACTCTCGAAAACCCAAAAAAATATTTTTCCCTTCCTTGAGATGCACGATTTTGGTTCGGCGAGAGTCATGGATTTGCTTCCGCAAAATCCACGGCCGTGTCTCTCAAAAAAAAATCCTTTTTGCGTGAGGCACGGTCGTGCCTTGTGCCTCTCGTAAACAGAAAAAACGTGTTTTTTTCTGAGAGGCGCGATTTTTGTGTTTGATTTTTTAGTGAAAAAATCATCAAAATCGATCAATACAGTATCTAGTTTTGAGTATCTCGACGCAAGGAATCCAAAGATAAAAAGGGTTCAAATTTTGAATGTAGGGTTTAAGAAATAAAAATAATGAATAAACGAATCTATTAGAAAAGAAAAAAGTTCCTAAGTTACGATAAATAACACACATACGATGAGTCGTTTATTACAACCTCAGGAGGTGGAAGTAACATTTGAAAAGAATAATTTTGAATGACATGAGCCCAATGAAAGGAAAGATGTGAGCCCATGCTTATAGAAGTCTTTCCACATGCATAGCTCACCAAAGTGTCTTTGAACCGCCAAGCCCATGGGGAGAACTCGGAGAACATGGCTAGTCATTCTTGCACAAGGAGTTATCCGGAGGATTGGAGATGGGGCAAGAAGGGGCATTTGGATCCACAACTGGATTCCGCGAGACAATTTCAAAAGACCGATCACCTCTCTCGTGCCTAACCCATCGGTTTTCGTTGCTCAACTAGTAGACACTACAAATGCTTCCTAGAACGAAAACCTGGTTAGACAAGTGTTCACACATTTTGATGCACAGGAGATTCTCAAGATTCCATTGTGGACTCGATTCGTATCAGATTTCTGGGCTTGGCATGCTGATAGCAAGGGAAATTTCTCTGTTCGATCGTCATACCGGATGATCATGCGCACAAAGCTCAGTAGAGAGGGCTGGATTGATGAGCAAGCGGGTACGTCGGTGATTGAGTCTGAAAATAATCAGTGGACTTCTATTTGGCACATCAAAGTTTCCTCAAAACTTCGGGTTTTTGTTTGGAGATTGGCAAGATAATCTATCTCATGTGGTGTTCTTCTGCAGCACCGCAAAATGGCAACTATGTATGCTTCTGCTCTGTGTGATGCCGAGGATACTTGGCGACATGCACTATTAACCTGCCATATGGCAGGCAATGTTTCGGTGCTTGCACCGGAACATATAATGAAGATAATGAGCAATCATATGGAGGAAAGCGTCAAGGATCGGATTTTTGCTCTACATGAAATATTAGTAGAATCTGATTTTGTACGTCTTGTCGTAACCCTACGGGCAATCTGGGGAGCTAGGAAGAAAGCTATTCATGAGCATATTTTTCAGTCATCGACAGGGGTACACAGCTTCATCAACTCGTATCTTGGGGAGCTAACCGAGATCAACCAAACATGTTCCTGTTAGGACCAACATTCCGTCACAACAAGTTAAACAATGGATCCCTCCACCACGTAGCTTTGCTAAGCTCAATGCGGATGGAGCTTCCTCTAGATATGGCTTTGGGTGTGTTGGTGTCATCTCGAGGGATCAAGGTGGGATTTTCCTCGGAGCTTCGGCGTCTGTTTTCAGCTTTATTTTAGATCCTCCTGTCCTTGAAGCTTTGGCTATCCGAAAAGCTCTAGCGCTAGCAAAGAATTTATACATACAAAACATCCAGGTTGCCTCAGATTGTGAAGTAGTAGTGAATGATATCGTGAATCGTACTTCGGCAACCCACGGTGCAATAGTTCAAGAGATTTTAGACATTTCAGTTCTTTTTAACTCTTGTAAGTTCGTTTATGAACGTAGGAGCTTTAATTTTAAAGCTCACAATTTAAGGAAGCATGCACTTAACCTGCGAGGTGGCCGCCATGTTTCGTTAGACCGTCGGGGAAACATGCAATCCGTTCCTGTAAATATTGTGATGAATTAATAAAGCTTCCCTGATTTTCTCAGGAAAAAAAAGGTAGGAAACAATTAACCTCGACAGTGCCTCCGTGCTTCCCGCCAAAAAAAAAGAGAGAAAGACAATGCCCCCCGCTCGCTTTACGCAGACGGACCCGTGCCCGTGTGCAGCTCTCCGTCAGGTGAACAGTTTCACGGCAGTATACGTGCTTGCTGTCATGGGCGGCGCTGCGCTACTGCCCAAGACAAGAAAAAGCGGGAGGCCGCGTGCTTCAGCCTTCAGAGCACAGTGGATCACGAGGCCTGATCTGATCTGAGGCGAACCGTACGTGCTCACGCGCCCCCCTCCCTCCCTCTCTACAGTCTATATATGGGTGTTTCTTTCCAGGGACTTTTTAATGTAAGGACTAAAAAAAGTCCCTAAAAGTCCCATGAAAAAGAAACAGGAGGGACTTTTAGGGACTAAAAGTGGTCATTTGGGACTAGTTCAAGAAGTCCCTCCAGGAGGGACTTTTAGGGACTTTTTCCCACCGTACCCCGCGCCGCATCCGCTCGCTCCTCCCATCCGCTCGCTCCTCCCCTTCTCTTCCCCGCCGCCGCCGCCGCCGCCCGTTCTCTTCCCCGCCGCCGCCGCCGCTTCTCCCCTTCCCAGCCGCCGCCGCCGCCCGTTCTCTTCCCCGCCGCCGCTGCCGCTTCTCTTCCCCGCCGCCGCCGCCTCTCTTCCCCGCCGCCGCCGCCGCTTCTCCCCTTCCCAGCCGCTGCCGCCGCCCGTTCTCTTCCCCGCCGCCGCCGCCCGTGCCCTTCCCAGCCGCCGCCGCCCGTTCTCTTCCCCGCCGCCGCCGCCGCTGCTTCTCCCCTTCCCAGCCGCCGCCGCCGCCGCCCGTTCCCTTCCCAGCCGCCGCCGCCCCTTCTCTTCCCCGCCGCCGCCGCCGCCCGTTCTCTTCCCCGCCGCCGCTGCCGCTTCTCTTCCCCGCCGTCGCCGCCGCTTCTCCCCTTCCCAGCCGCTGCCGCCGCCCGTTCTCTTCCCCGCCGCCGCCGCTTCTCCCCTTCCCAGCCGCCGCCGCCCGTTCTCTTCCCCGCCGCCGCCGCCGCTTCTCCCCTTCCCAGCCGCCGCCGCCCGTGCCCTTCCCAGCCGCCGCCGCCGCCGCCTGTGCAGCCGCCGCCGCCATGGCCACCGATGAAGACGACGAGGCGCAGTGGATCTCCCAGTTCCCGTCGCAGTTTCCGTCAGGGGTAATATGGTCTTTTTGCAAGTCATTTAATGACCCTAGTCCATGTTTAGCCCCTGGAAAGAAACGGATAGGGACTAGAGACTTTTAGTTGGGACTAAAAAAAGTCCTAAGACTTTTTAAAGAAACAGCGCCTATATACTCGTATAGCCTAGCCTGTCAGCGACAGACCCGCAGTATCCCGGAATCTAGATCAAGCTCAGCTCAACCCTGCTCCCAGTAATAATAAACCACGAACACACTGACTGGCTCATCATCAAGTCATCGTCGTCCATTGTAACGTAGCGTGACGCAGCGCGGACCGGTGGTGTGGAATCCACGACACACGATACGATGCCACCACCCACGTCCCCTTCCCTGGCCGTCCGGTGCCAGCCATGTCCGAGCCCGGAAAAAAAGGCCCGCGTAGTGGTTGGCGATCGACCCACGCGTTGCCCGCGCCCAAAGGGCACGCACCCAGCCAACTGCCACGACACGGAAAGCTTCTTGTCCGGCGCGCCGCTGCCGCTCTTCCTCCCGCTGTCGCTGCTCGCAGTAAATGCATCACATCTGATCGTTTATACTACTAGTACTACTACTGGGGCGGTGATCATTTGAAACGGGTCAAGATCGACATTCGTCATCAGTCCTCACCCTGGCGTGTGAACGCCGCCCTTCTCGTCCGTCCACACCTGCAGCACGGTGCCCGCCTCGTTCACGACCGGCACAATGCACCAACGCTGCGCAGGGTCCAAGTCCGCCTGCCCGCATCGGATAGGAAATTTACACTACAATACAGTACTGAACAGTGAGCCATATCTACGCACGCAAACGGATTGCGATCGGCCGCCCAATGTCGACGCGACCCGCACGCCCGCGGACGGACGGACGGACGGTTTTGCCCCGCCCGATCGAATTGCAAGTGTCCCTGTCGTCCGTGGCTAGCTATCGCCGTCGACCGGATCGTCATCGAATGGCACGGCAGTAGTAGCGATCACGCCGCGGTTCAATTTAGAATGGTTCCACGCGTTTGATCGTTTTGGAATGACGCTGTGCGCCTGTGCCTAGTTGTACTACCAACCAATCAGGTTGAAGGTTTAATTTTGTGCCCACTGGTTACCTGACCTCGCAGACGTGAAGCTAGCAGACTCCTTGCTAATTCATCCGTGCCAGCCAAATTCTGCGCTCTTGTCGTGCACCAGCCGTCATGCTGCTATTTTATTCGTGCACTTGTGTCTAGGATAGACGCATCTCAACGATGCAGAATTAGTCGATGACGACGCTGGTTAGTTAACTCGGGGAATCTACTACGGTATGGAGTTGAACATTTCAAAAGGTAGGAGGTTACATAGGTCGACAAACTCAACGGACATTCTTTAATTTGCTTTAGTGTTGAATATGTATTTTGCACATGTATATTTATATAGACCGGTCCACTTTTTAAATTTGTATAGTTGAGGTTGAGGTTCACATGGTACTTTATATATATATATATATATATATATATATATATATATATAACCCCGAGTTAACTAACCAGGGTCAATATATGCAACTTGCACTCAATCAATGACATCGAAAGTTGCATTATCAAAACACTTTTCTACTTGGTATCACACCTCTCAATCCTAACCTAACCCTCAGCAAGCGCGCTCCCCTCTACAAGCGTCGCCGCCGCGACCGATCGCCACCACACCCCACCGCCGCGGCGTCTCCCGGACCGACGCCGCTGTCGCCCCATGTCTTGTGCCTCTCCCGCTTCCGCTCCCTCTCCCACCCTACGCCGTTGCCGGTGCCGCTGTGATCTGCCGCACGCCAATCCCACCAACCACCTTCCTCCCTATCGCGCCCCACCGTCATCGTCGCCATGCAGTCTTCGGGATCCGTGTCCACCAACAGCAGCAACCCGTTCGCTGGTCCTGCGCCCTCCGCCGATGACATCCGTGATCTCAACATCGAACGCCGTGTTCCCATCCGCCTCGACTCCTCCACCTCATCATACTACACGTGGAAGACCTACTTCAACCTTGTCTTTCGTGAGTACTACCTCACCGAACACATCGACGGCTCCACTGACACCGACTACATGAAGGGCGATCCGGAGTGGTCCGCCGTCGAGGCCACTCTCATCCGGTGGTTCTACCAAACCGTCTCGAAGGACATCTTTCACACGGTTGTTGCTGATGGCGACGACGCTTGCATCGTGTGGACCAAGATCAACGCGCTCTTCACCGACAACAAACTTCAATGCCTTGTCTTCTTGCAGCAAGAGTTCTTCGTGTGCCATTAGGATGACTCCTCCATCGAGGACTACCGCATGCGGCTCGAGATGCTCGCCGACGAGCTTCGAGACATCGGCGCCAAAATCTTCGACGAGCTCATGCTGAGCACCCTCACTGTCGGCCTCAATGAGGACTTCGGCAACGCTCCCTCTAACCTCATTTTGTTGACATAACCCACCTTTAAGGTCCTCGTCGCGTACTTGAAACTTGAGGAGCGCCGGATGAAGAAGGTAAAGCAGCGGATGCAACATACCACTCTCATCGCCGGCACCACCGGCGGTGGCCCCGCTCCTTCGGCACCGGCGTCGGCGCACCCGCAGCCTCCGCCGTCACCCGGGTTCTTCCCACTCCCTCCCGCGCCTCCACAACCACAGCAACGGCAGGGCGGGGGCCGGCGCAACCGACGCGGTGGTGGCGGCCGTCGTGAACATCACCCGCAGCAGCAAGGGAACGGGGGAGCGCCGCGCTTCCTGCGGCCCTCTCCGTCGTGGACTACGGGTCCGAACCCTTGGACGGGTGTGGTGCATGCCTATCACATGCGCGTCCCAACGGCCCTCCTCCCGTGGGTCACCACGTATTCTTTGGCGCTGCCACCCAGCAGGATGGAGTCGGCTACACCACCCCATTCGCCCCGTCGTTCGCTGGCGGATATGGGCCACCCGCCCCAGCGCAACCCTATGGGGCCCTCCCGCCGCCGCGGGTACCGCCGCCATGGGACCCCTCCCTCCTTGCCGCCTTGCACTCGGTCCCGTCGCCGAGTAACTATGGCGATGGAGGTGACTCGTACATGGACTCGGGTGCTACTGCGCACATGACACCTCATCCCAGTAACCTCATCTCCTCCACTCATGTCAACACTCCCACTCGTATCACCGTAGGCAATGGTTCATCCTTCCCACTCATGTCGGTTACACTAATTTTTCCTCCAACTCCACACCCATCAACATGTCTAATGTTCTTGTTTCTCCTGAATTAGTGTCTAATCTCGTTTTTCGTTCGTTGTTTTGCTCGTGAAAAATCCACTTACCGTTGAATTTGACGCCATTGGTTTCTCTATGAAGGACGACCGTACCCGGATGGTACTCCACCGATGTGACAATCCGGAGGACCTCTGCCCCATGCATGCCGGCGCCTCCACCACCACTCCCGTCGCTCTCGCCGCCGGCGTCGACCTATGGCATGCTCGCTTGGGCCACCCCAACCCTGCCGTCCTCCGTCAGATTCTTAGGGGTTTTTCTTTTTCATGTAATAAGCTTGACGATCACTCTTGCGAGGCTTGCCGTCTCAGCAAGCATGTTCATATTCCCTTTAACAAGTCAACAATTATATCTACCTTTCCGTTTCAGTTACTCCATAGTGGTGTTTGGACATCTCCTGTTGCAAGTCATACATGCTACCTATACTATTTGGTGATTTTGGATGATTACTCTCATTATGTCTGGACTTTTCCTCTTCGTCGCAAGTCCGATGCTCTCGCCACACTCACATCCTTTCATTCCTATGTCACCACGCAGTTCGATCGACCCATCCTTACACTCCAATCCGATAACATCAAAGAGTTTAATCATGCTGCTGTTCGCGCTCTCCTAGCTTCTCACGGCACCCTCTTCTGCCTAACCTCCCCCTACACCTCACAACAGAACGACCGCGTCGAGCGCATCCTCCGCACTCTTAATGATTGCGTTCGTACGTTACTATTTCACTCTAACGTACCTCCACGTTCTAGCCCGATACCCTTGCCACCACCACCTTACTCATTAACATTCGTCCGTGTCACACTCGGTGGAACTACACCCTCACCATCTCCTCTTCAGTGCGTCTGCGTCTGCTACCTCTTGAGCTTGCATTGGTTTTCCCTTGAAGAGGAAAGGGTAATGCAGCATAGTAGCAGTAAGTATTTCCCTCAGTTTGTGAACCAAGGTATCAATCCAGTAGGAGTATCAAGGCAAGTCACCAATGTACCTGTGCAAAAACAAACAAACTTGCACCAAACGCTATAAAGGGGTTGTCAATCCCTTCACGGTTAATTGCAAGGTGAGATCTGAAGGTGGAAAGTTCAACAAAGTAAAAGTGTAGAGCTGTAAATATGATGTGAAGTAGACCCGGGGGCCATAGTGTTCACTAGAGGCTTCTCTCATGATAGCAAGTATTACGGTGGGTGAACGAATTACTGTCGAGCAATTGATAGAACCGCGCAAAGTCATGATGATATCTAAGGCAATGATCATACATATAGGCATCACGTCCGAGACGAGTAGACCGATACTGTCTGCATCTACTACTATTACTCCACACATCGACCGCTATCCAGCATGCGCCTAGTGTATTGAGTTCATAAGGAACAGAGTAACGCCTTAAGCAAGATGACATGATGTAGAGGGATAAATTCATGCAATAGATATAAATCTCATCGTT
This sequence comes from Hordeum vulgare subsp. vulgare, assembly GCF_904849725.1. Lineage (NCBI taxonomy): Eukaryota > Viridiplantae > Streptophyta > Magnoliopsida > Poales > Poaceae > Hordeum > Hordeum vulgare. Next base: position 122,564,523 of record NC_058524.1, on the reverse strand, counting down.
TTATCCTTGATAGCAACAACACGATGTGTGCCTCGCTACCCCTTCTGTCACTGGGTGAGGACACCGCACGGTATGAACCCAAAACCAAGCACTTGTCCCATTGCAAGAATTATAGATCAAGTTGGCCAAACGAAACCCACAACTCGAAGAGAATTACAAGGATACGAAATCATGCATATAAGAGATCAGAGGAAACTCAAATAATAATCATAGATAATCTGATCATAAATCCATAATTCATCGGATCTCGACAAACACACCGCAAAAGAAGATTACATCGGATAGATCTCCATGAAGATCATGGAGAACTTTGTATTGAAGATCCAAGAGAGAGAATAAGCCATCTAGCTACTAGCTATGGACCCGAAGGTCTGTGGTGAACTACTCACGCATCATCGGAGAGACAATGGTGTTGATGAAGAAGCCCTCCGTGTCCGAATCCCCCCTCCGGCAGGGCACCAGAAAGTGCCCCAGATGGGATCTTGCGGAGACAGAAGCTTGCGGCGGCGAAAAAGTATTTTCGTGGCTCTCTCTGGCAGTTTCGGATTTTTAGGGAATTTATAGGCGGAAGAAGTAGGGCAAAGGAGCCACGGGGGGGGGGGGGCACAAGCCTGGTAGGCGCCCCCAGGCCGCGACTAGGGGGCTTGTGGCCTCCCCCGGAGTCCTTTGCCTTGGTTCCCAAGTTCCCTGTGTATCTTCTGTTACGGAAAAAATCTTTCCGGAGGTTTTATTCCGTTTGGACTCCGTTTAATATTCTTCTCTCAAAAGGGTCAAAAACACGGAAAAAACAGGAACTCGCACTTGGCACTGAGTTAATAGGTTAGTCCCAAAAAAGATATAAAATAGCATAATCATGCATACAAAACATCCAAAGTTGACAAGATAATAGCATGGAACCATAAAAAATTATAGATACGTTGAAGACGTATCAAGCATCCCCAAGCTTAACTCCTGCTCGACCTCGAGTAGGGAAGTGATAAAGACTGAATTTTTGATGTGGAATGCTACCTAACATATTTGTCCTTTGTAACTTCTTTCTTCTGACATGAATGTTCAGATCCGTAAGATTCAAAACAATAGTTTGCTATTGACATGAAAACAATAATATTTCAAGCAAACTAGCAAGGTAATCATGAACTTTTGAAATAACAAGGCCAAAGAAAGTTATCCCTACAAAATCATATAGTCTCGCTATGCTCCATCATCCCCACACAGCGAATTTAAATTATGCACAACCCCGGTATTGGCCAAGTAATTGTTTTCACACTCTTACTTTCTCAAACTTTTTCAACTCTCAAGCAATACATGAGTGTGAGCCATGGATATAGCACTATAGGTGGAATAGAGTGTGGTGGAGGTTGTGAGGAAAAAAGGGGGAGATGGTCACATCGACTCGGCGTATCAACGGGCTATGGAGATGCCCATCGATAGATATCAATGTGAATGAGTAGAGATTACCGTGCAATGGATGCACGAGAGCTATAAGTGTGTGAAAGCTCAAAAGAAGAACTAGTGGGTGTGCACCCAACTTGCTTTCTCACGAAGACCTAAGGCAATTTTGAGGAAGCCCATCATTGGAATATACAAGCCCAGTTATATAATGAAGATTCCCACTAGTATATGGAAGTGTCAAAACAAGAGACTCTCACTCATGAAGAACATGGTGCTATTGTGAAGCACAAGTGTGGAAAAAGATAGTAGCATTGTCCCTTCTCTCTTTTTCTCTCTTTTTTTCTTATTTTTGTTTGGGCTCTTTGGCCTCTTTTCATTTTTATTTTTTTTGGTGGGCATCTTTGGCATTTTTTATTTCCTCACATGGGATAATGCTCTAATAGTGATGATCATCACACTTTTATTTACTCACAACTCAATACTTAGAGCAATGATGACTCTATAGGAAATGCCTCCAGGGGTGTACCGGGATGTGCAACGATCTAGCTTAGCGTATGACGTTGAAACATCTCGCTAGCTATCTTACGATCGTGCAATGGCAATATGAAAGTGATGGCACAAGTCATGAGATGGAACGGTGGGAGTTGCATGGCAATATATCTCGAAATGGCTATGAAAAGGCCATAATAGGTAGGTATGGTGGCTGTTTTGTGGAAGGTAAATGGTGGGTTTGTGCACCGGCAAAAGTTGCGCGGCACTAGAGAGGCTAGGAATGGTGGAAGGTGAAAGTGCATCTATACCATGGACTCACATTAGTCATGAAGAAATCATATACTTATTGTGAAAGTTTTATTAGTAATCGAAACAAAGTGCTAAACACATACTCCTAGGGGAAGGGTTGGTAGGTGTTAACCATCGCGCGATCTTGACCGCAACACAAAGGATGACAATCAATAAATCAATTATGCTCCGACTTCCTAACATAGCGGTTCACCATACGTCCATGCTACGGGAATCACTAACCTCAACACAAGTATTTCTAGATTCAGAGCACCCTACTAACATAACCCTAATATTACCAAATCCATATCTCAAAACTAATTGAGAGGAATCAAACTTCTCTTTACTAATCAATGCACATGAATATGGAAGTTTTATTATATCCTGTTTGGATGCCTATCATCTTTAGGACTCTTTCATGGCACACGCCAACTACCAAGTTACTCAGAGAGAGCACTCTCAAAAAGATATAAGTGAAGATCGAGAGTTTTTATTTCTCCAAAATATGACACCGCCGTGCTCTAAAAATATCTAAGTGAAGCACTAGAGCAAAGTTATCTAGCTCAAAAGATATAAGTGAAGGACATGCGAGCTAAATTGCCTAACTCAAAAGATATAAGTGAAGCTCAATGAGTATTCTAGCAAAATCACGATGAGTGCATGTCTCTCTCAAAAGGTGTGCAGAAAGGATGATTGTGACACAACAAAAAGAAAAGACTCCTATAATACATGACGCTCCAAGCAAAACACATATCATGTGGTGAATAAAAATATAGCTCCAAGTAACGTTGCTGATGGATTGAAGACAAAAGAGGGGATGCCTTCCCGGGGCATCCCCAAGCTTAGGCTTTTGGTGTCCTTGAATTTGTCTTGGGATGCCTTGGGCATCCCCAAGCTTGAGCTCTTTCCACTCTTTATCCCATTTTCCATGAGAACATCACCCAAAACTTGAAAACTTCACAACACAAAACTTAAACAGAAACTCGTGATATCATTAGCATAAGAGAACAAACCACCACCTCTTTAGGTACTGTAGAAAACTTGATTTCTATTTATATTAGTGTTATATTACCGTATTCTCACTTTTCCATAGCTAGCACCCCCCGATACTATCCATAGTTTCATCAAAATAAGCAATCAACACAACAAAAACATAATTTGTCAAAAACAGCCCAGTCTGTAGCAATCTGTACACTTCGTATACTTCTGGTCTCTCAAAAATCCTGAAAACTTACGACAATTAGGGCAATTGGCATATCAACCAGCAGCAAAAAGAATCAACTCAAAATATCTTTCTGGATAGGAATGAAATATAATTTCGTGAGTGCAAAGTTTCTGTCTTTTTCAGCAAGATCAAACAACCATCACCAAAACTAGTCATAAAGGTTTTACTTGGCACAAACACAAAGAGAAACACAAAAAACACAATCATAACAGAATTATGATGGTGTGGACACAACAAAACAGAAAGCAAAAAGCAAATATAAATTAATTGGGTTGCCTCCCAACAAGCGCTATTGTTTAACGCCCTTAGCTAGGCACAAGGCGATAGAATCAAGTATCGTCGTCTTTGGTGCTCAAACCATAAGTAGCCCTCGTCATGGATTCATAAGGCAATCTTATTTTCTTTCTAGGAAAGTGTTCCATGCCCTTCTTTAATGGAAATTGAAATCTAATATTCCCTTCCTTCATATCGATGATAGCACCAATAGTCCTAAGGAAAGGTCTACCAAGAATGATGGGACATGTCGGATTGCAATCAATATCAAGCACAATGAAATCCACGGGTACATAGTTCCTATTTTCAATAATAAGAACAGCATTGATCCTTCCCATAGGTTTCTTAACAGTAGAATCCGCAAGATGCAAATTAAGAGAGCACTCATCAATCTCATTGGAGCCTAGAACATCACATAAAGACTTTGGAATGGCGGAAACACTAGCATCCAAATCACACAAAGCATTGCATTCATAGTTTTTAATCTTGACTTTGATAGTAGGTTCCCACTCATCATGAAGTTTCCTAGGAATAGAAACTTCCAACTCAAGTTTCTCTTCAAGAGATTTCATCATAGCACCAACGATATGATCGGTAAAGGCTTTATTTTGGCTATAGGCATGTGGAGAGTTTAGCATGGATTGCATCAAGGAAATACATTCAATCAAAGAGCAACTATCATAATTGAATTCCTTGAAATCCAAAGTAGTAATTTCATTACTACTCAAAGTTTTGATATCCTCTACTCCACTTTCAGTGCTTTTAGCATCAAGACAAATAGGCTCCGAATCATTGGGGCGTTTTTCAACCAAAGTGGATTCATATCCAGCCCCATCATCATTAGGTTTGACATTAGAAAACAAGGATTCAATGGGAGTCACACCAAGCACTTTAAGATCTTTGTGATTCTCATCACGAGAACATGCCTTTTTAAGCCATTCATGTCTAGCACGAATTTGGGCAGTTCTTTCTTTCCTCTCATTCATGGAAACACGCATAGCTTTCAAAGTTTCATCCATATTAATCTTGGGAGGAGCGCATCTCAATTTCAAAGCATCAATATCAAGAGACATTCAATCAACGGTCCTAGCCCAGTCATCAATTTTGAGCAGTTTTTCTTCTACGGACGCATTGAAAATCTTTTGCGAGTTGACAAACTCTTTAATATTACTCTCAAGATCAGAGGGTAATTTATTGTAATTTCCATGAGCATTGTTGTAGGAATTGGCAAAGTTATTAGAGGGATTACTAGGAAAAGGCCTAGGAATAAAGTTACCTCTATAAGCATTGTTGTTGCCAAAATTATTCCTACCAACAAAATTAACATCCAAGCTCTCATTGCTATTCTCAATCAAGGAAGACAGAGGCATATCATTTGGATCTAGAGTAGCACCTTTACTAGCAAACAATTTCATTAACTCATCCATCTTAGCACTCAAAGAGTTAATTTCTTCTATAACATGCACTTTTTTACTAGTAGGTGACCTTTCAGTGTGCCATTGAGAATAGTTTTTCATGATATTGTCTAGGAGTTTTGTGGCTTCTCCTAATGTGATTTCCATGAAAGTTCCACCGGAGGCGGAATCCAGGACATTTCTAGAAGCAAAATTCAAACTAGCATAGAAGATTTGTATAATCATTCAAAGACTCAAGCCATGAGCGGGACAATTTCTAATCATCAATTTCATTCTCACTACAGGAATTAGCTTCTTTGCCGTCTGCCATCACAGACGGCAAAGAGTATATCACGGACGGCAAAGACAATATCACAAACGACAAAGAATCTCACGGTCGGCAAAATTTATGCGTCAGCCTACGACGGCATTGCAGCTTCTTTGCCGTCTGTCTCACCGAAGCGGACGGCAAAGTGGTTGATACGATAGCCGATAGGCATTTCCTCCATTAGGGGCTAACGGAGGCTTTGTCGTCTGCCTCGCCTCTTCTTTGCCGTCTGCCTCCCCCCTCTTCTTTGTCGTCTGCCTCCCCCTCCTCCTCCCCCTCCTCTGTGTCGTTTGCCTCCCCCTCTTCTTTGCCGTCAGCCTCCACCTCCTCTCCCCTCCTCTGTGCCCTCTTCTTTGCCGTCGGCCCCCCTCGAAGCAGAAGGCAACGATACTATATGGCCAGCTGCTACTGCCCAGGTTGCACAGCTGGGTGCCATGTGGCACCTTTGCCGTCGGTCAGCTGATGGCAAAGGCCTTTGCCATCAGCTGGCAGACGGCAAAGAGCCTATATTGTCACATATTTGTTTATTTTTTCTATTTCACAACACATATACATATAATTCATAGCACATATATGATAAATAGGTCACAACACATATATGATATACATATAAAGCTCATCAATGCCATTTGTTCATCAACGTACATCCCATATATCAAAAGAACCAACACATACAAAGTTTCATCCATATATACATACATATAGTTGCACATATATTGTTCATCCATATATACATATACATATAGTTCCACATTGTTCATCAACTCAAATAAAAACGGAAACTAAAGCACTCCAATGCCAGCTTCCATGCATGTAGTACATCCAATCTGCAAAATGGGAATAAGAAAGTCAGAAGAAGAAGAACAACAACATATATATGACAAATAAGCTAAATTGAATAAGAAAGAGAAGAAGCAAGAAGAGAACAAGGAGAAGAAAAACAAGAAGGATGAAGAGGAGGAGGAGGAGGAGGAGGGAAAGGAGAAGGAGAAGGAGGAGGAGAAGAAGAAAAAAGAAGAAGAGAAGAATAAGGAGAAGAAGAAGGAGGAGAGAAGAAGAAGGAGAAGAAGGAGGGCTCCTTCTCCTTCTTCTCCTCCTTCTCCTTCTTCTTCTCTTCTCCTCCTCCTCCTTCTTCTTCTTCTCCTTCTCCTTCTCCTTCTCTTCTTTTTCTCTTCTTATTCTCTTCTTCTTCTTCCTTCTTTTCATTTCTCCTCTTCTCCTCTTCTTGGAGCTAAATTAGCTAACTATGTCTTTTTGGAGCTAAATGGGCTAATTATGTCATTATAGAGGAAAACAAGCTAAGTATATAATATGAATGAGCTAACCAAGGTTCTTATGCCATTTTGAGGTTATTATGGCATTTTGGAGCTAAATGGACTAATTATGTCATTGTTGGGGAAATTAAGGCAAGGAGAATATGAAAGAGGAGAAGAAAGAGGAGGAGGAGGGTAAGAAGAAGAAATAAATAAGAAGGAGGAGAAGGACTAGAAGGTCCTTGGCCTTCTCCTCCTTCTCCTCCTCCTCCTCCTCCTCCTCCTTCTCCTTCTTCTCCTCCTCCTTCTTCTCCTTCTCCTTCTCTTCTCTTTCTCTTCTTTTTTTTGTTCTTCCTTTTCATTTCTCCTCTTCTCCTCTTCTTGGAGCTAAATTAGCTAACTATGTCTTTGTGGAGCTAAATGGGCTAATTATCCAATTTTAGAGGAAAAGAAGCTAAGTATATAATATTAATGAGCTAACCAAGGTTCTTATGCCATTTTGAGCTTATTATGGTATTTTGGAGCTAAATGGGCTAATTATGTCATTGTTGGGGAAATTAAGGCAAGGAGAATATGAAAGAGGAGAAGAAATAGGAGGAGGAGGAGAAGAAGAAGAAATAAAGAAGAAGGAGGAGAAGGAGGAGGAGGAGGAGGAGAAGGACTAGAAGGTCCTTGGCCTTCTCCTCCTCCTCCTCCTCCTCCTCCTCCTTCTTCTTCTCTTCTTCTTCTTCTTCTTCTTCTTTCTTCTCATTTTTCCTATTTATTCTCCTCTTCTTGGAGCTAAATTAGCTAACTATGTCTTTTTGGAGCTAAATGAGCTAATTATCCCATTTTAGAGGAAAACAAGCTAAGTATATAATATTAATGAGCTAACCAAGGTTCTTATGCCATTTTGAGCTTATTATGGCATTTTGGAGCTAAATGGGCCAATTATGTCATTGTTGGGGAAATTAAGGCAAGGAGAATATGAAAGAGGAGAAGAAAGAGGAGGAGGAGGAGATGAAGAAGAAATAAAGAAGAAGGAGGAGAAGGCCTTCTCCTCCTTCTCCTCCTCCTCCTCCTCCTTCTTATCTTCTTCTTCTTCTTCTTCTTTCTTTTCATTTTTCCTATTTATTCTCCTCTTCTCCTCTTCTTGGAGCTAAATTAGCTAATTATGTCTTTTTTGAGCTAAATGGGCTAATTATCCCATTTTAGAGGAAAACAAGCTAAGTATATAATATTAATGAGCTAACCAAGGTTCTTATGCCATTTTGAGTTTATTATGGCATTTTGGAGCTAAATGGGATAATTATGTCATTGTTGGGGAAATTAAGGCAAGGAGAATATGAAAGAGGAGAATAAAGAGGAGGAGGAGGAGAAGAAGAAGAAATAAATAAGAAGGAGGAGAAGGAGAAGGACTAGAAGGTCCTTGGCCTTCTCCTCCTTCTCCTCCTCCTCCTCCTCCTCCTTCTCCTTCTTCTCTTCTTCTTCTTCTTCTTTCTTTTCATTTTTCCTATTTCTTCTCCTGTTCTCCTCTTCTTGGAGCTAAATTAGCTAACTATGTCTTTTTGGAGCTAAATGGGATAATTATGTCATTGTTGGGGAAATTAAGGCAAGGAGAATATGAAAGAGGAGAAGAGAAACTTACCGTAGTGGTCATCAAGGAGGAGAAACACCTTTAGAAGGGTCATGCGATGCCGCTCGGGAGTTATTCTGGTGAATAGATATTTTGTAATGTCTCAGTTAGCATGATGACACTCAATTATTAATACTAGTTTATAATGAAACTCATCGTGCCAATCGAAGAGAAGACGGGCATCGGCGGAGGGACTTGACCGCTCTTCTCGCACAGACCCTGAAGAGTGGGTCGTATTAGTTAGTAATGAAACAGACATTACACACATGATTTGGCTAATGTGAAAAAAAACTTACCACAAAAAGCTCGTACAGGACCCGTTGACCCGCCTCATTCCGGACCTCTCCTCCTCCATCAATCGTGTCGTGGTCTGGTCCCTCTCATCAAGAGCAACCTGACTTGCCAATCTGTCTTTCTCAAGAGCAGCCTGAAGAGCAGCCTGGCTTGCTAATCTCTCTTTCTCAAGAGCAGCCTGGTTTGCCAATCTCTCTTTATGAAGAGCAGCCTGAAACACCATTCCTCGTTACCACAGTAATGATCTATGGTGACACACATAATGAAATGGATGAAAGTGTTCTTAGTTCGTACAACTAACCTCGATGGCAAGATCGACTGGCCGTGGATGACGCGTTATCTCAGGATAGCTGCTCGACTGGCGTGCCTTGATCTCCGGGAGAGTGAGTGGACAACGTATTATCCCATCTCCAATGGCTATTGAGCCATGGGGCCTCCCGCCACCAGATATCATCACCAGCTCTGGATCCAAAGGTTCCTGGCTAGGGTTAAAGTCATCCCCTTTCGTAGCCTTCCCCGCGTCCCTATATGCCACGAGCTTGTGGTGGGATGATATGTTGGTGAAGTTATTGGGATCATTCAGGTTAGACTCAGAGAATGCCTTCGCCTTCTTGTACGAGGTAGTATGGGCCATGCCATAAAGGTTGTACAAGTGTGGCATCTCCGTCTTATTGTGATGCGCCTAAAAGAGAGGAACAAAATATTAGCATGAAGAATGAATTGCATGAATCATGAAGCAAATCACATACCCAGTTTCGTCCGAACTGAAGTAAGTTGGCGCTGCCTTGATGGTGTGGCACACCAACCATTTGGCTACGCCGATCCTTCGCATTCTCGTGGACGGCTCGCCAGCTGCCTGTGCACCACTCATCAACCAACGCCTCCCAACAATTCATGTTATCCGGACACCATCTCGGGGGCCCATGTAAGTTATTAGAAAGAATTTTGAGCGCTACGCCTATGAATGAAATCAAGAAAACTACGTAGAAGGACTTAAGAATAGGTAATTACCTTCATGTATTGCTCCTTCTTCAGAAACTTTCCGCGGCAATCCTTCTTCTGCTTCTTAATACCACGCGTGGCGTAGTAGTCTCGAATAGCCTGCGGCCGAGCCTCGTGGCGTAAGTTCTGTAGTAACCGCCTACACTCGGCCTCGAGAACCCTGGCCGCCTCCTCCTCATATCCATCCTCACACCTATAGAAGGTCTGCAATCAAACGTGAAAATACCGATTAGTACAATAATTAGCTATATTGTTAATTTTAGATTGTGTAAAAGGATAATTTACCCAAAAGCTCTTGATCACCATCTCGGCTCTCGTGTGGCACAAGACACCATCTATAATCTCCTCCGGCGGGGCTTGCGCAGCCGTTAGTGCTCCCAGGAAAATCCTAGTGTAGGAACCTGACCCTCACCAGGCAACGTGACAAACCCCGGGAAATTTGTCCGACAAAGCACACCAAGGACGGAGTTCGGCCTGCGGACTCCAAGAGGGTGTACCCATCCCCTGCAGTATGATAAGGTCAACACATTAGATATTTGAACAAACTTGAAGGCAAAAGCTAAAAAAAGAGTAAATGTACTTACCTATCTCCTTCAGGTTTAATCACCGGCCTCTGCTCGCGGGTAGCCGGCACGACCGGGAGACGTGTACTACCACGCTTGTACACGGTGGCCCCGTCCACCTGCACATCGCCCTCACTATCCGTAAGCTCATCCCCGCCATCCCCGCCCCCTGAGCCACCCGGACCCTCGGTCCAATCCGGCAACTCGGTCCGATCCGGCCAGGTCTCCCATCCGGACCTCTCCACGTCGGGTGAAGCCTCCGGAACCGTAGCCTCGTGGGCCGAATGCACCTCGACCCGAGGCTGATCCTGGACCGGAGTCTCATGGGACGAATGCCCGTCAACACCAGGCTCTTGGACCGGAGTCCCCGTGGCCTCCTCCACAAATGGGTCGACCATAGTAGTCCTATGCTCGGGTGAATGAGCTCGTGGTGGTGGCGAGGACGGCTCAACGGTCCTCCTGGATCTTCCGCGGCCACCACCTCTCCTTGTACCCTTCCCCTTCTTCCTTACCCGGCCAACACCTCTCCCAGTGGGCAATGCCGCCGACGAAGAAGAACCCACGGGTGGTGTCGACAGACTGTCTGCCAAGGCTCTATGGAGACATAGGGGTGGAAGGGAAGTACCACCCCTCGTGCGGGGCAGCTGGGAAGAACCCGTCGAGCGCTCTGGACCAGCGCCCACCATCTTTCAACACCTGGTGACCTGCCATGATAAAGATTAAAAGAAATTAGTACAACATAAAAAAATTGAATAACTGACATGAATAATAATATGTACATGAATAATAAAGATTAATATATATAATTTAAGTTTTGAATCTTACAAACTAATAATCATCATCAATAAATGCATCATCATCATCACTATCACGCATGTCTTCATGAATGACGTGCTCGTCGGGTTCAACGGCGTGAAGTTGTGAAAGGCCTTTCTTTAATCGTTGAAGCATTGACAGGTCATCCGCATCAGTAACCTCTACGAGTTCCAGGTCTTCTGGTTTCGGCTCAGGGGTGGAGTCGGATTCATTGTCGCTGTCTACTTCCATGTTCTTGGGTGAAGCACGGCGGTTCTTGAAACGTTTCTTGGAAAGACGTGTTTCTTGGAAGAATTCTCCATCATATGTGTCTGGTTAATGTGAGGTTCATAATCATGTTCATTTGGGAGAGGTGGTCTGACATGTGGCGGCACTTCATAAACAACACACCAACCTTCCAGATTCTTATCCGTTTGGCATGCCCACGGTAGATAGAAAACTTGGGTCGCCTGTTGAGCCGTAATATAGACATCGGGAACATCTAAATGGGTGTTTGGATTGATTTCGACTAGTCCTATATGTTCATGAGTCCTTCTAGTCTCCTTCGGCTGGAACCAATAACATTTGAAGACTACGACGTTCGATGGGTTTTCACCATAGAATTGAAGTTCATAAATTGCTTCAACTCTTCCATAATACTCGACAACACCTTCGCCGATAGCAGAGACACCAAAATTTGTAGATTTCCGATCGGGCATAGATAGCTCTTTGCCAAAGGTACGAAAGAGATACACGTTTATGTTGTATTTCTCAAATAAACGGACCTTATAGTCAAAACGATTAGCGACTTGTCTCAATTCGGCGTCCATAGACTCTGAATTAGCCTACAAGTTTAATACGAAACGATTGTTGCATTAGCCGCAAGTTAGACCAAGAAATGAAATGGTCCATTATTGATAATTACCGTTTGTTTGAACCAAGAGATGAAACCGGGATAGCCGCATCCTGTCTTTGACAGAAGCTCATACTCTTCGACAGAATCATTTTCGATCACCGCTCCATCCGAGAATTTGGCGACGTAACGGTTGTTTGAAATATCCGGGAATAAGAGCAGTTCAAATGAATTAGAAGTTACGGGAAAATGTGTCGAGAACTCACTCGATGTACGGCCACACTTCTATTAGGTTGTTGAAGATATACAACGAAATGTTCCGCCATTCTTCGACATCCAACGTTATTGGTTTCGAAGCACCGGCTGGTGCGAGCTTCCCTTTGAATAGGCTGAGGTTGGACCCACCTTTTTTAGGGTCTGCATCATTGTGCCGATGCTTCGGATTATGCAAATGATGATTTTTGGCTTCGTAGTGTGTTGTCACAGAGTTTGCCACCTCCTCAGTAATGAATGCCTTAGCCATCGATGCTTCAATTCTACGCTTATTTTTACATTTAGCTCGAAGGGTCTTCTGCATCCTCTTAGTTGCATAGCACCAACGATCTTGTGCGGGCCCACCCAATCTTGCCTCGGTCGGTAGATGTAAAATCAAATGTTGCATTAGATTAAAGAAGCCCGGTGGAAAGATCTTCTCTAACTTGCACAACAACTCTGGTGCAAACTCCTCCATGTCTTCTACCATGCCAGGCGACAATTCTTTCGCACAAAGAACACGAAAGAAATAGCTCAGCTCCGCCAGTACTAGCATTCATCGTCGGGAATAAAGCCACGTAACATCACCGACATTACCCGCTCTAGCCATATGTGCCAATCATGACTCTTGGGACCAAAGATTTTTAATTTTTCAAGACTCGCTCCCCTCTTTAGATTCCCTGCATACCCATCGGGGAACATCAAGTGCATTTTGACCCACAAGATAATTTCCCTCATAGTTGGCCTTCCAAGATTGAACCAGGCCTTTGGCTTCGACCACTTCTGCTTTCCTTTGCCTTCTCGCATGTTTTGTAACGGTCTATGACATAGTGTCTCTTGATCGACTCTAGCCTTAGTATTATCCTTTGTCTTCCCATCTATGTCGAACGATGTACCAAAAATAGCCTCTCCGATATTCTTTTCAGTGTGCATCATGTCGATATTGTGTAGAAGAAGGAGGTCTTTGAAGTAAGGCAGATCCCAGAAGCATGGCTTGTGAGTCCAGGCATGTTTTGAATTATACCCCTTGAAATACCCTGGACACTCTGGATCAAGCTCGAGGGCGTTTAACTGATCCAGGATCTGTTGGCCTATCAACGTAGGTGGTGCCAAGTTTTTGACAACTTTACCTTTGGTAAAGTTCTTCTTATCTTTTCTGAACTGATGGTCAGGATCCAGGAACTGTCTATGCAAGTCAAAGCAAGAATACTTCCGACCCTCCTGCAACCAATGAAACTGAAGAGCTGCCTTGCATTGGGGGCACGGGAACCTTCCATGCACACACCATCCAGAGAATAGCGCATACGCTGGCAAGTCATGCATAGAGTACATGTACCACACATGCATTTTGAAGTTCTCTTTTCTAGCGGCATCGTATGTCTTGACCCCATTATCCCAAGCTTCTTCAATTCATCCTTAAGCGGTTGCAGGTACACATTCATATTCTTCCCCGGATAATTGGGCCCTGGAATTATCAACGTCAAAAATATGTTCTTTCTTTGCATAATCTGCCCAGGGGGGGGATTGAGTGGAATGAAAAATATAGGTCAACAACTGTATTGGGTTGCCGTCATGCCGAAGGGATTAAAACCATCCGTTGCGGCGCAGACTCGAGGATTCCTTGGATCTGCCGCTTTATCTTGATGCAATCCATTGAAATGTTTCCATGCTTCCCCATCCGATGTGTGTACCACCATCTTATTCCCATCCGCATCTAGTTCGGTTCTTTTGCCCAATTTGTGCCATGTCATCTGTCTGACTATCTCTTCGACCATGAAAAGACGTTGAAGTCTTGGTACGATTGACATATACCGAAGAACACTAACTGCGATTTTGGTCTGCCTCTTCTCACCCATACCGTTGTCTACCACAAGATACCTGCAAGACTCGCAATTGGGATAATAGTACAAGTGTGCATACTCCTTCCTAAATAAGACACATCCTTTCTCACATGCATCTATCTTCTCATAGGGCATCTTAAGTACACGAAGTATTTTGTCCGTCTGGTACAGGTTTGCAGGCATGACATGGCCTTTGGGTAGGAAGCGTCCAAATAGTGTCATCATCGCGTCGTAGCATTCTCTTCCCAAGTTGAACTGAGCCTTCAGAGCCATTACTTGTGCAATTGCATCCAGCTGACAGAGCTCAGCGTGCTCATGGAGAGGACGTTTTGAAGACTCCAACATTTCATAAAAGGCCTTTGCAGATTCCTCCATCTCATCTTCTGAATCCCGAGCATCATCAAAGTCTTGCACCATGTCTTCGATCCCGGTACCATGCTCGTCCGTGCGACGACGGACCACCTCAGCTCTTGTGCGCTGTATAGACTCACCATGAAATGTCCACACCGTATAATTAGTCTTAAAACCCCTCCTCTGCAGGTGTTTAATCATTACAGCCTGTGTCGTCTTTTTATAGTTGTCGCATCCAGGACAAGGGCAATAGTTTCTTTCCTAGCCATTTGTGAATGCGTCTTTCACAAATTCCTTTGTTTTTACAAACCATTCTTTTTTCATCTCTTTCTGACTAGGGTGAACGGTATACATCCACGCACGATCACTCATCTTGCCTAGCTACTAAAGACAGAAGAAATATATTTATATATAATTTAGCATTTATATTCATCGGTTAATCAGGTTCGCCAATTTTATTACGTCGAGGCAACCTACACACTAATAGGTAAAGATAGGTCATAATCCCACCCGAGTATGTGTAGATTGGGTTCGTTCTCCCATGCTCTGCTCCGGATCCAACGCAAAATTTCGGCAGCACCTCCCCGCTGTTCTCCTGATACACGTCTCCGCAATAAACAGAGAGGACATGCATCCGGAGAACAAGAGGGAGGCACTGACGAAATTCCGCATCGGATCCAGAGCACAGCATACGGGAAAACGAACCCAATCTACACATACTCGGGCTGTCCATGGATAATGTTGGACAATTCGAAAGGATGGCGGTTATAAATATGCAAAGACATGCATATTTATAGATGTCGCCCTTTCGAACGGGAGACGCATACTGGTCACACATACTGATCAACTAATTTAATTACCTAAATCAAGAAAGTTTCATCCGAAAACCGAGCCACAGTAAATGAAGGGGCGGGGAGGAGATGAAATTTGTACTGACCCACGAATGCAGGGGCGGAGCTCGTACAACGCACGGGGAGGTCTTCGCACAACAGACCTCACAGCGACAAGACAACTATCACATGTAAATCCACCCGATCAACACAAATATTCTAATTATGTTATTTTAGAGGAAAACAAGTTAAGAATATAATATTCATGAGCTAATCAAGGTTTTTATGCCATTTTGTAGCTAAATGGGCTAATTATCTCATTGTTGGGGAAAATAAGGTAAGGAGAATAAGATAGAGGAGAAGAAAGAGGAGGAGGAGAAGAAGAAGAAGAAATCAAGAAGAAGGAGAAGGAGGAGGAGGAGAAGGTATTCTTCTTCTGTTCTTGTCTTCTTCTTCTCTTCTTCTTTTCTTCTTCTTTTCTTCTTCTTTTCTTCTTCTCCTTCTTATTTTTGTCTTCTCCTCTTCTTCTTCTTCTTCTTCTTCTTCTCCTCCTCCTCCTCCTCCTCTCCTCCTCTTCTCCTCCTCCTCTTCTTCTTCTTCCTATTCTTTCTATTAAGCTAACTAACTAACTAACCTAACTTACCAAGCTAACTAAACCTATCGCTAAACCTAGATAGCACTAAACAGCAAAAACAGAATCTACCACTAAGTAACTAAAAAAGAATCTAGCTACCACTAAATACCAAACAATAAAAAATCAACTTCTTCTTCTTTTTTCTCTTCTTCTCCTTCTTTATTTTTTCTTATTCTCTTCCTCTCTTCTTCTTCTCTTCTTCTTTACTTCTTCTCCTTCTTATTTTTTCCTTCTCTTCTTCTTCTTCTTCTTCATCATCATCATCATCATCTTCTTCTTCTTCTTCTTCTTCTTCTTCTTCTTCTTCTTCTTCTTCTTCTTCTTCTTCTTCTTCTTCTTCTTCTTCTTCTTCTTCTTCTTCTTCTTCTTATTCTCCTTCTTATTTTTTTCTTCTCCTCTTCTTCTTCTTCTTCTTCTTCTTCTTCTTCTTCTTCTTCTTCTTCTTCTTCTTCTTCTCCTTCTTCTTCTTCTTCTTTTTCTTCTCCTCCTCCTCCTCCTCCTCTTCTTCTTCTCCTCTTCTCGTTCTCCACCTCCTCCTCTTCTCCTCTTCTCCTCCTCCACCTAACTAACCAAGCTAACTAACTAACCTAACTAAAACTACTAACCTAAGTAAATCTACCACTAAAACTACTAACAATAACAACTACTAAAACTACCAAAAAATAATGCGGGTGCGGGGGGGCGGCTCTGGAGGGGCCGGGGTGTTGGGGGTGGCGGCACGACGGTGGTGGGGCAACGGTAGCGGGTGCGAGGTGGGGCAGCAGCGAGACGATGGTGGTGGCGCGATGGTGGTGGCGGGGGCGGCAGGGGCGGCGGTGGGGGCGACACGGGCGGCGGCGGGGACGACAGGGGCGGCGGCGCGACGGGGGCGGCGGCGCGACGGTGGTGGCGGCGGCCGGTGTGCGTAGGGGATTGGGAGAGAGAGAGGGGCGCGCGGGGTGAGCCGTTACACAGAGAGAGAGGGGCGGGGTGGGGGGGAAGGAGCCGTTAACGGAGTTAGCGCTTTGTCGTCTGCCGGCGGATGACAAAGAGTCTAGACTCTTTGTCGTCTCCCTCCGGACTCTTTGCCGTCCGCTAGCAGACGACAAATAAGGGACTCCAGTTTGACCTAACCACCCCGCGGTCAGGTGGGCCCATCTACATCTTTGCCGCCTGTTGTTCGACTCTTTGCCGTGTGCTAGCTGACGGCAAAGATGTGACTGATGGCAAAAACACTCTATGCCATCACGAGTGCTCTGCCATCTGCTTTGTTGAAGCTGATGGCAAAGACACTCTTTGCCATCAGCTAGCAGACGACAAAGACTAGGCTGATGGCAAAAAACTATTTTCCAGTAGTGTCTCTCCCAAGATTGTGCAACCTTTTCATGATCTAGTTGCTTAAAATTCATGATATCATTACGGAGAGAGATAATGTTAGCCGATGGAAAATACTTGGATATATAAGCATCTTTACACTTGTTCCAAGAATCAATGCTATTTTTGAGTAAAGATGAAAACAAAGTTTTTGCTCGATCTCGTAATGAGAACGGAAATAGCTTAAATTTAATCACATCATTATCCACATCTTTCTTCTTTTGCATATCGCATAACTCAATGAAGGTATTAAGATGGGATGCGACATCTTCAATAGGAAGGCCAGAGAATTGCTCTTTCATAACAAGATTCGGCAAAGCAGCATTGATTTCGTATGATTCCGCACTAGTGGTGGGATCAATAGGAGTACTAATAAAATTATTATTATTAGTATTCGAGAAGTCACACAACTTGGTGTTTTCAGTCATGGTGACTTCAGCAAGCACACAAGCGAACAGAAAGCAAGCGAAAGAACAGGGCGAACAAAAAAGGAAAATATTTTTGTAAATTTTTATTTTTCAGAAGTGGGGGAGAGGAAAACGAGAGGCAAAAGGCAAAAAAAAGTAAATGCAAGAGCTGAGTTTGCGAAGGTTACTTGGATAAGCTTCACTTAGAATAGTCCCGATGCTAGAAATTGACACGTTGAAGGGAGACTATTCTTGACTTCATACTCCCCGGCAACGGCGCCAGAAATTCTTCTTGCTACCTCTTGAGCTTGCGTTGGTTTTTCCCTTGAAGAGGAAAGGGTGATGCAGCACAGTAGTAGTAAGTATTTCCCTCAGTTTGAGAACCAAGGTATCAATCCAGTAGGAGTATCAAGGCAAGTCACCAATGTACCTGCGCAAAAACAAACAAACTTGCACCCAACGCTATAAAGGGGTTGTCAATCCCTTCACAGTTAATCTCAAGGTGAGA
The DNA here is from genome assembly GCF_904849725.1 of Hordeum vulgare subsp. vulgare. NCBI lineage: Eukaryota > Viridiplantae > Streptophyta > Magnoliopsida > Poales > Poaceae > Hordeum > Hordeum vulgare. Next base: position 122,546,580 of record NC_058524.1, on the reverse strand, counting down.
TATGAAGGTGGAAAGTGCAACAAAGTAAAAGCGTAGAGCTGAAAATATGATGTGAAGTAGACTCGGGGGCCATAGTGTTCACTAGAGGCTTCTCTCATGATAGCAAGTATTATGGTGGGTGAACGAATTACTGTCGAGCAATTGATAGAACCGCGCAAAGTCATGATGATATCTAAGGCAATGATCATACATATAGGCATCATGTCTGAGACAAGTAGACCGATACTGTCTGCATCTACTACTATTACTCCACACGTCGACCGCTATTCAGCATGCATCTAGTGTATTGAGTTCATAAAGAACAGAGTAACGCCTTAAGCAAGATGACATGATGTAGAGGGATAAATTCATGCAATAGATATAAACCCCATATTTTTACCCTTGATGGCAACAACATGATGCGTGCCTCGCTACCCCTTCTATCACTGGGTGAGGACACCGCACGGTATGAACCCAAAACCAAGCACTTCTCCCATTGCAAGAATTATAGATCAAGTTGGCCAAACGAAACCCACAACTCAAAGAGAATTACAAGGATACGAAATCATGCATATAAGAGATGAGAGGAAACTCAAATAATAAACATAGATAATCTGATCATAAATCCACAATTCATCGGGTCTCGACAAACACACCGCAAAAGAAGATTACATCGGATAGATCTTCATGAAGATCATGGAGAACTTTGTATTGAAGATCCAAGAGAGAGAAGAAGCCATCTAGCTACTAGCTATGGACCCGAAGGTCTGTGGTGAACTACTCACGCATCATCGGAGAGGCAATGGTGTTGATGAAGAAGCCCTCCGTGTCTGAATCCCCCCTCCGGCAGGGCACCAGAACGTGCCCCAGATGGGATCTTGCGGAGACAGATGCTTGCGGCGGCGGAAAAGTATTTCCGTGGCTCCCTTTGGCAGTTTTGGATTTTTAGGGAATTTATAGGCAGAAGAAGTAGGGCAAAGGAGCCACGGGGGGGGGGCACAAGCCTGGTAGGCGCTCCCGAGGCCGCGGTTAAGGGGCTTGTGGCCTCCCCCGAAGTCCTTCGCCTTGGTTCCCAAGTTCCCTGCGTATCTTTTGTTACGGAAAAAATCTTTCCAAAGGTTTTATTCCGTTTGGACTCCGTTTAATATTCTTCTGTGAAAAGGGTCAAAAACACGGAAAAAACAGGAACTGGCACTTGGCACTGAGTTAATAGGTTAGTCCCCAAAAAGATATAAAATAGCATAATCATGCATACAGAACATCCAAAGTTGACAAGATAATAGCATGGAACCATAAAAAATTATAGATACGTTGGAGACGTATCAGCGTCCTACGACGGCCTTTGCATCTTCGGGTGTCTTTGATATCCTAGCACCGCGTCCACTACACCTCACAAACTCGCTCGACGATCCCATCCGTGCATTTTTCTTGGCTACCCCTCCAACACCAAAGGTTACCGGTGCTATGATCCTGTTACTCACTGCGTGTACACTTTAAGGCACGCGTGTTTTGTCGAGATGGTGTTTCCCTTCTTTCAGGTACCTCCGTTGGCGGCCCCCTCGGAGGCGCCCGGCGCGCCTTCCCGCTGGCTCTGCTGTGGCTCCCCGCCGTTTCCATAGCCCGGCGCCTCCTACTGTCGCCCGCTACTCCCCGACCTGCGACCCCCTCCTCTCAAGTCAAGTTCGCCCCAGCTTCCACCGCGACTGCACCCTCCACCAGCGATGCTACATCTCCCGCTAGCTCTGCTGCCAGCCACACGGCAACGGGCTCGACTTCATCATGGCCCGTCGCCACATTCGTCCCGGCAACGGCTCCGCCTTGTGGCGTGGTGGGCCGCGCTCGGTTGGCATGCTATGGCCGAGCACCCGCTATCCATCAGATGTGTACGCATGCATGGCCTCGACATCAACACCATCACCCATACCCTCCTTTGCCCGTGAGGCCCTTCGGGACCCTCATTGGCTCATGACGATGCATGAGGAGTTCGACGCTTTGCAGCGCAATCACACATGACATCTTGTCCCGCAACCCCCTAATGCCAACATCATCACTGGCAAATGGGTGTTTCGCCGCAAAACCCGCCCTGATGGTTCCCTCGAGCACTACAAAGCTCGATGGGTAGTTCGTGGATTCCTGCAACATGTCGACGTGGACTTCACCGCACATTCGCCCCGGTTGCCAAACCGGGCACGGTCCGCACGGTGCTCCAGTTGGCGCTCTCTCGAGCTTGACCGGTTCATCAGTTGGACGTCTCCAACGCCTTTGTGCATGGCCATCTTTCCGAGTAGGTGCTCTTTCAACAGCCTACTAGTTTCGTCAATGTTGATCATCCTGACCACATGTGTCTGCTTTCTCGCTCCCTTTACGGGTTGAAGCACGCGCCCCGGGCTTGGTACCAGCGGATTGCTTCTTTTCTGCAGTCACTCGGATTCTGGTCCACCCGCTCCGATGCTTCTCTCTTCGTGTATCATGAGGGAGCTGCCACTGCATACCTGTTGCTATATGTCGATGACATCATCCTCACGGCATCCACTCCTAAGCTCCTCCAGCGGGTCACCGCTCGCCTTCGTGATGAGTTTGCTCTCAAGGACTTGGGGCCTCTGCATTACTTCCTCGGCATTGAGGTGGTTCGCCGGCCGAATGGTTTCTTCTTGCATGAGCAGCGGTATGCTCCTGAGCTTCTTGATCGCACCGGCATGCTTAACTGCAGGACAACACCCACGCTATCGACACGAAGGCCAAGGTCTCTGCCACGGAGGGTTCTCTCGTGTCCAATGCGCCGTTCTACCGCTTCATTGTCGGTGCTCTACAGTACTTGACCTTGACGCGCCCGGATTTGCAGTACGCCGTTCAGCAGGTCTGCCTTCACATGCACTCTCCTCGTGACTCTCACTGGACCTGGGTGAAGTGTATCCTTCATTACATACGCGGCTCCATGTCCTTGGGACTCACCCTGACGGCCTCTGCCTCCACCGATCTCGTCACGTACTCGGATGCGGACTAGGCGGGATGCCCTGATACATGGCGTTCCACGTCTGGTTACTATGTCTATCTTGGGCCTTCGCTGATCTCTTGGTCTTCCAAACGACAGCCCACGGTCTCCCTCTCGAGCGCCGAGGCCGAGTATCGGGCAGTGGCTAATGTCGTTGCTGAGTGCTCCTGGCTTCGACAGCTACTTCACAAGCTCCTTTGTGATGTTCACAAGGCCACGCTTGTCTACTTCGACAACGTCAGCATTGTCTACCTCTCCGCCAACCCAATACATCACCGTCGTACGAAACATATTGAGCTCGACATTCACTTCGTTCAAGAACAGGTGGCTCTTGGACGCATTCGAGTTCTTCATGTTCCGACGTCGCAGTAGTTTGCTGATGTGGTGACCAAGGGATTGCCTACTTCCGTGTTTGAGAAGTTCAGGTCCAGTCTCTACGTCTCCAACGATGTTTTGACTGTGGGGGCGTGGAATATGTATTTTGCGCATGTATATCTATATAGACCGGCCCACGTCCTAACCTTGTATAGTTGAGGGTGATGCCCACATTGTATCAAATTAATGATATTAAGAATTGCATTCCCAAAACCAATTTCTACATTCAGCTTTGTCCGTCCTTAACTGTACCTAATGTAGCCAGGTTAGTTCTTTTTTGATAAGGAGCTAGGTTAGTTCTTAGTCCTATTGATTGTGTTTTCCTGAAAGTTGTTGTAATTACGGGCTCCGGTTGTTACTGACCGGCTGTACCACTCGATCGTCTGTACGTACCTCCCCTCCTGAGCAGTACTGTCAGTACTACTGCTCTCATGGCCATGATTAGTTTACTTTATTTTGCTACGAGGCATAACCATGCATGATTAGATTAGTGACCGCAGTGAATCAACGATGCATGATTCCAGCACGATCGATGTGTAGCTGCTAAGATAAATCTCAGCAGCTTCTTAACCCTGATACTCACAATTACTTCTTCCACTGGCAACACAACGTACTACTGCACTTACTAGCCATAACCATATCCAGATCGACGATCGGAAAGCTAAACTCAAAAGCTTTTCTCCTCTCGGTCACAGATGATGCTCCTTACCCCCTCTGTTCCGAAATATAGAGCACTTTAATGAGCTCCTGCTCCGCCACCACCACTCAACCGATTCGGGGGATCATCAATGCCGCAGCCACGCCATTGCCATGCCTTGATGATGAGGCAAATGGAGCGGAGAGCAGAAAGAAGGAAGCGTACGATCCAAGAACGAACTCATGAATCAGGGCGGTCGACAGCTCGAAAAAACGCTGCCATGATGCTGTCTCTCGCCTGCACTTTCCTTCACGGCTCATCTGAAATAGGGTACGTAATTCGGTGAACTTAAGTAAAAAGGAAAGGAAAAAACATTGCAAAGTTAGAGCAACTCCAAGGCATGTGATCTAAATGGATGATGCTTTTGTCCGTCTTTTGTCCGTTTCTGTCGGCGTCTACTTGACGTCCGTTTAATTTAAAATTTAAATTGACAGTGCATTTAACCCAGCGATTCACATTTAACGGCATGACAGCCTGTCCATTCTTTTTCGAAAAATATGCACACGTTTTAAAAAATAGCATAATTTCATAACAAAAAAGCCTAGCTTTTAAATAAATGAGTACAGTTTTATCGACCGAATAAAAATTAATTTTCCTCAAATATATATATGAAAAAGATACATCTATTGGTTGTCAACATGAGTCCACATATGTTCAACAAAATTATTTTGCAGTTGCATGTGAGTTTTTCAATCACGCATTTCATAATGAAATTGAACGAACTGTTCAAACGTTGCCCCTTCTACATGCTCGGACACAACATTTTGACCGTGAAACTAAAACCCTTGATCGTAGATACATTCCGGACGCTCATCTTCTACGATCATATTGTACATAATCACACAAGTTGTCATCACCTTCCACAACTTCTTGGTGCTCCAAGTCCTAGCATGGTACCAAACGATGCCCCATCGATATTGCAACCAAAGCCACGCTCGACGTCCTTCCTAGCACTCTCTTGCTTTTGGTCAAATCTTTTTCTCTTCTCTCCGATAGGGTCGAAGATTGTCTTCACAATAGTGGTCCATTGAGGATAGAAAACCGTCACTCAGGTAGTATCATTTGTTGTAGTTGTGACCGTTGATGGTAACATTCATCTGCGGGTTGTTGCCTTCCGCAAGTCTTGCAAACACCGACGAGCGCTGAAGCTGTAAGGTAGTTCTTCCACTCTGAGTGCATGCAGTCTATGCTGCCAAGCATCTCCGGGAAGCCTCTGTTGGCATTCATTGTCAACAAGCGGGTTGTATCTTGAGGAGTCGGCTCTTTCAAGTATCGAAGACCAAACACAACAAACTCAGCCATGCAAAACCTGTACATGGACTCTAGACATGTAGACTTGCTCAAAAAGTACTCATTAATGAGATTATAGGGCACTCCGTATGCTAGCATCCGAATGGCTCCAGTGCACTTGTGATAAGATGGGAAGCCTATCTTTTCAAGGGCGTCCTCTTTGCACTCGAAATAGTTACCGTATCCGACAACCCCCTCTCTAATAAGGTCAAAAATATGCCTAGTGATACGGAAACGTCGCCAAATTTCTAATGTTTAAACAACGGATTGGTTGTATGAAAGTAGTCCTTTCAAAGAAGAAAATGACCGCTCTTTCGGTTACGATTCAACGTCGGAAAATTGTCCTGGGATCGAACCACAGAACAACGGCCGCTCGCTATTAAGGTGGTGATGGACCAACACGGCAGCCAAGATCTCCTCCTCCTCATCGGATGAGGGATCGTTGGAGTAGCAAAGAAAATTATGGAAAAATAACTTGTCGACGGAGTCCATTTTGTACCTTGGCAAAATGCCGAACAGCTTGCAGGTGACGTCGAAGGAGCTGGCCGACGAAGAGATGCGCGCCTCCCTTGGACCAGGTGGCTGGCCTGGAGAAGTCTCGACGACGCGACGATGGTGGGCGGCGAGGTGGTGACGTTTGGGGAAGGTGTGCCGACATCGACAAATGGGTGGCGGCAACGATGTGACGGAGGCGGGCAAGGATTTATTGTCGATATGGGTGGAAGAGGACGATCAATGTACCAACGATTAACGGGCCAACGGAGGAGTATACGGGCGCCGTGTGCGTCCGTCTCGTGTCCGCACATATGCAAATAAGGTCTAAAAATGAACCAAAAATGAATCGGTTCATAGATTAAAAAAAAAGGGACGCGCGTTCATTTAAATTGACGCTTTGAATCGTTTTTTTTTTTCCGCAGTGATCTAAACGGACGCGGGCGGACTGTTAACATTGTTTTGCCAATCGACGTGCGGAGTCGCCGCGGACAAATAACAAAAAAGATGAAGGTGGCATATGCGGTGTCAGTCGCCGCCCCCACCGGCAAAGTCAAACGCCTTTGTACGCTTCCCACGGCGCACTATCTATCCATCTATGTATACAAATATATAAACAATAAACAAGCGCGGCAGGGGCAGTACCGGAAAACCCGTTAAAGAATTGGCTCGCTTTACCGATCTCCAAGCCAGGGAGCCAACCAGGGAGAGGTTGCTTTAGGAACTGACCTCGCTTGACTGGGTCCCCGCGCGGCGCCTCCTCCCATCATTTCATTCCTCCCTCCGTCCGTCCAACTTATTTTTGCTCCTCTCGATTCCTCTGCCGCGCTGAGCCGGGCGGTGCGTCGCTGTTCGTTCGAGGCCTGGGCTGGACGGCGCGGGGGCGGTGGCGGGGAGGAGGAGGAGGAGAGAGATAGAATGCTCCCCCGGTGCCGGTAGCCCGCCTTCTCTCTCTCGGCGTCGGCGTCGGCGTCGGCGCGGCGGGGGCGGGCAGGTGGTCGGCGGACGAAGCGGAGGCCCGGACTGGACTGGATGCAGGTATGTGCTGCTGGGTTGCCTTCTCCTCTCTTCTCCTCCGGTGACGAGCTGTTGGGTTGTTTTGTACAATTCGGCTCAGGGTGTGTGGTGCGGTGTCAACCGCCAGGCCTCGCGCAGGTTTTTCAGGACGATTTCCAGTCCCTCTGCTGTGCTTGTTCATGTCCGCCTTGTGCTGGGATGGTAAGCCTCGTCCGAGGGAAAATAACCATGGGTTTTTAGCTCTGTATAAACCGCACCTGCGCGGTTTTGTGTGGATTCGGCGTGGCGGAGTGAGCGGGGGAACGAAGCCGAGGCCGTTCCAGATGCTCAAATGAGCAAATTCAACTGTCGTTCAGTTCTTCTCCCCCTTTCGGGGTGTTTTCCATCTTCTTTCAAGGAGTACCCCAAGAATCCAGCGGGTTTCCCATTTCCAACCGCTTCACAGTACAAGTCTTTAATTTGGCTGTTTGTTTTTTATTCGTAGACTGAATTTCAACACTTCTTATTCGTTCATACCACTAGAAGAGATGCCGCTTCTTGAAACCATTTGTGAACAATCGGGAGTTGGGGGAAAGTGGCCAGTCCCGTATCGTATCCTCCCATGGTTGTAGAATCAATTCCTTGTCAACTTCAGATTGTGTTCAGTCTGTCGGTTAATTCTTTATTGTTTGCTGGTGTGAACCCTCAACTGTCATTTTCCACGAGAACAACTCCTCCTCTTTGGAGTTGGATGGATGCATTTGCTCGAGTGCCTGACGTGTACTTTCTTTCAGAGAAGCGGGGGACAAGCCCGGAAGGCGGCACTGGCCGAGTCCATAGCGGCAATCTCCGAGGTCATGTCGACAATGGCCTCCGCCGATGTCGGCCAAGAGAAGTTCATGGACGTAGGAAGCCGTTTTCAGCGCGTGACCCCGGCGACAATGGAGCTGCAGAGGGTGCAGAATTCCCCGACCAACGTGATGCACATAGCCGAATATCTGGCTGCCAATGTCGACCTCGCCAAGGACCTCGTCGCCAGGTGCAGCGCCGTCGCGCAGCAGCTCATGGACGAAGACCTCCAGAGCATAACCGAGGACCTTGATAATGTGATAAAGAACATCGGCCATGAGCTCAGCAGGATACCTGCTTCAGCATTTGGGAGCAACAGGTGTGCGGATGCAGCAGCCGGCACGCACCTTCAGGTTACTGGGAACGGGCAGCATCATAGTGATCAGCGTTCCTGCGATGGCTATTCTGAGGGTGATATGACGATAGTTGTTGCAAATGATAGGCCCAAGAGAAGAGCACTGCACGACGGTGACATGCCAAGGTTGGTGGACTTCCTGCAGGGAATGTACCATGAGTCTCATGAGTTTGGTGGGCAGTCGTTCAGTTCACTCCCTGAAGTCGCAGAGTATGTTGAGCCGCTGTATGATTCTTTCTTCTGCCCACTGACAAATAAGGTCATGGTTGATCCAGTGACTACCGAAAGCGGAGTAACATATGACAGGAGAACCATTGAGGAGTACTTTGACAATTTAACGGATGATTCTGAACATGTGATCTGCCCGGTAACAAAAATAGCAATGCAGAGCAAGACTCTGAGGACTAATGTTCCACTCAAGAGCACAATCGCGGAATGGATTATGAGGAATGAAGCAACACGGATTAGAATCGCGCGTACTGCTCTCTCACTGGCAACCACGGAAGCTATGATACTCGAGGCCATACATGAGCTGAAGCTGCTTGCCAGGACGAGGAGAAAGAACAGGGAGCAGATGCACAAGATTGGCATAACCAAGTTCCTTGCACGTCTCTTAGAGCATAAGGATGCACTGATACGCTGCGACTCACTGGAGCTCCTCTGCCTGTTGGTCGAAGATGAGGCAGGAAAGGTAAGGAAGTCTGAAATGTTTTCAGCTTTCGTGACATCCTAGCCTGGCCATGTCAAAATTAGTTTTCAAAATCACCATGTGAAACTTAATGAAATGCTGAAATTATTCGTAGAGTCCAGTTTCAATTCGTATTTGTCATGCATCTTAGATTAACAACTCAAATGTTGCTTCGTGGCATGCAGGAAATCATAGCAAAAACTAGAGCTGTCTCAAGGACAATAAAGCTGCTTTCTAGTAGTAGTTCGGATGAAAGACATGCAGCTATCTGTTTCTTGCTAGAGCTTTCAAAATCAGAGTTACTATTAGAAAACATTGGGTCAACTGCTGGAAGCATATTAATTCTGATCACGATGAAATTCAACAACTCCGATGATCCGATTACTTCAGAGAAGGCCGGAGAGGTCCTCCAGAACCTGGAGAAATGCCCAAAGAATATCAAGTACATGGCTGAAAGTGGATACTTGGACCCTCTCCAAAGGCATCTCGTTGAAGGTAATATATTTTACCTATGCAGAAACATACTTGACCTCCTCCATTTTTTTACTCTTCCACATGAAACATAGAAAAGAGCAATTTTGTCTTGTCAAAATCCAATTTAATATTATGGATAGGTAAGCGAGAACATTTCCCTTGCCGCAATAAGAATAGTTTTATCCAAACAGTTTCTAAAATAGGACCGCTATAGTAGGAGTTACTGCCTATCTTTCAACAATCTAACAGTACGTCAGTACAAATTTGTTTTGCAACAAGTGAGCTAAATCCCGAGCTCAAAGTAGAACTCGTACACTGGTGACTGAATTGGGGGGTTCCCTAAAACATCTCATACTATTCATTGTACTTGCAAGTTCGCAACCTTTTGTGTCAAACATCATTAGCTAACATAAATATGCACGAAACAGGGTCGGAAGATGTGCAGATGGAGATGGTTGGTTACCTCGGCGAGCTAGTCCAGAAGCAGGAGATGACCATCAACATTGCCGGAAGCGCGTCCGAGATACTTATCAAGATGGTGCACAACGGCAATGCTAGTATCTGCAAGGCGGCGCTTGATGTCCTGGTCCAAATATCTTCTCACCAGCCCAACGGCAAGACCCTTGTGGACGCAGGGGCTGTTCCAGTCATGGTTGAGGCACTTTTCATCCGAAAGATCGATGATGAGCCCATGGGATCCAAGACCGAGGCTGCAGCAGTACTTGCGAACATCGTCAAATCTGGCATGAACCCGGAGGCCATTGTTGTCAACAAGGAAGGTCATGTTATCACCTCCAAGTACTCGGTTTACAACTTTGTACACATGCTCAGGTGCTCCATGCCCGACGATCTCAACCTCAACATTTTGCGTGTGCTGCTCTCGCTCACTGCGCTCCCCAGGCCGCTCGCCACGGTGGTGTCCGTCATGAAGGAGCAAGACAGCAGCCAGACCGTGATCGAGTTCATGGGTTCACCCAGCGAGCCGCTTGGCATTGCCGCGACAAAGCTGCTCACTGCGTTGTCGCCACAGATGGGGCACACCATTGCCGAGAAGCTTTGCAAGGTGCCTGGGCAGCTGGGCAGGCTGATCAGGAGCATCAGCCAGTTGGGGCGGATCACGGAGCGGCATGCCGTGTCTGCGACGCTCCTGTCAAAGCTGCCCTATCAGCATCTGACACTCAACCTCGCGCTGTTGCACCAGAACGCAGTGCCGACCATGCTGGCCAAGATAGAGGAGATGCAGCGTGGCGGGATGCGGGCGAGCCGCCATGCTAAGCCATACATGGAGGGCCTCGTGGGCTCGCTCGTCCGGCTGACAACGACTCTGCACGATCAGGATGTGCTCCAGGCGGCCATGGACCATAATTTCACCTCGGTGCTCACCGATCTGCTCGTCCGATCGTCGGGCAGTGATGAGGTGCAGCGGCTCGCGGCGGTTGGCCTGGAGAATCTCAGCCAGCAGTCAGCAAACCGGTCGAAGCCGCCGTCCGAGGAGCAGCAGCCCAAGAAGAACATCCTCCGGCGCCTGCGCACCGGCCGGGTGCACGACAACCGGAAGCCGCATGCGCACGGCCGCCTCTGCCCCGTGCACCGCGGCGTGTGCTCTCCGGCCGCCACGTTCTGCCTGGTGGAGGCCGGCACGGTCGAGTGCCTCCTCGGCGTCCTGGAGAGCAACGAGAACAGCCACGTGGTCGAGGCTGCGCTGGGCGCGCTCTGCACGCTCATGGACGACGGCGTGGACGTGGTTGGCGGCGTGGCCGTGCTCACCGAGCACGACGCGCCGCGGCACGTGCTGCGGCTGGTGCGGCAGCACCGCAACGACGAGCAGGGCAGCGGCGCTGTGCTGCGGCGGTGCTTCTGGGCCCTGGAGAGCTTCCTCGAGAACGGCGGCGACCGGTGCGTCAGGGAGGTGACCTCCGACCGCGCGCTGCCGAGCGCGCTGGTGGGCGCCTTCCACAAGGGCGACACCGCCACCAAGCAGGTCGCCGAGAGCGTGCTCCGGAGCCTGCACCGGATGCCAGACTACTCGGCCACCTACGTCTCCGTCGAGCTGTAGCAAACATCCCTTTTGCCGTCTTCTTGGCTTCATACCGTCCATCAGCTGGTGCATTGTCTGGTGTAACTAGATTTTACACAGAGAAAGATGAGGTAAAATGGAATTCTGCAGATGCAATGTAACTAAAAGGGTCATAGTGGGTACGATAATATGTATAGTTTTTCGTTCCTGTTTGTTTTCTTAGGTGTAATTAAGGTTAGGCTTTGATGATATCGTTAACACAAGATTGTCTTGGTTGGTTTGGTTTTTTTCTCCGGAAAGATGTGCTTCAAAATTGTGTGTATCCAGAGCAAAATCATATGCATCCAGCACGGGTGGGGTACCCAGTTGAGATTCAGCTTGAGAAAGATGCAGTTTAAGATGTTGTGCTCACTTCAAACTGGCTTGAGAAATCAGAACTATGCAGTTCAACACGCTTGATTTATAGTTCTAATCGATTGACTACGCTCATGATCTTTCCTTGAGCAAATTCATCAAAACGAGATTCACAGTTTCCTGGATGCTCTCAGATGTGGCGAACACAATGCAAATAGCACAGATACCTACGGTTTGTTTTAGAAATCTGGAAGAAGAAACGTTTATGTTGTTTCTTCCACACATTATCACGCGCTGAGAATACACCATTTCTCAGGCCTCGTTTATTCTCAACAAATAGAAAACCAGTACACAGTTCTATATGGTTGCATTCGGAAGTAGAACAAAGAATATTTTTTCAGTCTCACAATACTAGCAACTAACAAACTGAACGCTGTTATATTATACTGCAGAGTGTGAATCTTGCAGAGAGCATTTTACAATATTACTGGGTCTGAACTAGACGGTACCCAGAGACGGCCACCTTCTGGCAAAATGGAACTCGCCATCATGACACAAAGATTGCCGAATCACCAATAGTTAAATTTTCAGAGGAGAATGTAATGCTTGAAATCTCCACGTGGACGTCCCGATTGCAGGATCTCCAGCTTCCTCCAATAGCAGATGGTACATCTGAGGAAAGGGCCTCTATAGGATATCAAGTGCTGATTCCAGTATTGGGAGATCAACAGTTAAGCAATTTGGACGGCTATACTTCGGTGCTCAAATGCGAGCTGGTAGAAGAGTGTCAACAAGCTCACATGTTGTTCTGTTGAAATCTCATGGCCCGTTATGATCTCTTGCTTCGGTTGCGGAATCTATTGCTCAAGGTTTACCATTTGATTCTTGGTCGTTAAAAAGGGTAAAAGGCATCCCAATGACGTTGTGGAACTCTCCATCGAAATTATTGGGAACCTGTGCAATGCTCAAGTCATAAGAGGATGAATCTGATCCAAATGAACTAAGGGAATATGGAAGGGACTGTCGAGTTTTTAAGATCTTCTGTGCCAGTTTTTAGTAACAATATTAATGACCATGTAATTCTTGAGTTACCACATAATACAAAACTGTGTTAGGCCTTATGGAAATCTTAGCAGGTACTCTCTTTTCTCTTTCCAACAAAAGTTGTAAACTATCACACAATGCAACACTGTGGTAGGTCTTGTAGAAATGTAACATATACTGCATGTTCCTATTAACGTCCATTAATCAAGCATTTGCTTGAAGGGCTCCAAATGAGAAAAGGAACAGTAAGTGATGAGACAAACCTGATGTGTGGCTTCTTTGAATGTACATCCTACCGGAGCATTTGTTACCCTTCCAAATGCATCAGCGGGATTTACAATGCTGTGCAACGCAGCTTGAGAATGTTTTGGTGGATGCAAAAATTGATGACCAATGTCTGGTAAGAAGCCGAAGGTAGACGATGCAGTTCCTTGAGACTGAAATAACTGTATGTATGAAGCATATATCAGAATAAGGAAAATAAAAAACAATAATGAACCATATACATCTGGCAAGGGGTTACATACATCCTTAGATAGAATGCGTTCTATGTTGAAGTCTAGTGCTGGATTGACAGCTGAAAGTTTCATCGACAAAAACTGCCCAATATGCACATACAGCGTCAATAAGTTCAGGAGAGAGCAAAAGCTGCAAGCAACATTACAAGTTTAGCAGACATCATACCTCGACTTGCCGCTGTAGTGATTGAACATAATTGATTATCTCATCCAGCATAACAGCTTTACCAATGACCTGGTTTACAATTTTATTTGTGAAAATAGTGAACGGCAATACAGCTAAGAAGTGTTGACTTCCTAATTTAGCATGCTAAATAAGTTTTCCCATGGCAATAATGTGGAGATAGTTAAGAAGTGCTTACTTTACTACAACCAGGAACAAGGTCCTGAAGAAATTTCATCCTTTCACTAATCTTTTCCCTTCGAACCTGTATTACAAACAATAACACTGAAGCTAAATGGCTAGTAATACCACTTGATAAAGGAAGTTCAGGGAGGATAACTCGGGACTTACCCTTTCTGCAAGACTATGGCTGTTTGTAGCCTGGCCACTTCGAGCTCTTATATGAATGTAGTCTTCCTTCGGTGCATCAGATTTATCCTCAGTTTGCTTCCCGTTGGACTTTCTGGACGTCACAATAGGCCTCTTCGGTTCATCTTTGTCGCCATCATCTTTCTCCTGCTTTGCAGCCAGAGTTGCCAATTGCTGGCTTCCTTCTTGTACATTCTTCACCCCACGATCCTTCATGAGAAAATCGCATTCTAAGTTCCATCCGAATCGACACAAATTCAGCTCTATAACAGGGAGGATTAAACAAGTACCTGGCTTGGTCTTTTCCTCTTCTTGGGACAAGACACACTAGGCCCTTCATCCTGACCAGCACCACCACTGCACTCCGGCTTGCTTAACTCCTTGCTGGAGGCATCAACGCCATGTGAACTCTCGGTGTCTCCTTGCTGCCTATCACCGGTTAATAATGCATCCTTGCAACCTTCGTCCACATTCATCTCCCTAGACGTCTCAATATCGTTCTGGAAACTACCCATAGGAGGGTTCCTAGAAAAAGGGTGATCCATCATGGCTCCAAGACTGTTTGCACTTAAGCCAGGAAACCCCGTTCCGCAATCCATGAACCCCGACGGGGCGCCGGGATATGCGGGCGTCGCTGCTGACAGCATACCCAAAAACGAGGAGAACTGGTGTCCATTCAGCATAGCGTTCGTGTTGGCCTCCCCCAACCCGAAGTTCTGGCCAGGTGGGTTCCATAAGCCAGGAGGGAACGGGTTCCCCATGGCGGCCAGCGCGCTAGTGGAAGAATCCATCTGAGCTTCTGGCGAGAGCGAGAACCCGGGTCCGTGGAAGCTCGGCTGCTGGTCGTGCCCGCTGGGCTGGTTCTTCTCCTCCAACTCAGCGGCGTTCTTCTCATTCGTCTCCATTTCGCCTCTATCGCTGCCCGAAGCCCGAAATCTGCGACGCCAACGATAGCTAGTATGAGATGCGGCGCGCTGCTTGAGACCTCAAACCCTCGACGCCACGAATCCACCAGCCGCACATAAAAAAGGGAATCCGGCGAGCCGAATAAATCCAATCTCGCATAATAATTACGAATAAACAAATGCAGTACAGTGAAAGCAACGAGAGCGCGAGGTCTGGATCTAGATTGTGCGCCAAAAAATCTCTAGAGGTCAATGGGGTACAGGTGATAGCTGGACGGCGAAATGCGCATACCTCAGAGGCCAATGGCCGAAGCGGCGGGCGGGGTGGAGGCGGCAGGGACGCCGCGAGGCGGAGCGGGGACGGCGATGGCGGTGGCCCGCGCGGAGGGGGTCGGGGGCGGGCGTGCGGCGTGCGGCGTGCGGCGTCGGCGTCGAGCGGCGGCTGTAGGGCACGGAGACACTTGACTGGAGTGGTACTACTTCAGAGGCGCATCGGGTGGGAATGGGATGGGGATTGGGGTCGGGGTTGGGGTTGGGGTTGGTGCTCGGGAGGGGAGACGAAGAGGAAAGGAACGTACGGGACGGGACGGGACGGGACGTTTGGAGAGAGGAGGTGGATCTTGACTGTGGATGGAGAACACGTATACTGGACTACTGTACTACTTTATTTGATTGATTGAACTATAAAGAAATCTTGATCTTTTGCAAATAAATACGAGTAGACAGCACGGAGAGCGCAGAGATCTCACGCTCTCGGCCCCACAAGGCCACAACAGTGTTGCTCCCGTGATCAAAGCTATCATGAACAAAAGACGATTTTCTAAGGGTGTGTTTGGTTGGAGGGATAGGCTAGGGTGGTTGTGGGTATCCCCAACCAGGTGGCTGGGGATAGCCTTTTTTTTTGTTTGGTTGGAGGGTAGGGCTATCCTTTTTTTTGTTTGGCTAGGGTGGTTGGGAGGATGGATAACCAGGTGGCTGAGGAGCTCCCGCGGCGGCCGCGCCCGCGCCGGCCAGCTCCCGCGACGGTCGCGCCCGCGCTGGCGCCGCCACCGCCCGCGCCGGCCGCGCCCGCGCCGCCACCGCCCGCGCCGCCACCGCCCGCGGCCGCCCGCGCCGCCACCTCCCGCGCCGGCCGCGCCCGCGACGGCCTCCTCCCGCGCCGGCCGCGCCCGCGACGGCCGCCTCCCGCGCCGGCCGGCCACCTCCCGCGCCGGTTGCGCCCGCGCCGGCCGCCTCCCGCGCCGGCCGCCTCCTGCGTCGGCCGCCTCCCGCGCCGGCCGCCCTCCCGCGCCGGCCTCCTCCCGCCCTCCCGCGCCGGCTGCCCCAGGGTGGTTGCCACCGCCCGCCCGTTTTTGGCGGTTGGCCACATCCCTTTTTTCGGGGAATATTCCCAGCATCTGGTTGACTCTGTCCCTCTTCGCCCCAGATCCAAACGCATGGCAACCACAGAAAAAAGTGGTTATCCCTGTCCCTGGGAGGATATCCCTCCAACCAAACACACCCTAAGTCTCGGAACAAGCTGGGAAATTGTGATGTTTATTTTGACGTAAAAGTACAAGAGCAGCTTCAATCGGTCGACCTAATTGGACAATGATTTTGTTTTTTTCAATTGGATCGACCGTCCGTTCCGTGTCCTTCTGTTTTTTAGTCAACCGCGCGTCCAATGCGGGCAACATATTTTATGTCTGCACATTAAATAAAACAGGTCAGCATGCCAACGCCCAAGAATTCATGTCGGCATCATGTCAACGGCTGGTATACATTGCCACCCTACATTAAATCATCACGCAGTTCATGCTGACACACATGCCAGCACGCCATATTTGACCACGCCATATCGATCCGTGGTCATGTCAGCACACTTGTCGACATACAAAAAAGGTTTCGTGATCTCCGTCGCAAATCACAGCTGGTCGAACTTGAACATTTCGGCCTGCATCTTCTCGAACCATAGCCTCTTCCTCGGCGACACGGTGTTCAGATCAACCTTGATGATCTTCGCGCCCGTCTTCATGCTTGCCAGGGCCACTTCTTTCGCCTTGGTCCTCGCATTCGTGGCCTCGATCTCGAGCATTTTGGCTTGCTTCGCCTCCTCCAACTCAAGCATCTTGGCTTGCCTCTCCGCGTCCATCTCGAACATCCTCCTTTGGATTTCCATGAAGACGTGCATTTGCTCATCCTTTTCTTGGCGACGCTTCTCCACCCTCAAGTCCTTCTTGCTTATCATGCCCTCCACCTTTTCAAGCAAGGCGATCGACGCCGCATCCCGCTTGTCCTTCTTCTTCGAGTTGGTCTTCCCCCGCGGCCGGGCCTTCTCGCCGTCACCATGGTCCTGCACAACTTCTTTCCCCTCACGCGCCAAGAGGGCGGCATATTGCGCCTTGAACTTCTCCTCCCCGAGAAGCCGTCATGGTCGAACGGGACGTAGTCTAGGCCGACCTGATCTTGCATGAAGGCGTCATGTGGATCATTAGTGGCTTGCGTGAACGACGCTCGACCGTCCTGGCTTTGGGTCTCATCAGGATCGTACGCACCAGCCGTCGGTGCACCTCCGAAGATCATGTTCTCGAGGAAACAATTGGTTGTGTCATCATCGACGGTCGCCGGCATTCCGCCGAACAGATTGCGAACGCCGATGAGCATGTCGGCTGGCATCTCGCGCTCGCGTTTCTTCATGCCTCCGGACGATGATCCGCCTGCCACCGGCGCAACGTTGAGGTCGATGGTCACCGACGTAGGCATGGAAGGGGCCACGATGCTCACCTCCGGCGAGCATTCCTCGGAGAAGCGGCTACCTTGCGGGTAGACATGGAAGCCGGGAATCGGCTGCGTGTGATGAGGAGTTGATGGATATACTTCTCGCCCCTCGTTGGTTACCCCAAGTGGAAGGTGGAGATGTAGTCAACAATAGATTTCCCTTACACGGGGACTGTAAGGTTTATCGAACCAGGAGGACTCTGAGGATCAACAAGTAGGTGTCCGCTGCTCTGGCGCTAGCAGAATACATGGACTTGCACACACAACAAATAACTTTGCTCCCAACGAGTACAGAGAGGTTGTCAATCTCTCCGGCCTTGTAGTTTGCAAAGGATCAAAACACAAGCAGGGATAGTGATAGTGATTGCAACGGAAACGTAAATAAAAAGCAGTAAATGATGGAGGTGTAAGCAATGGTGGTAATATGGACCCGAGTCACATGATGTTCACTAGTGATGTCTCTCTCGCAAAAGACGATAAACAACTATGCATGGGTAAACAAATTACATCTGGGCAATTGACAGAATTATAAACGCACCGCAATGCTAATTATGCTACTTGAAAGTTAGAGGCTCAATAGTAATGGACAGTACGCCAAGACAAGTAGACCATTTATTCATCAACATCTACTTACTAATCATCCACCTTGAGATATCTATCCATAACATCTCGCTGGTATTAAGTTGCGAGCCCCACCCAAAGTGTAAACTCAAAGTAACAGACAACTTCATTAACGGACTTTGCGTAAGGTAAACAATACTTGCAACCGCGGTCACAAGCACCGTTGTTTTCTCCCTGGTGGCAACATCACATCCCCTAGTCTCATGTTTCTGTCAATCAAGCTACACATCAGGGGGCATGAACCCACAATCATGCATAACGCTCCCTCTTGGAGTTACAGTCTACTACTCGGCCAAAGCAATAAATAGCAACGGAGAACATGCATGAATCACTAAAGAACATAATATAAAAGGATAATCAAATATATAACTCATCACAACCTGAACATAATCTCATAATCCATCGGATCCCAACAAACCGAGCATAGCAATAGCAGGAAAATTACATAGATGCCTTGACCATGTAGGGCAGCTCAAAAGGGCAAATCATTGAAGCACAACATTGGAGAGAAGACATCACATAGCTATTGGTCATGGACTCATGGTCCAAAGAGGACTACTCACGGCACTTCCGGGAAGCATCCATGGTGATGGAGAAGCTGTTGGGGAACGTCGCATGGGAAACAAAAAATTTCCTACGCGCACGAAGACCTATCATGGTGATGTCCATCTACGAGAGGGGATGAGTGATCTACGTACCCTTGTAGATCGTACAGCAGAAGCGTTAGAGAACGCGGTTGATGTAGTGGAACGTCCTCACGTCCCTCGATCCGCCCCGCGAACAATCCCGCGATCAGTCCCACGATCTAGTACCGAACGGACGGCACCTCCGCGTTCAGCACACGTACAGCTCGACGATGATCTCGGCCTTCTTGATCCAGCAAGAGAGACAGAGAGGTAGAAGAGTTCTCCGGCAGCGTGACGGCGCTCCGGAGGTTGGTGATGACCTTGTCTTAGCAGGGCTCCGCTCGAGCTCCGCAGAAACGCGATCTAGAGGAAAAACCGTGGAGGTATGTGGTCGGGCAGCCGTGAGAAAGTCGTCTCAAATCAGCCCTAATTGCTCCATATATATAGGAGGAGGGAGGGGGGGCCTTGCCTTGGGGTCCAAGGACCCCCAAGGAGTCGGCCGAGCCAAGGGGGGGAGGACTCCCCCCCAAACCGAGTTGGACTTGGTTTGGTGGGAGGAGTCCCCCTCCCTTCCCACCTCCTTCCCTTTTTTTTTTCTTTCCTCTTGATTTTTCTTCTCTTGGCGCATTGGGCACTTGTGGGCTGTCCCACCAGCCCACTAAGGGCTGGTGTGGCTCCCCAAATACCTATGGGCTTCCCCGGGGTGGGTTGCCCCCCCGGTGAACTCCCGGAACCCATTCGTCATTCCCGGTACATTCCCGGTAACTCCGAAAACCTTCCGGTAATCAAATGAGGTCATCCTATATATCAATCTTTGTTTCCGGACCATTCCGGAAACCCTCGTGACGTCCGTGATCTCATCCGGGACTCCGAACAACATCCGGTAACCAACCATATAACTCAAATACGCATAAGACAACGTCGAACCTTAAGTGTGCAGACCCTGCGGGTTCGAGAACTATGTAGACATGACCTGAGAGACTCCTCGGTCAATATCCAATAGCGGGACCTGGATGCCCATATTGGATCCTACATATTCTACGAAGATCTTATCGTTTGAACCTCAGTGCCAAGGATTCGTATAATCCCGTATGTCATTCCCTTTGTCCTTTGGTATGTTACTTGCCCGAGATTCGATCGTCAGTATCCGCATACCTATTTCAATCTCGTTTACCGGCAAGTCTCTTTACTCGTTCCGTAATACAAGATCCGGCAACTTACACTAAGTTACATTGCTTGCAAGGCTTGTGTGTGATGTTGCATTACCGAGTGGGCCCCGAGATACCTCTCCGTCACACGGAGTGACAAATCCCAGTCTTGATCCATACTAACTCAACTAACACCTTCGGAGATACCTGTAGAGCATCTTTATAGTCACCCAGTTACATTGCGATGTTTGATACACACAAAGCATTCCTCCGGTGTCAGTAAGTTATATGATCTCATGGTCATAGGAATAAATACTTGACACGCAGAAAACAGTAGCAACAAAATGACACGATCAACATGCTACGTCTATTAGTTTGGGTCTAGTCCATCACGTGATTCTCCCAATGACGTGATCCAGTTATCAAGCAACAACACCTTGTTCATAATCAGAAGACACTGACTATCATTGATCAACTGGCTAGCCAACTAGAGGCATGCTAGGGACGGTGTTTTGTCTATGTATCCACACATGTAAATGAGTCTTCATTCAATACAATTATAGCATGGATAATAAACTATTATCTTGATACATCAATTATAATAATAACTATACATTTATTATTGCCTCTAGGGCATAATTCCAACAGAAGCTCCCGGAGGTCAATCCTCCCTCCGATAGGGTGTTGGGAAGAGGTCACCTGACGCTCTCGATCTCGGAAGCGCTGCGGCGGCGGAACGATGGAGAAATTCGCGATTCTGGATATGATGGAAGGGTTTCCGATCGGAGGGGTAAATATAGGCCAAATGAGGGCGCCAGAGGAGGTGGGTCCCACCCAGGCGACCTGTGGGCGCGACCAGGGGCCAGGCCGCGTAGGGAGGCTACCTGGGCAGCCCCTGGCTCCCCTCTGACGCATCTTCGGTGCTTCGGAAGCTTCCGTCAAGCTGATTTTTATATATTTTTCTTGAGATTTTTGGGGCTCTGGAAATTTGGGTAAAAGTCCGTGCAAAAAAAGACATCAGCAGACATGAACTGGCACTGGGTGCACTGAGTTAGTAGGTTAGTCCAAATATGTGTAAAAAGGTATGAAAGTGTAGCAAAACATATAACAATGTCACCCAAAAGATCATGGAACAAACATAAATTATAGATACGTTTGGGACGTATCAACATCCCCAAGCTTAATTCCTGCTCGTCCTCGAGTAGGTAAATGATAACACAAATAATTTCTGTTGTGACATCCTAACACACATATAAGAACTTCAAAGTAAAGCAAGTAAGATATGCAATTCAAGTCAAGACAATAACAAGCAAGAGTCTATATTTAGTATTGAAAATAGCAAAGTAAGAACATAAAGGTGCAAGAGCTCTCGCTATCCGTGACTCGAATGTCTCCAAATGGTGTTTGCGTGCAAGAAGTGGGAGATGGGTTTAGAGTATTAAAAATATATTTTTAATTGATTGAGAACTCAATCTACTAAACTTCACACTTGGTCTCGTTCGAAATCTTATTTTGACTCATCCCCATACCACTAGTCAGGCACGAGTCAAAATGACATCTCCCTTTCGACTTTGAGCACTCATGCAATGGATGAGCGCAGGAAAGATATGTTGGCACTTATGATGGCAAAGAGAATAATGATGGGGAAGGAAGACAAAAAGGTGTGAAAGGCTCACATTAATGAGGACAACCATAGGCGAGAGAAAGCCAAATGATAGATATGATGTGAGGAGTAGGGATTGCCTTGCAACGGATGCACATATGAGCTAAGGTAAGCTCTCCAATGGAACTAGTGGGGGTGCATCCAACTTGCTTGCTCATGAAGACTTAGAGCTCATTTGAGGAGGCTCATCATTGGAATATACAAGCCAAGTTCTATAGTGTAAGGGTCGCCACATAGTTATGCATGAATGATAATCTCTATGTAGTACAAATATAACAATAAAGTACGAGTGTGGATCTTTCAAAAAGGAATAGTAGTGTTGCCCCCTTCTCTCTTTTTATTTCTTTTTATATCTTTTTTGTGGCCTCTTTGTCTCTTTCTATTTATCTCTCATTTGTCCTCTTTGGGATCTTTTCATTTGTCCTCTTTGGGATCTTTTACCTTGTCCTCTTGGGGATCTTTTCCTCACTTAAGGGCAACACTCTATGTTTTACAAGAATAAAAGGAAGATCATCACACTTTATAAGAAGTACTCACAGAAAGATAAATGAAAACTATCATGATGTATGCAAATGTATGCCTTTGCGAGTGTAGCAGGATATGCAATGATACTAGCGCGTCATGTAGCAATAATAAGGGCAAGGCACAACTAGCATGCGGCTCCTCAATCAAGCAAAAGCATGTATGACATGAAGATCAAGTCATGAGATGGTGGATGTTTGATGACCCACAAGTATAGGGGATCTATCGTAGTCCTTTCGATCAGTAAGAGTGTCGAACCCAACGAGGAGCAGAAGGAAATGACAAGTGGTTTTCAGCAAGGTATTCTCTGCAAGCACTGAAATTATCGGTAACAGATAGTTGCGGGATAAGATAATTTGTAACTAGTAACAAGTAACAATAGTAACAATGGTGCAGAAAGATGACCCAATCCCTTTTGTAGCAAGGGACAAGCCTGGACGAACTCTTATATAAGGTAAAGCACTCCCGAGGACACATGGGAATTTCTGTCAAGCTAGTTTTCATCATGTTCATATGATTCGCGTTTGCTACTTTGATAGTTTGATATGTGGGTGGACCGGTGCTTGGGTCCTGTCCTTACTTGGACAAACATCCCACTTATGATTAACCCCTCTCGCAAGCATCCGCAACTACGAAAGAAGAATTAAGACAAAGTCTAACCATAACATTAAACTGGTGGATCCAAATCAGCCCCTTGCGAAGCAACACATAAACTAGGGTTTAAGCTTCTGTCACTCTAGCAACCCATGATCTACTTATTACTTCCCAATGCCTTCCTCTAGGCCAAAATAATGGTGAAGTGTCATGTAGTCGACGTTCACATAACACCACTAGAGGAAAGACAACATACAACGCATCAAAATATCGAACGAATACCAAATTCACATGACTACTTATAACAAGACTTATCCCATGTCCTCAGGAACAAACGCAACTACTCACAAAGCATAATTATGTTCATGATCAGAGAGGTATTTAATAGCATTAAGGATCTGAACATATGATCTTCCAACAAGTAATCCAACTAGCATCAACTACAAGGAGTAATTAACACTACTGACAATCTTACAAGTACCAATCGGAGTTGCGAGACGGAGATTGGGTACAAGAGATGAACTAGGGCTTGGAGATGAGATGGTGCTGATGGAGATGTTGATGGAGATGAGTCCCCTCCGATGAGAGGAGTGTTGGTGATGATGATGGCGACGATTCCTCTGGGAGGGAAGTTTCCCCGGCACGACGGCCCTACCGGAGCTCCATATTGATTCTGCTCAAGTTCCGCCTCGTGGCGGCGGCGTTTCTTCCCGAAAGATCTCCCTTGATTTTTTTTCTGGGACGAAACCCTCTATATAGCAGAAGATGGGAGCCGAAGGGGTAACAGGGGGCCCACGAGCCCCCCATGCGCTCCTAGGGGTGGGGCGCGCCTGGCAGGCTCGTGACCTCCTGGTGGCTCCCCCCCAGTATTTGTTCTGCCCAGTATTTTTTATATATTCCAAAATAATTCCTCGCTGATTTTCACGGCTTTTGGAGTTGTGCAAAATAGGTATCTCAAACTTGCTCCTTTTCCAGCCCATAATTCCAGCTGCCGGCATTCTCCCTCTTCATGCAAACCTTATAAAATCAGAGAAAGGCATAAGTATTGTACCATAATGTGTAATAACAGCCCATAATGCGATAAATATCAATATAAAATCACGATGGAAAATGGACGTATCAACTCCCCCAAGCTTAGACCTTGCTTGTCCTCAAGTGGAAGCCGAGATCAATAAATATGCCCACATGTTTAGAGATAGAGGTGTCGATAAAATAAAATATAGACATGCAGGCATCATGATCATATTTAGAACAACAATATCGTCATATAATCTCTTATGCTAAAGTGACAATTCCTTCACAATGTAAAGTATGGATCAAGAACCTTATTGAGAATTAACAACCAATAGTCTTTAGTCATCGAAGCAATTGTAATTTATTATAACACCAGAAAGAGTCAAATAAGAGCTTGTAGAGCAAATCCACATACTCAATCATCTTTTAGTCTTCTACAATTGCTAAAACTCACGCGATACTCATGAGATCAAAGTTTCAGTTGGACGCAGAGAAAGATAGTGGCTTATAGTTTCGCCTCCCAACTATTTACCTCAAGGGTAATGTCAACAATAATAATTCATGATCACTTACTTCCAAGTTGATATATGAATATAGATCTTTCCCTAGCACATGACGCTTGCCAAGATAATGATGAAATAAGGAATTGGTGTCGATCACCATGACTCTTTTAAAGATAAAAAGTAAAGGTACAAGATAGGCCCTTCGCAGAGGGAAGCAGAGGTTGTCATGCACTTTTGAGGTTTGGATGTGTGATCTCTTAGTGTGAAGGAACGTCACTTTATATTGCCTCCTGTGATAAAGAACTTTATTATGCAGTCTGTCACTTTTATGTCTTCCTCATCACAGATTCGTACAAAGCTTATTTTCCACACACTAATAGATCATACATATTTAGGGAGCAATTTTAATTGCTTGCACCGATGACAACTTACTTGAGGGATCTTATTCAATCCATAGGTAGGTATGGTGGACTCTCATGGCAAAACTGGGTTGAGGGTTTATGGATGCACAAGTAGTATCTCTACTTAGTGCGGAAGTTTTGGCTGATATGAGGTGGAAGCAAGCGTCACATGCTAAGGGATCTCTAGTCATATAACATTGTTCGGAACCAAGCAAACATAATTCATTATGTTGTCTTCCTTGTCCAACATCTACTTCTTAGCATGTAATAGTTTAATGAGTGTTCACAATCATAGACGGTGTCAAAGATGATATATTTGTATGTCAACCTCTCTTTCTTTATTACTTCCTATTAATTGCAACAATGACCAAGGTCTACATTTGTCCACCCACAACAAGTTTCAATCAACATTATTTTTATATGTGAAGCCACCACTTCCCACAGGATCATCACATGATCTTTCATGCTTTTTTTCTATTATTATTCTTTTCTTTAGATCATGGCATGAAGCAAAGCCCTTAACTAAAACACTCTTTGTTCTATAACTCACGAACTCGATTACATTGGGGGTAACACAAAGCAAAACTCAAGCCTAGATCATACTAAGAACTTTATTCTACTAGATAAAGATATTACCACAAAGGATCAAACTAAGATAAAGGTAAAGGCAAAAGATGTGATGGTGATACGATACCAGGGCAACTCCCCCAAGCTTGGCACAAGCCAAGGGGAGTGCCCATACCCGTGTTTAATTGTCTTCCTTCGGGGGTGATGGTGATGAAGCAATCCTGTCTTTTAGTTCCAAGAGGGCCATCAATCTTCGATTTATACTTTGGAGCTCTATGATTCGTTTCTCCAGCAAAATAACTTCACGGGTGAGATAAGTATTGCGAACACGAGTTATTTCACATAACCTCAAGAGTTCGATCAAGGATGGGGATAGCAGGTGGAGGTAGGGTTGGAGGAAATCCTCTTCCTCAATTCTTCCTTGTTGAGCACAGATTGCCCTTCGTCCGACACCGGATTCTCCTCCTTAGTTTTGCCCTTGGTTTGTTCGAGCAACTCTTCCTTAGCCTCCGTGAGTTCCACCCTTTTAAAATCAACATTTACTTCTTCATAGACTTGAGGGAAATCGTTCTCCCCGAGAGATTCCTGAGACGACATCCTTGCCCTAAATCCGCCGCTGAAACAGGCTCGAAATAGAAACAAAGGATATTTGCATGATACGAGGGTCAGACCTTTCGGGAGATTATATAATGAATTTTTACCGACCATAAGGAGTATTCCACAAGAAAATGGAGTCCGGGAGACACACGAGGTGCTCACGAGCCCCCCCAGGCGTGCCTGGTAGGCTTGTCACCTCCTCGTGCGCTTTCTGGACTACTTCAATTTTTTCTATTTTTCTAAATATTCCAAAATGGAGAAAAAATGCTATTGGAAAAGTTTTGGAGTCGGTTTACTTACCGTATCCCATGCCTCTTCGTTTTTGGAGTCTGAAACAAGCTGGTAAATATCCCTTATGTACTCCTCCGGAGTTATGGTATTAATAATATTGCTTTCAACATTTATGGGAGTACCTGAGATATAATGCTTGATTCTTTGCCCATTTACAACTCTCGAAAAATTACCTTCCGCGTTGTTGATTTTTATGGCACCGGAACGATATACTTCCTCAACGATGTAAAGTCCTTCCCATTTAGAGAAAAGTTTGCCTGCAAAAATCTTAAACGAGAATTGTATAGCAAGACATAATCACCTACATTGACTCACGTTTTTGTATCCTTTTATCATGCCACCTCTTAACTTTTTCTTTAAACAACTTGGCATTTTCATATGCCTGAGTTCTCCATTCATCAAGTGAGCTAATATCAAATAACCTCTTCTCACCAGCAAGTTTGAAATCAAAGTTGAGCTCTTTGATTGCCCAATAAGCCTTATGCTCTAGCTCAAGAGGTAAATGACATGCTTTACCGTAAACCATTTTATACGGAGACATGCCCATGGGATTCTTATAAGTAGTTCTATAAGCCCACAATGCATCATCAAGTTACTTAGACCAATTCTTTCTAGACCTATTAACAGTCTCTTGCAAAATTAATTTAATTTCTCTATTACTTAACTCTACTTGACCACTAGACTAAGGATGATAAGGAGATGCAATTCTATGGTTGACATCATACTTAGCAAGCATTTTACGGAAAGCACCATGAATAAAATGTGAACCACCATCAGTCATTAAATATCTAGGGAATCCAAATCTAGGAAAAATGACTTCTTTAAGCATCTTAATAGAGGTGTTATGATCAGCACTACTAATTGGAATAGCTTCTACCCACTTAGTAACGTAATCAACAACAACTAGAATATGAGTATACCCGTTGGACTTTGGAAAAGGTCCCATATAATCAAAACCCCAAACATCAAACGGTTCAATAACAAGTGAATAATTCATAGGCATTTCCTGACGTTTACTGATATTACCTATTCTTTGACATTCATCACAAGACAAGACAAACTTACGAGCATCCTTGAAGAGAGTAGGCCAATAAAAACCGGATTGCAATACCTTGTGTGCAGTTCTATCTCCCGCATGGTGTTCTCCATAAGCCTCGGAGTGACACTTCTGTAGGATCTGTCCCTGTTCATGCTCAGGTACACAACATCTAATAACACCATCTACTCCTTTATAAAGGTGAGGATCATCCCAAAAGTAATGTGTCAAATCATAAAAGAACTTTTTTCTTTTGTTGGTATGTGAAACTAGGTGGTATATATTTAGCAACAATATAATTAGCATAATCAGCATACCATGGTGTACTACGTGAAGCATTGATGGCATTCAATTGTTCATTAGGAAAGCTATCATCAATAGGTTGTGGGTCATCAAGAACATTCTCTAACCTAGACAAGTTATCTGCTACAGGGTTCTCAGCACCCTTCCTATCAACAATATGCAAATCAAATTCTTGTAGCAAGAGAACCCATCTAATAAGTCTAGGTTTAGCATCTTTCTTTTCCATGAGATATTTAATAGAAGCATGATCAGTGTGAATAGTAACTTTGGAATAAACAATATAAGATCTGAACTTATCACATGCAAACACAACTGCTAAAAATTCTTTTTCAGTAGTAGCATAGTTTCTTTGTGCACTATCTAGAGTTTTACTAGCATAATGAATAACATTTAATTTATTATCAACTCTTTGTCCTAGAACAGCACCAACATCATAATCACTAGCATCACACATAATTTCAAAAGGTAGGTTCCAATCAAGTGGCTGAACAATAGGTGCAGTTATCAAGGCCTTCTTAAGTATTTCAAATGCTTCTTCACAATCATCATAAAAAAACAAATGGAATATTGATAAGCCACAAGTATAGGGGATCGCAACAGTTTTCGAGGGTAGAGTATTCAACCCAAATTTGTTGATTCGACACAAGGGGAAGCCAAAGAATATTCTCGAGTATTAGCAGTTGACTTGTCAATTCAACCACACCTGAAAGACTTAGTATGTGCAGCAAAGTATTAGTAGCAAAGTAGTGTGATAGCAATAGTAGCAACGGTAACAGTAGCAGCAACGACAACAGTAGCGGTAACAGTAGCAGCAGTGACAGCAGTAGCGACACAGTAACAGTAGCAGTAGTGATAGCAGTAGCGACAAAGTAACGTAGCAAGGACCAGTAGGAAAAACTCGTAGGCATTGGATCGGTGATGGATAATTATGTCGGATGGTATTCATCATGCAATAGTTATAACACAGAGAGATATGTAACTAGCTCCAGTTCGTCAATGTAATGTAGACATGTATTCCGTATGTAGACATACGTGCTTAGGGAAAAGAACTTGCATGACATCTATTGTCCATCCCTCCCGTGGCAGCGGGGTTCTAATGGAAACTACGGGGTATTAAGGTTCTCCTTTTAATAGAGAACCGGCACAACGCATTAGCACTTAGTGAATACATGAACTCCTCATACTATTGTCATCTCCGGGAGTGGTTCCGGCTATTGTCACTCCGGGGTTGCCGGGTCATAACACATAGTAGGTGACTACAACTTGCAAGATAGGATCAAGAACACACATATATTTACGAGAACATAATAGGTTCAGATCTGAAATCATGGCACTCGAGCCCTAGTGACAAGCATTAAGCATGACAAAGTAGTAGCAACATCAATCTCAGAACATAGTGGATACTAGGGATCAATCCCCGTCAAAACTAACTTGATTACATGATAGATCTCATCCAACCCATCACCGTCCAGCAAGCCTACGATGAGATTACTCACGAAGGGTGAAGAGCATCATGGAATTGGCGATGAAGGAAGGTTGGTGATCACGATGGCGACGATCTCCCCTCTACGGAGCCCAGAACGGACTCCAGATCTTCCCTCCAGAGGAAGAACAGGTGGTGGTGGCGCCTATCGTAAAAAGGAAATGAACTCTTCTCCTTTATTTTTTTCCGGACGAAAGGGACTAAATAGAGCTGGAATTGGAGGCGGTGGAGCTCTGAGGGCCCCACAAGCTTGCTAGGCACGACCGGGGGGGGGGGGGGGCGCCTGGTGGGCTTGTGGGCTCCACGCTCCACTTCTTCGGTTGATTCTTGCACGAATATTTTTTATATATTCCACAAAAAACCCTCGTAAATTTCCAGGTCATTCCGAGAACTTTTATTTCTGCGCAAAAACAACACCATGGCAATTCTGCGGAAAACAGCGTCAGTCCGGGTTAGTTCCATTCAAATCATGCAAATTAGAGTCCAAAACAAGGGCAAAAGAGTTTGGAAAAGTAGATACGACGGAGACGTATCAAATCCCCCAAGATTAAAGCCTTGCTTGTCCTCAAGCAATTCAGTTGACAAACTGAAAGAGACAAAAGAAAAACTTTTATGAACTCTGTTTGATCTTGTTGTTGCAATTATGTCTAACTCATATTCAGATTTTCAGCAAGATCACAAGCTAACTACATAAGCAATGACATTTAGATCTCATGGAAAACTCATATCAATAGCATAATCAACTAGCGAGCAATAATAATAAGTTTCAAACATCAACACTTCAATCAAAACAATCATGAAGCTGTATGAATAGATGGTATCTCGCTAGCTCTTTCTGAGACCGCAAAACATAAATGCAGAGCACCTTCAAAGACCAAGGGCTGACTGAACATTGTAATTCATGGCAAAGAAGATCCAGTCACAGTCATACTCAATATCAATTAAAAGCAAAGCATAAAAATGACAGAGGTGCTCTCAAATTGGTGCTTTTATAAGAAGAGGATGACTCAACAGAAACATAAATAGACAGGTGTGACAGCCCGATGCCGACGTTCCAGAAGATTCTCCTTTATTTTCGTTTCCATCAGGTGATTAGTTTTATTTGTTGCATTTTCATTTAGTTTGCATCGTCACATCATGCATGGCGTCTTGCATCGTCTGTCGCGTGTGGTGTTTTGAGTGTGTGTGCTTCGAGTGCTTGATGTCAGCTGTGCTAATGCAAAAGACCTTCCAATGGCGCCAGAAATAGGTGTGTCGACGGCACCAGGAATCCTTCAGCTACGGCTACGCCTTAAGGGACTTCCTAGGCAAATATTCAAAGGATTTCCCCCGTGGCCTTGGAACCTTGCGTTGGTGTTCCCTCGAAGCGGAAAGGGTGATGTAGCGCAGCGATGGTAAGTATTTCCCTCAGTTTGAGAACCAAGGTATCGATCCAGTGGAGGAGTATCACAAGAGCCTGCACAAACACAAAGAACCTGCTCCCAATGCTATGAAGGGGTTGTCAATCCCTTATAGATTGTTCGACAAGTGAGAACTGAAAGCAACAAAGTAACAAAGCAAAGTAAAAGTGGAGGTGTAAACGATAGATGTGAATAGACCTGGGGGCCGTAGTGTTTACTAGTGGCTTCTCTCATGAAAGCAAGTAGACGGTGGGTGAACAAATTACTGTCGAGCAATTGATAGAACCACGCAAAGTCGTGACGATATCTATGGCAATGATTATATCTATAGGCATCACGTCCAAAACAAGTAGACCGATACTGTCTGCATCTACTACTATTACTCCACACGTCTACCGCTATCCATCATGCATCTAGTGTATTAAGTCCAAAAGAACATAGTAACGCCTTAAGCAAGATGACATGATGCAGACGACAATCTCATATCAACGACAGAGCCATCTTGTTACCCTTGAGGGCAACTACTTAATGTGTGCCTTGCTGCCCCTACTGTCACTAGGAAAGGTCACCACATGGTAGAACCCAAAACCAAGCACTTCTCCCATTGCAAGAATCATAGATCTAGTTGGCCAAACAAAACACAAGACTCAGAGAGACTTACAAGGATATCAAATCATGCATATAGGAAATCAGCAAAGACTCAAATATATATCAAAGATAATCTGATCACAAATCCACAATTCATCGGATCTCGACAAACACACCGCCAAAGAAGATTACATCGGATAGATCTCCATGAAGATCATGGAGAACTTTGTATTGAAGATCCAAGAGAGAGAAGAAGCCATCTAGCTAGTAACTACGGACCCGTAGGTCTGAAGTGAACTACTCACGAGTCATTGGAGGGGCGATGATGATGATGAAGAAGTCCTCCAACTCCAAAGTCCCCTCCGGTAGGGCGCCGGGAAGGGTCTCCAGATGAGATCTCACGGAAAAGGAAGCTTGCGGCGGCGGAAAAGTATTTTCGAGGCTCCCCCGATTTTTTGCTATATTTTAGGGAATATATAGGCCAAAGATCTAGGTCAGGGGGGCGCTCAGGGAGGCCACAAGCCCTGCCACCGCCGCCTCCCCCTGGTGGCGGAGTGGGGGCTTGTGGGCTCCCTGGAGCCCTCCTGGCTTGGCCCACAGGCCCCGTGATCTTCTTCCGTTCGGGAAAAAATTATTTCGGGGATTTTATTCCATTTGGACTCCGTTCCAAAATCAGATCTGAAAAGAGCCATAAACACAGAAAAAACAAGAACTGGCACTTGGCACTGAATTAATAAGTTAGTTAGTCCCCAAAAAGATATAAAAGGTGCATAAAACATCCAAAGATGACAAGATAACAACATGAAACCATCAAAAATCATAGATACATTTGAGACGTATCAAGCATCCCCAAGCTTAACTCCTGCTCGTCCTCGAGTAGGGAAGTGATGAAGAATGATTTTTTGATGCTTTCATGCTACCTAGCATAGATGTCCTTTGTAACTCCTCTTATGTGACGTGAATGTTCAGATCCATTAGATTCAAAATAATAGTTTGCTATTGACGTGGAAACAATAATAATTCAAGCAAACTAGCAAGGTAATCATGAACTTTCAAAATAACAAGGCCAAAAGAAAGTTTCCCTACAAAAGCATATAGTCTGGCTATGCTCTATAATCATTAAACAACGAATTTAAATCATGCACAACCCCGGTATTGGCCAAGTAATTGTTTCACACCTTTACTTTCTCAAACCTTTTCAACTCTCACGCAATACATGAGCGTGAGCCATGGTTTTAGCACTAGAAGTGGTGTGGAATGTGGTGGAGGTTGCAAGACAAAAAAGGAGAAGATAGTCACATTAACTAGGCATATCAATGAGCTGTGGAGATGCTCATCATAGATAGCAATGTGAATGAGTAGGGATTGCCATACAAATGATGCACTAGAGCTACGAGTATGTGAAAGCTCTTAAAGAAAACTAGTGGGTGTGCATCCAACTTGTTTGCTCACGAAGACCTGAGGCAATTTTGAGGAAGCCTATCATTGGAATATACAAGCCAAGTTATATAATGAAGATTTCCCACTAGCTATATGGTGGTGACAAAACGAGAGACTCTCAATCATGAAGATCATGGTGCTTAATATGCACAAGTGTGGAAAAAGTGGTAGCATTGTCCCTTCTCTCTTTTTCTCTCATTTTTTTTGGTGGGCTCTTTGGCCTTTATATATATTTTTTATTTTATTTTGGTGGGCTTCTTTGGCCTCTTTTATTTCCTCACATGGGACAATGCTCCATTAATGATGATCATCACACTTTCAACTCAAAACTTAGAGCAACAATGACTCTATATGGAATGCCTTTGGTAGTGTACCGTGGCAATGATCTAGCATGGCATAGACATTAATGGAAACATCATGCTAGCTATCTTACGATCATGCAATGGCAATGTAGATGTGGTGGCACATGTCATGGTGGTAGTTTCATGGCAATATATCGCGGGATGACTTTGAAAAAGCCATAGTAGGTAGGTATGGTGGCTGTTTTGAGGGAGGCTAATGGTGGGTTTTGTGCACCGGCGAAAGTTGCACGACACTAAGAAGATAGTGATGGTGGAAGGTAAAAGTGCATCTAAACCATGGACTCAACATTAGTCATGAAGAACTCATATACTTGTTGCAAAAGTTTTATTAGTAATCTAAACAAAGCATTCAACGCATACTCGTAGGGGAAGGGTTGGTAGGTATAAAGCATCGCGCGATCCCGACCGCCACGCAAAGGATGACAATCAATAGACTAATCATGCTCAGATTTCATCACATAGCGGTTCACCATACGTGCATGCTACGGGAATCACTAACTTCAACACAAGTATTTCTAGATCCACAACACCTTACTAGCATGACTTCAATATTACCATAACCACAACTCAAAACGTATTGAGATGAATCAAACTTCTCTAACTATTCAATGCACATGAAGGTGGAAGTTTTCGTATCCCTTTGGATAACTACCCCTTTTGAGACTACTTTCAAAGCATAGATCAACTACCAAGCCACGCACCGCTGCGCTCTAAAAGATATAAGTGAAGCACATAGAGCAAAAGTATCTAGCTCTAAAGATATAAGTGAAGCACATATGAGCTGAATTGTCTACCAAAAGATATAAGTGAAGCTCGACAAAATCACGGTGTGTGCATGTCTCTCTCTCTAGGTGTGCAGCAAGGATGATTGTGACACAACAAAAATAAAAGACTCCTACGATACAAGACGCTCCAAGCAAAAACACATAACATGTGGTGAATAAAAATATAGCCCCAAGTAACGTTACCGATGGATTGAAGACGAGAGAGGGGATGCCTTCCCGGGGCATCCCCAAGCTTAGGCTTTTACGGCATCCTTGAATCTCTTGGGGTGCCTTGGGAATCCCCAATCTTGAGCTCTTGCCACTCTTTATCTCTTTGTCCATAAGAACTTCACCCAAAACTTGAAAACTTCACAACACGAAACTTAAATAGAAACTCGTGATAACATTAGTATGAGAAAGCAAACCACCACTTCCTTAGGTACTGTAGCAAACTTAAATTCTACTTATCCTGATGTTGGGTTACTGTATTTTCAATCTTCCATGGCTAATACCCCCCGATACTATCCATAGTTTCATCAAAATAAGCAACCAACACAACAAAAAACAGAATCTCTTAACAGCAGACCTGTCTGTAGCAATCTGTATATTTCGTATACCTCTGGTACTTCAAAAATTCTGAAAAATTACGACAGTCTGAAGAATTTGCGTAGCAATCAGAAGCAAAACGAATCAGCTCAAGATCTCTTACAGAAAACAAATGAAAATTATTTTCGTGAGCAGAAAGTTTCTGTCTTTTCCAGCATGACCAAACGATCATCCCCAAGACTAATCATAACGGTTTTGCTTGGCACAAACGCAAAAAAAAAACACAAAAAACACAATCACAACAGAATTATGAAAGTGTGGAAAACATAAAACAGAAAGAAAAAGGATAGATTCGTTGGGTTGCCTCCCAACAAGCGCTTTTGTTTAACGCCCTTAGCTAGGCATTCAATGATGCTGTCACAAAAGACAAGAATTGAAGCACAACGAGAGCATCCTAAAGCACGTGAAAACCACATCTAAGTCTAACATACGTCCTATGCATAGGCATTTTATAGGAAGACAGATTGTCAAGACAACCAATAGTTGCCATATGCAAGGAAGAAGAAAGAGACAATAGCAATCTCCACATAACGAGAGGTAATTTGGTAACATGAAAGTTTCTACCACAATACTTTCCTCTCTCATAGCAATTACATGTGGGATCATAATCAAATTCAACAAAATAGCTATCACAAGGGATATTCTTTTCATGATCCACATGCATGCAAAGTTGACGCTCTTCAAAAATAGTGGGATTATCATCACCTAAAGTCATGACTTCTCCAAACCCACTTTCAATCTTATTGCAAACATCATATTCATCATGAGGCTTAATTTCAAGATCATAAGAAAAATCATCGCCCCACTCATGATCATTGCAACAAGTAGTGGTCATAGAAAGACTAGCATCCCCAAGCTTAGGGTTTTGCATAATTTTAGCATGATTGTCACTAATAGAATTTATAGTGAAACCATTGCAATCATGCTTTTCATCCAAGGAGCCCTCGTGAATCACTTCATGAATTTCTTCCTCACAATTTTCAGATTCACGCATCTTAAGCAGAACTCCATAGAAATAGTCAAGTGCCCTCAACTCACTAGCAATTCGTTCCACATAAGTGGGTGTCTTAAAGAGATTAGCTAGTGCATGAGGATCCATATCAATGGATTTTTAGCAAGCAAAGATGCAAGCTAAAAGAAGGCACATGGTAACACAAGCAAACAGAAAGCAAGCGGAAGAAGGGCGAACATAAAAGGGCAAATGAAAACGGCAAAGGAGAAAGGCAATTGAAAATGGCAAATGTGAAGTGGGGGAGAGGAAAACGAGAGGCAGCTGACAAAAAAGTAAATGTAGGAGATGAGTTTGTGAGACCTACTTGGATAGATCTTGATCTCTCCTCCCCGGCAACGGTGCCAGAAATACTTCTCATGTCAGTTGTGCTAATGCAAAAGACCTTCCAGTGGCGCCAGAAATAGGTGTGTCAACGGCACCAGGAATCCTTCAGCTACGGCTACGCCTTAAGGGACTTCCTAGGCAAATATGCAAAGGATTTCCCCCGTGGCCTTGGAGCCTTGCGTTGGTGTTCCCTCGAAGCGGAAAGGGTGATGTAGCGCAGCGATGGTAAGTATTTCCCTCAGTTTGAGAACCAAGGTATCGATCCAGTGGAGGAGTATCACAAGAGCATGCACAAACACAAAGAACCTGCTCCCAACGCTATGAAGAGGTTGTCAATCCCTTATAGATTGTTCGGCAAGTGAGAATTGAAAGCAACAAAGTAACAAAGCAAAGTAAAAGCGGAGGTGTAAACGATAGATGTGAATAGACCCGAGGGCCGTAGTGTTTACTAGTGGCTTCTCTCATGAAAGCAAGTAGACGGTGGGCGAAAAAATTACTGTCGAGCAATTGATAGAACCGCGCAAAGTCGTGACGGTACCTATGGCAATGATTATATCTATAGGCATCACGTCCAAAATAAGTAGACCGATACTGTCTGCATCTACTACTATTACTCCACACTTCGACCGCTATCCAGCATGCATCTAGTGTATTAAGTCCAAAAGAACAGAGTAACGCCTTAAGCAAGATGACATGATGTAGATGGACAATCTCATATCAACGACAGAGCCCATCTTGTTACCCTTGATGGCAACTACTTAATGTGTGCCTTGCTGCCCCTACTGTCACTGGGAAAGGTCACCACATGGTAGAACCCAAAGCCAAGCACTTCTCCCATTGCAAGAATCATAGATCTAGTTGGCCAAACAAAACCCAAGACTCGAACAGACTTACAAGGATATCAAATCATGCATATAAGAAATCAACAAAGACTCAAATATATATCATAGATAATCTGATCACAAATCCACAATTCATCGGATCTCGACAAACACACCGCCAAAGAAGATTACATCGGATAGATCTCCATGAAGATCATGGAGAACTTTGTATTGAAGATCCAAGAGAGAGAAGAAGCCATCTAGCTAGTAACTACAGACCCATAGGTCTGAAGTGAACTACTCACGAGTCATTGGAGGGGCGATGATGATGATGAAGAAGCCCTTCTTGGGAAACGTCGCATGGGAAACAAAATTTTTCCTATGCGCACGAAGACCTATCATGGTGATGTCCATCTACGAGAGGGGATGAGTGATCTACGTACCCTTGTAGACCGTACAGCAGAAGCGTTAGAGAACGCGGTTGATGTAGTGGAACGTCCTCACGTCCCTCGATCCGCACCGCGAACAATCCCGCGATCAGTCCCACGATCTAGTACCGAACGGACGGCACCTCCGCGTTCAGCACACGTACAACTCGACGATGATCTCGGCCTTCTTGATCCAGCAAGAGAGACAGAGAGGTAGAAGAGTTCTCCGGCAGCGTGACGGCGCTCCGGAGGTTGGTGATGATCTCGTCTCAGCAGGGCTCCGCCCGAGCTCCGCAAAAACGCGATCTAGAGGAAAAACCGTGGAGGTATGTGGTCGGGCTGCCGTGGAAAAGTCGTCTCAAATCAGCCCTAAAACCTCCGTATATATAGGTGGGAGAGGGGGGGCCTTGCCTTGGGGCTCAAGGAGCCCCAAGGGGTCGGCCAAGCCAAGGGGGGAACGTCTCCCCCCAAACCGAGTTGGACTTGGTTTGGTGGGCGGGAGTCCTTCCTTCCCTTCCCACCTCCTTTTTTTTCTTTCTCTTTGATTTTTCTTCCAATGCGCATAGGGACCCTTTTGGGCTGTCCCACCAGCCCACTAAGGGCTGGTGCGCCACCCTCAAGGCCTATGGGCTTCCCCGGGGTGGGTTGCCCCCCGGTGAACTCCCGGAACCCATTCGTCATTCCCGGTACATTCCCGGTAACTCCGAAAACCTTCCGGTAATCAAATGAGGTCATCCTATATATCGATCTTCGTTTTCGAACCATTTCGGAAACCCTCGTGACGTCCGTGATCTCATCCGGGACTCCGAACAACATTCGGTAACCAACCATATAACTCAAATACGCATAAAACAACGTCGAACCTTAAGTGTGCAGACCCTGCGGGTTCGAGAACTATGTAGACATGACCCGAGAGACTTCTCGGTCAATATCCAATAGCGGGACCTGGATGCCCATATTGGATCCTACATATCCTACGAAGATCTTATCGTTTGAACCTCAGTGCCAAGGATTCATATAATCCCGTATGTCATTCCCTTTGTCCTTCGGTATGTTACTTGCCCGAGATTCGATTGTCAGTATCCGCATACCTATTTCAATCTCGTTTATCGGCAAGTCTCTTTACTCGTTCCGTAATACAAGATCCCGCAACTTACACTAAGTTACATTGCTTGCAAGGCTTGTGTGTGATGTTGCATTACCGAGTGGGCCCCGAGATACCTCTCCGTCACACGGAGTGACAAATCCCAGTCTTGATCCATACTAACTCAACTAACACCTTCGGAGATACCTGTAGAGCATCTTTATAGTCACCCAGTTACGTTGCGACGTTTGATACACACAAAGCACTCCTCCGGTGTGAGTGAGTTATATGATCTCATGGTCATAGGAACAAATACTTGACACGCAGAAAACAGTAGCAACAAAATGACACGATCAACATGCTACGTCTATTAGTTTGGGTCTAGTCCATCACGTGATTCTCCTAATGACGTGATCCAGTTATCAAGCAACAACACCTTGTTCATAATCAGAAGACACTGACTATTTTGATCAACTGGCTAGCCAACTAGAGGCTTGCTAGGGACAGTGTTTTGTCTATGTATCCACACATGTAAATGAGTCTTCATTCAATACAATTATAGCATGGATAATAAACGATTATCTTGATACAGGAATTATAATAATAACTATATTTATTATTGCCTCTAGGGCATAATTCCAACAGCCCTCCAACTCCAAAGTACCCTCCGGCTGGGCGCCGGGAAGGGTCTCCAGATGAGATCTCGCAGAAACGGAAGCTTGCGACGGCGGAAAAGTATTTTCGAGGCTCCCCTGATTTTTTGCTGTATTTTCGGGAATATATAGGCCAAAGATCTAGGTCAGGGGGGCGCTTAGGGAGGCCACAAGCCCTGCCACCGTCGCCTCCCCCTGGTGGCGGAGTGGGGGCTTGTGGGCTCCCTGGAGCCCTCCTCGCTTGGCCCACAGGCCCCATGATCTTCTTCCGTTCGGGAAAAAACATTTCGGGGATTTTATTCCGTTTGGACTCTGTTCCAAAATCAGATCTGGAAAGAGCCAAAAACACAGAAAAAACAGGAAGTGGCACTTGGCACTTAATTAATAAGTTAGTCCCAAAAAAGATATAGAAGGTACATAAAACATCCAAAGATGAGAAGATAACAGCATGAAACCATAAAAAATTATAGATACGTTTGAGACGTATCAGTGCTCTCCGAGTCTTAGTGCGATAGTAACTCCCCTCCTGTCTTCTCTTTTATTTGTTTTGGGGTTGCGTAAAAGTTTCCACTTTAACCTCTTTTAAAAATCGTCTTATTTTAAAACTCCTTTTGTTAAAATGTGGGGGCAACCCTTGTTTTTTTCTTTTATTTCTTATTTTGTTTTATTTCAAAACTAGAGTAGTATTTTATTTAAAAGGGGTTTGATTTTATGCTTCTCTAAGAAAAGGGTTTATTTATTTATTCAAAAGGTTTTAGTTTTATTCGTTTAAAATTGCCCAATCTATTTTATAGATTGGGGTATGTTTTAAAGTAGTTAAAAGGTATTTTATTTATTTTAAATTTTCTGTTAAAACCTTTTCTTTGTGAGTTTGTGTTTTTCTTTTAAAAAAGGAAAAACCAAGTTAAAAAAACAGAGAGAGGGAAGGAGGCCCAGCCAGGCCCAGGCCCAAGTTTCCCCCTGCCCTAGCGCGAGGAGCTTGCAGCCCCCTCGTCCTCGTCATCCCCCCGAGCCCCTCTTCCCCTCCAACCGATCCCATCCACCTCCCTGCCCGTCCTCGGCCCCGCCGCCGGTAGCCATGGCCTCGCCGGCCTCCCGTCCGTGCCGCCACCGCCCTCGTTCGCCCTCCCAATGTCAGGCGTGCCATAGCCTCCCTCGTCCCGTGCTCGCGCCGCCCTGCCGGAGCCGTGCTCACGCCGCCCCGCGTGCTCGCCTCCCGTCCGCGCAGCGCCACCCGCCGTGCTCGCCTCACCCCTCGCCAGCGTCGCCAGCCGGATCCCCTGGCCCCCGTGCTCGCCCCGTTCACCTGCTGCGCAGAGCCGGCCATCGTCCCCCCCGCTGCGCCCATGCCGTGCTTGCCCTCGCCTTGGCCTCCCACCGACCGCGCCGCCCTAGTCCCTGCCGGAGTCGCCGCGCCGCCGTGCCGCGCGTGGGGTCCTCCGTTGCCGAGTTGCTGGGCTGTGCTGGCGCCGCCGCCGACTGTAGTTGCTGCTCGCCCCGCGTTGTGCTGCTGCTAGCTTGCCGCATGCTGCTGCTCTTGTTGCATGCCTGCTGGTGCTGTAGCCGCATGCTGCTGCCGCCTTGGCCTCTCCCATGTTTGTGCCGCTGCCTGTTTGCCTGCTGCTGTAGTGCTGCGTGCTAGTTGCTTGCTAGCTGCTTGCTGTCGCGCTTGCTACTGACGCTGTTGCTTGCTTGCGTTTGCTGTTGCTCGTGCTAGTGGTAGTTGCTGGTGCTGGCTGCGATAGCTAGCTGTAGCTGCGGTTGCTAGTTGCTCTGCTGCCTAGTGTTTGCCGCTGCTAGGTTAGTTGCCTTGCCCTTTGTTGCTGATGTAGATGCTGTAGACTGCTTGCTTGCTTGCGTTTGCTGTTGCTAGTTGATGTAGGTTGCTTGCTGCTAGTGCTAGTTGCTAGTAGATGTAGGTTGCTTGCATGCTAGAACATGTTGCTAGCTTGTGCCGTAGCTTGCCGTTAGTTGCTAGAGGCTAGATGTTAGTTGCTGCCGCTAGTAGCCGTGGCCTCTGCTCGCCTTTGCTCGTGCTGCCGCCTGCCATCGCCGTATGCACCCCCCTCCTTCATGGAGCCGACAAATTCGCCGAGCACCACGTCTTTCTCGACGACGCCGAAGACCCGTGTTCGACTACCGATGCCGAAGACCCGTGAACCACAACGCCGAGCGAACGACTACCGTCGACGAGACCGTGTACCACGACTTCCACGACGTCTGCTACGAACCGATCCGCTCCGATATGCACACGTCGAAGGTATACCGATGAGACGTTGTCGTGAACCGAATGCATGTGTTGTATGAGATGTATTGTGTGTTTGCGCCTTGTGTTTGCCCGTTGCATGTTGTCTCTCTTTAGGCGCGCCCTCGACACATGGGAACCCGGTAACCGGGATCACCCCATCTTCATTTACCGTTCCCGCACGCGCTCCCTATTCGTTGGCATGATATCTCGACGAGTTATCGAGATAGGAACGTTGCCGTGGCATCGTTTCTGTCTTGCCGCCATGGTTCTCTCTCGCTCGCCGTGGCGACACCTGTTTCTTTCTCTTCTTGCCCGTGATGTTTGAACTTGCATGCATGACGCATTCATGGCATAAGTTCCTGTGTTGCATGCCTCTTGTGCCGTAGCTCCGTTCTATGTTCCGCGTGTTACCCGACTAGGAGGACATGTAGGATCACCGCTTCACCCCTTGCCATGTTAACCACATTTAATTTTGCCATGTAAATAACCTGGAGCGAACTAAATAAATAACGTGGAGTTTCGTCGATATGCAACCCGTTG
Source organism: Hordeum vulgare subsp. vulgare (assembly GCF_904849725.1). Lineage (NCBI taxonomy): Eukaryota > Viridiplantae > Streptophyta > Magnoliopsida > Poales > Poaceae > Hordeum > Hordeum vulgare. Next base: position 122,505,627 of record NC_058524.1, on the reverse strand, counting down.
CCTATCAAGCTTCACTTAATGTGTAGTGTTTGTGTTAGGTGAATTGCCATGCCATCCCTTGCATTTTGATCTGTTCATGCATCATAGTAGGTTGTGCATCGTGTGGTGAATATCTGTGTTGATGTTTGTTTCCAGTTTGCTCCGTCTCGATAGAGTTCCGCAAGCGTGTCGGAATGTGACGACCCGTTCGACTACGTTGGTTCGCCGACTTCATGGAGTCATTCTTCTTCGAAGCGGGATCTCACGCAAGATGACCATTTCCCCAGATACCATTACTATCATTGCCATGCTAGTTTTACCGTTTGTACGATTTACGTCTCGTTGCCTACCACTTGTTATATATGAGCCTCTCAACAATGCCATGATAACCTTCAACTGTTCAACCTAGCAAACCACTGTTTGGCTATGTTACTGATTGCTTAACCCTGTTGTTAGCGTTGCTAGTTGCAGGTGTAGTTGCTTCCATGTGATAACATGGGTCCGTTGACATATCACCATATATTAATGCTATTTAATTTAATGGACCTATATACTTGGTAAAAGGTGGAAGGCTCGGCCTTTCTAGCCTGGTGTGTTGTTCCACCTTTGCCCCCTTAGTTTCGGCTACCGGTGTTATGTTCCATAAACGAGCGCTCCTAACACGATCGGGGTTGTTATGGGGATCCCCTTGATAATTCGTTTTAGATTAAAGCTGGTGTGGCAAGGCCCAACTTTGGTACAACATTTGCCTAATAACTAATGAACTGCATAGGGAGTAATTAACCCGAGGAAATTTAATCAACCCCCGGGCCAGTGCTCCTCATGAGTGTTGGTCCCACCTGAGCGATGTCCGACGCCCCTCTGGTCACCTAGAGGTTTAGGGATCCCAACGTCTAGCTCATCCGTCGTGTCCTGAGAACGAGGTACGCGACTCCTATCAGGATCGTCGACACGTCGGGCGGCCTTGCTGGATTAGTTTTACCTTTGACGAAATATCTTGTGCATCGGGATTCCGGTGATGCTTTGGGTATTCTCAGAGTTGAGGTTTTCCACTAAGGAATCCGACGAGATCGCGAGTGTCGTGATCGAGGATTTCTATGCTGCTTGTTGTAATTTGTGATGGACTAGTTGGAGCACCCCTGCAGGGTTAAATATTTTCGGAAAGCCGTGCCCGCGGTTATGTGGCAACGTGGAAACTTTGTTTAACACTGGTTCTAGATAACTTGAAGTTAACTTAATTAAAATATGCCAACTGTGTGCGTAACCGTGACTGTCTCTTTCATGAGTTCCTTCTCCGATCGAGGACATGGTGGGGTTATGTCTGACGTAGGTAGGTGTTCAGGATCATTCATTTGATCAACCTTAGTTCACGTCCGTTATGCGTAGATCATCCCCCTCTTTATTCTTGTACTCGTAAGTTTAGCCACCAGATATATGCTTAGCCACTGCTGCAACCTCACCACTTAACCATACCTCACCCATTAAGCTTTGCTAGTCTTGATACCTTTGGAAATGAGATTGCTGAGTCCCCTGTGGCTCACAGATTACTACAACACCAGTTGCAGGTACATGTAAAGGTTACTTGACGCGAGCGTGTTGATTGTTCATTTGGAGTTGCTTCTTCTTCTTCTTCTTCTTCATCGATATAGGATGGGTTCCAGGCCGACAGCCTGGGATAGCAAGGATGGACGTCGTTCTTCTTTTCTCGTTTGTTTTCGTCCGTAGTCGAACCCTGCTCTTACTCTTGATGATTATGTAATGTACTGATGTGATTCTGATGTTGCTTGTGGCGAGTGTAAGGCAATTCTATATATATATCTCTTCTTTTCAGTACATGCACTTGTAACGATATCCATTCTTTCGACACGACGAGATGCGCTTCTATCCCTGACGAGGCCTTCATGCCAAATTGAGGATAGGGTCGCATCTTGGGCGTGACAAGTTGGTATCAGAGCAGTACCGACCTAGGAGCCCCCTTGATTGATCGAACTTGGCCGAGTCGAGTCTAGTGAAAAACTGCTTTGATTCTAGTTATATATCGGAGAGTAGGATTCTTTTTTCTCCTCTTCTATGCTCTGGTGAGGAATCTTGACATAATAATTTAATTCTACTCCTCTTCTCACTCAATTTTTTTAGGATCACGCGGATATTCTTGGGATCTATATGATGCCGATGTGACGGAGTTCTATCTTGGTGACTCCTGTCTGACTTGATTTTCTTCCGGGGAGTTGAGCTCCAGGGGATTCTCGAGCACATCGTTATAATTCAAATTTCTTAGTATCTCACAACGAAGGATGTTCGTAATTGCTTCAACACTAGTAGTGGCGAGATAACCCCGATGTCCCCAGTAGTGGTGCAGATTTTTCGGGAGTACTGCCATACTTTGTATCGTTGTGATCACGAGGGTCTGTTGTAGATGAAGGTCCGAGATTCTGGTTGTGTGTTGACGGATGTGACATAGGTGACGGGTTAGTATAGGAGTTGTGTGATATTACTCCTTGTATCCGTGTACCAGATTGCATGACCAGATATTTCGGGAATACTTAGGTGGGAATTCAAGTAGTTACTTATAGGATGATCTTCCAACAAATTCATGTTGCTTCGATGTCAAGTGGTGATTTCAAATCTTTTCTAAGAGGTGTTCTCATATTTTTATGAGAGTATTAATTCTTTTGCTCTATCAATTATCATGTCAATTCCTTTTCAACCGGAGTCATCGTATCAATTCCATTCAACCGGTGTGCTTCTCTTCAGTGAATTCAATCCTCTCTAATTTTGCAGATCATTCTCTCAATTCTTTCCGGAGTTATCTCATCTGTCTCAAGTTGTCTTTGTTTTCCCCCGCCCTCCCACCCTTTTTCTTCGATGATTCAATTTTCATCCAAGAGTTTTCTTTTCATTGTGCTTCCGCTGTTTGTTCTTTTCTCTTACCCGGCGATTCATTGTGTAGATTTTCAGGAGTTCTAGTTCATCATTCCTTCAACCTGGTTATCTTTTTCCGGTGAATTTAATTCAGTTGTCCGTGTTCATCATATCCTATTTATCCTTGTAATTCTTTCCCATGTCGGAAATTTTTATGAGCCTATCTTGGTATTTATTTCTCTCTTTTCGATCCGGAGCATTGAAGTTATCTCTATAGTTCTTCTTTCTAGTCTTTTCAATTATTTCGAGATTCTCAACCTCATATAGTTCTCTTCATACCGGCGCAATATCTCTCTTCTAAGCAATCTTTTCTAACGGTGGTTTCTTTGAGTGGGCCCATAACCCACATGTTTTTCCCAGGATCTTACCTGGCTCTTTTAATCTTTTCCAGAGACCTCTAAATCTTTTCATCTATGACATAAGTATGATTTTCATCAGTCATATCCCTTCTTCAAGATCTAGTTGAATTAATTCATTCTTTGGCTCAACCTTTGATTCTTCTTTATTCCGGAGTGTCTGAATAATTCTTGGTGTTGTTCTCGTCATCATTCTCAGCTTGCAGTGCGGAGGAGTGTTTTCTCGAATTTTGGTCTGTTCTCTCGAAGATTTCATTTCAGCTTGGTGTCGTCATCTTATTTGTTCCAGTCATGAGTAATCCCTTTCTAGCTATTCGGTGCATTTCTGAGTTGTTTTTATTTATCGTTCCTCCGAAGGCCATCATTTCAGAAGACTTCTTCGTTCTCAGCTTGCACCTTTTGTTCTCTAATTCTTCTCCATTGTTGTTTCTTCGTTCGTGTCTCGTTTATCCGGTGCCTTGTTCTAGTTTTCTCTCGGGTGGCTCATGATCTCTTCATTCTCATGTATCTCCATTAATTCGTGGTGTTCCCATTTATTTGTGAATTCTTACCGGTGCTTCCTTCAATTTTGCCTCAAATGGTGCTTATCTCTCTGCCTCTTCAAGATTCTTTCAAGAATAAGTGCTACGCTAAATCCGTTGCTTGTCATCAATTAAACTTGATGAAGTATAAGCATAACATAATTCTTATTCCTGTTTCATAGTGATTTCAATCTTTCTTCCGGAGTGGCTCATGATATCAATTCCTTTTTTCTCAAGTGTTCTTATCTTTTCTTTCCCAGAGTTCCAAGTTCTATTAAGTATCTCTTGGTGAAGCTTCATCTAAATCTTGGCAAGGTCATAATCTTATTCTTTTCTACCTTCATATCTTTGCATCATTCATTTTGATACGGAGGCTCGTCATGGTGGTTCTTCAAGGATGTGATTCATTCTCATGTGTTCTTCAAGATTCTTGTTGGAGTACCTCAAGTATTCTTCTCTTGCATTTCCAATGCGTTTGTTATTCCTTTATCCTTTGAGGTGGTATTATAGCATTCTTGTAGTGTAGGAGCCTCGAAGAGTTTTCCTTTCAAGAATAAGATAATTAAACCCACCAATTCTATGATCATGAGATATTGTCAACCCATGATTTCTTCATTGAGCTATTTTGGTTTGGATTTCACCTATATCTTTTCCTATGGATTGTTGCTATCATGGTGCTTGTCATTAATCCCAGTTCTCAATGTACACTCTTGGTGTAAGAAGTTTTGATATCTTTGCTTTCAACTATCCTTGTTTATTTTAGTGGTTGGTTGTCACCTCATATTTGTTGAGATGATTTTCATAAGCCCACTACTATTTTGTTCTTTTCGTTGTTGGTTTTCCAACTACTACGTCAATTCTATGTCTGGAGGCTCTTCAATTCTATTTTGATGATAGTTGGCATTCTTTTCTTCATTCTCTTCTTCCGCTTGAGCTAGTTCATATTCTCTTGTTCTCGAGGCATTGTGATGTTGCTCTTTTGGGTCAATTATGTTGTTCTATCAAGATCATGGTGTTCCCTTGTACTATTTAGTTGTTTGTTATGTATATTGTCTAAATTCTCTCTTCTTATCGAATTTTTTGTCCCATTTTCCTATCGAAGTGCTGCCGAAATTTTCCGTGAATTCTTGGTTTTTTCTCATATCATTCCTCATCTCTTCGCAACCTTCTAGGATCGTTGGTTTCACTCGTTTGCCAAAGAAGCAACTAAGTTTTACCTCTTGCTTTCTCGTCCTCTCCCCCTTTCATTCTTGGATCTCGGGGCGAGATCCTTTTGTAGTGTAGGAGAGTTGTGACAGCCCGATGCTGACGTTCCAGAAGATTCCCCTTTATTTCCGTTTCCGTCGGGTGATTAGTTTTATTTGTTGCATTTTCATTTAGTTTGCATCGTCGCATCATGCATGATGTCTTGCATCGTCTGTCACGTGTGGTATTTTGAGTGTGTGTGCTTCGAGTGCTCTCCGAGTCTTAGTGCGATAGTAAATCCCCTCCTCTCTTCTCTTTTATTTGTTTTGGGGTTGTGTAAAAGTTTCCGTTTTAACCTCTTTTAAAAATCGTCTTCTTTTAAAACTCCTTTTGTTAAAATGTGGGGGCAACCCTTGGTTTTTTTCTTGTTTTATTTGTTCTTTTGTTTTATTTCAAAACTAGAGTAGTATTTTATTTAAAAAGGGGTTTGATTTTATGCTTGTGTAAGAAAAGGGTTTATTTATTTCTTCAAAAGGTTTTAGTTTTATTCGTTTAACATTGCCCAATCTATTTTATAGATTGGGGTATGTTTTAAAGTAGTTAAAAGGTATTTTCTTTATTTTAATTTTTTATGTTAAAACATTTTCTTTGTGAGTTTCTGTTTTTCTTTAAAAAAAAGGAAAAACCAAGTTTTAAAAAGACAGAGAGAGGGAAGGAGGCCCAGCCAGGCCCAGGCCCAAGTTTCCCCCTGCCCTAGCGCGAGGAGCCTGCAGCTCCCTCGTCCTCGTCATCCCCCCGAGCCCCTCTTCCCCTCCAGCCGATCCCATCCACCTCCCTGCCCGTCCTCGGCCCCGCTGCCGGTAGCCATGGCCTCGCCGGCCTCCCGTCCGTGCCGCCACCGCCCTCGTTCTCCCTCCCCACGTCAGGCGTGCCGCGGCCTCCCTCGTCCCGTGCTCGCACCACCTGCCAGAGCCGTGCTCACGTCGCCCCGCGTGCTCGCCTCCCGTTCGCGCAGCGCCGCCCGCCGTGCTCGCCTCGCCCCTCGCCAGCGCCGCCAGCCGGATCCCCTGGCCCCCGTGCTCGCCCCGTTCACCTGCTGCGCAGAGTCGGCCGCCGCCCCCCCGCTGCGCCCAAGTCGTGCTTGCCGTCGCCTTGGCCTCCCGCCGCCCGCGCCGCCCTAGCCCCTGCCGTAGTCGCCGCGCCACCGTGCCCGCGTGGGGTCCTCCGTTGCCGAGTTGCTGGGCTGTGCTCGCGCTGCCACCGACTGTAGTTGCTGCTCGCCCCGCGCTATGCTGCTGCTAGCTTGCCGCGTGCTGCTGCTCTTGTTGCATGCCTGCTGGTGGTGTAGCCGCATGCTGCTGCCGCCTTGGCCTCTCCCATGCTTGTGCCGCTGCCTGTTTGCCTGCTGCTGTAGTGCTGCATGCTAGTTGCTTGTTGTCGCGCTTGCTGCTGACGTTGTTGCTTGCTTGCGTTTGCTGTTGCTCGTGCTAGTGGTAGTTGCTGTTGCTGGCTGCGATAGCTAGCTGTAGCTGCGGTTGCTAGTTGCTCTGCTGCCTAGTGTTTGCCGCTGCTAGGTTAGTTGCCTTGCCCTTTGTTGCTGATGTAGATGTTGTAGACTGCTTGCTTGCTTGCGTTTGCTGTTGCTAGTTGATGTAGGTTGCTTGCTGCTAGTGCTAGTTGCTAGTAGATGTAGGTTGCTTGCATGCTAGAAGATTTTGCTAGCTTGTGCCGTAGCTTGCCGTTAGTTGCTAGAGGCTAGATGTTAGTTGCTGCCTCTAGTAGCCGTGGCCTCTGCTCGCCTTTGCTCGTGCTGCCACCTGCCATCGCCGCGTGCACCCCCCTCCTTCATGGAGCCGACAAATTCGCCGAGCACCACATCTTCCTCGACGACGCCGAAGACCCGTGTTCGACTACCGATGCCGAAGACCCGTGAACCACAACACCGAGCGAACGACTACCGTTGACGAGACCGTGTACCACGACGTCCGCTACGAACTGATCCGCTCCAATATGCACGCGTCAAAGGTATACCGATGAGACGTTGTCGTGAACCGAATGCATGTGTTGTATGAGATGTATCATGTGTTTGCGCCTTGTGTTTGCCCGTTGCACGTTGTCTCTCTTTCGACGCGCCCTCGACACATAGGAACCCGATAACCGGGATCACCCCATCTTTATTTACCGTTCCCGCACGCGCTCCCTATTCGTTGGCACGATATCTCGACGAGTTATCGGGATAGGAACGTTGCCGTGGCATCGTTTCCGTCTTGCCGCCATGGTTCCCTCTCGCTCGTCGTGGTGACACCTGTTTCTTTCTCTTCTTGCCTGTGATGTTTGAACTTGCATGCATGACGCATTCATGGCATAAGTTCCTGTGTTGCATGCCTCTTGTGCCGTAGCTCCATTCTATGTTCCGCGTGTTACCCGACTTGGAGGACATGTAGGATCACCGCTTCACCCCTTGCCATATTAACCACATTTAATTTTGTCGTGTAAATAACTGGGAGCGAACTAAATAATTAACGTGGAGTTTCGTCGATATGCAACCCGTTGCCTATGAAGATTCACTTAATGTGTAGTGTTTGTGTGAGGTGAATTGCCATGCCATCCCTTGCATTTTGATCTGTTCATGCATCATAGTAGGTTGTGCATCATGTTGTGCATCGTGTGGTGAATATCTGTGTTGATGTTTGTTTCCGGTTTGCTCCGTCTCGATAGAGTTCCGCAAGCGTGTCGGAATGTGAGGACCCGTTCGACTACGTTGGTTCGCCAACTTCACGGAGTCATTCTTCTTCCAAGCAGGATCTCAGGCAAGATGACCATTTCCCCAGATACCATTACTATCATTGCCATGCTAATTTTACCGTTTCTACCGTTTACATCTCGTTGCCTACCACTTGTTATATATGTGCCTCTCAACAATGCCATGATAACCTTCAACTGTTCAACCTAGCAAACCACTGTTTAGCTATGTTACTGCTTGCTTAACCCTGTTGTTAGCGTTGCTAGTTGCTGGTGTAGTTTCTTCCATGTGATAACATGGGTCCCTTGTCATATCACCATATATTAATGCTATTTAATTTAATGGACCTATATACTTGGTAAAAGGTGGAAGGCTCAGCCTTTCTAGTCTGGTGTGTTGTTCCACCTTTGCCCCCTTAGTTTCGGCTACCGGTGTTATGTTCCATAAACGAGCGCTCCTAACACGATCGGGGTTGTTATGGGGACCCCCTTGATAATTCGTTTTAGATTAAAGCTGGTCTAGCAAGGCCCAACTTTGGTACAACATTTGCCTAATAACTAATGAAGTGCATAGGGAGTAATTAACCCGAGGAAATTTAATCAACCCCCGAGCCAGTGCTCCTCATGAGTGTTGGTCCCACCTGAGCGATGTCCGACGCCCCTCTGGTCACCCAGAGGTTTAGCGATCCCGACGTCTAGCTCATCCGTCGTGTCCTGAGAAGGAGGTACGAGACTCCTATGGGGATCATCGACACGTCGGGCGGCCTTGCCGGATTAGTTTTACCTTTGAGGAAATATCTTGTGCATCGGGATTCCGGTGATGCTTTGGGTATTCTCAGAGTTGAGGTTTTCCACTAAGGAATCCGACGAGATCGCGAGTGTCGTGATCGAGGATTTCTATGCGGCTTGTGTTAATTTGTGATGGACTAGTTGGAGCACCCCAGCAGGGTTAAATATTTTCGGAAAGCCGTGCCCGCGGTTATGTGGCAACGTGGAAACTTTGTTTAAAACTGGTTCTAGATAACTTGAATTTAACTTAATTAAAATATGCCAACTGTGTGTGTAACCGTGACTGTCTCTTTCGTGAGTTCCTTCTCCGATCGAGGACACGGTGGGGTTATGTCTGATAGGTAGGTGTTCAGGATCATTCATTTGATCCACCTTAGTTCACGTCCGTTATGCGTAGATCATCCCCCTCTTTATTCTTGTACTCGTAAGTTTAACCACCAGATATATTCTTAGCCGCTGCTGCAACCTCACCACTTAACCATACCTCACCCGTTAAGCTTTGCTAGTCTTGATACCTTTGGAAATGAGATTGCTGAGTCCCATGTGCCTCACAGATTACTACAACACCAGTTGCAGGTATAGGTAAAGGTTACTTGACGCGAGCGCGTTGATTGTTCATTTGGAGTTTCTTCTTCTTCTTCTTCTTCTTCTTCTTCTTCATCGATCTTGGATGGTTCCAGGCCGTCAGCCTGGGATAGCAAGGATGGACGTCGTTCTTATTTTCTCGTTTGTTTTCGTCCGTAGTCGGACCCTGCTCTTACTCTTGATGATTATGTAATGTACTGATGTGACTCTGATGTAGCTTGTGGGGAGAGGAAAACGAGAGGCAATTGACAAACAAAGTAAATGCAAGAGATTAGTTTGTGACACCTACTTGGATGAGTTCTTGACTTGATCCTCCCCGGCAACGACGCCAAAAATCTTTCTGCTACGTCAACAAAAGTACTTCCCTAGCAATGGTGCTAGAGATCCTTCTGTCGTCTGTTGAGCTTGCGTTGGTTTTTTCCTTTGAAGAGGAAAGGCTGATGCAACACAGGAGCAGTAAGTATTTCCCTCAGTTTGAGAACGAAGGTATCAATCCAGTAGGAGAATCTCGTCAAGTCCGGAGTACCTGCATAAACACAAAAGAGCTCGCACCCAATGCTGTAAAGGGGTTGTTAATCTCTTCAAGATTGTTTGCAAAGTGAGATCTGAAGGCGGAAAGTGCAACGAAGTAAAAAGTGTAAGGCTGAAAATATGGTGTGGAGTAGACCCAGGGGCCATAGTGTTCACTAGAGGCTTCTCTCAAAATAGCAAATATCACGGTGGGTGAACAAATTACTGTCGAGCAATTGATAGAACCGCGCAAAGTCATGACGATATCTAAGGCAATGATCATACATATAGGCATCACGTCCGAGAGAAGTAGACAAATACTTTCTGCATCTACTACTATTACTCCACACATCGACCGCTATCCAGCATGCATCTAGTGTATTGAGTTCATGACGAACAGAGTAACGCCTTAAGCAAGATGACATGATGTAGAGGGATAATCTCAAACCAATGATGAAACCCCCATCTTTTTACCCTTGATGGCAACAACACGATGCGTGCCTCGCTACCCCTTCTGTCACTGGGTGAGGTCACCGCATGGTATGAACCCAAAACCAAGCACTTCTCCCATTGCAAGAATCATAGATCTAGTTGGCCAGAGAAAACCCACAACTCGAAGAGAATTACAGGGATATGAAATCATGCATATAAGAGATCAGAAAAACTCAAATAAGATTCATAGATAATCTGATCATAAATCCACAATTCATCGGATCTCGACAAACACACCGCAAAAGAAGATTACATCGGATAGATCTCCATGAAGATCATGGAGAACTTTGTATTGAAGATCCAAGAGAGAGAAGAAACCATCTAGCTACTAGCTAAGGACCCATAGGTCTATGGTGAACTACTCACGCATCATCGGAGAGGTCATGGTGTTGATGAAGAAGCCCTCCGTATTCGAATCCCCCTCCGACAGGGCACCAGAACCTGCCCCCGGTGGGATCTTGCGGAGACAGAAGCTTGCGGCGGCGCAAAAGTACTTTCAATGATCTCTTGATTTTTTGTGGATTTTTTGGGGATATATAGGCGCAAAACCTAGGGCAGAGGTGGCCCAGGGAGCCCACAAGCCTGGACGGCGTGGGGCCCCCTGGTCGCGCCATGAGGGCTTGTGGGGTCCCTCAGGACCCCCTGCCTTGGTTCTCAAGTCTCCCGATCTTCTTCCGTTCCAAAAAAAATATTTTCGGAAGTTTTATTCCGTTTGGACTCCATTCAAAATCCTCCTCTCAAAGGGGTCAAAAACATGGAAAAAACTGGCACTGGCACTTGGCACTGAGTTAATAAGTTAGTCCCAAAAAATATATAAAAGGCGTGCAAAACATCCAAAGTTTGACAAGATAATAACATGAAACCATCAAAAATTATAGATACGTTGGAGACGTATCAATTTACAATCTTGATGACCCTAAGGTCGCATGACCCATGAGGACGTGTGGCGGATTTTTTTGAAGTCCCAACCAGCGTGGCCAGCCGAGGACGAAGACAGAGGCCTGGACGACAAGAATCCTCTAGTCAAGGTATCTCCGAACATTATTCCCCTCACGAGGTTCCGATTTCTTTTACAAAGATCTCACATTTCTTCGAATGGCTTTGACAGGAGTGGTTGGCCCTGTCCAAGAACATCGACGAACCAGCTCCTCTTCCTGAAGGGCCAAGGTCAAAACTGCTGGCCGCGATGTTGGTTCCGAAGCCGTACAAGGCATCGGAGCCGAAGAAGAAGGAGACCCGCGAAGGTCTCCATTCTTGGGGTCCTCCGGACACTAAGTCGTAGGACACACGTGTTTCCTCTACCCGTGAGGTGGAGGAAGCGGATGTGGAGAGGACATGTTCTCTTCCCAGTCCAAGAAGAGAGCGCCACAAGAGGCAGAGAAAGAAGCCCTGGCTCCTAGGGCCTCGAAGAGGCCTTGCAGAGGCAAGACCGCTTCTCTTGGCACGTGTCCGGATTCCGACAACGAGATCGGGGAGTTCGAGATGGTTTCCCGTCGAGCCCCCACGGTCAAACCCTGGTCCAAAGGTACAAGCTCAGACTAGTTTATTCAGTAAACCTATACCGAATCCTAATTGGTCGACATATATATATATATATATATATATATATATATATATATATATATATATATATATATATATATATATATTGCTCATTATAGCCCCATCCGAGATCTGCCAACAGATCAGGTCTCGGAGAGAGACTCGCTTCCAGCCGAGCCGCCGGAGAGTGGGAATGCATCCCGCATCTCCCTTCCTCGAACTCTCAAGGAGGCCATGGAGGTGGCCTCCCCCCGACCTCGCTTAATGTGGGTGCGAAGAGGTGATGGCCGAGGTGAAGACCTCGGAAGCCGAAGACCGCGAGGTCCCGATCACCGAAGATGCACCTGCAACCGTGAGCCAGGAGGCTCTGATTGGGGCCAATCCCCCGGTTAATACTACCCGGGAGTTCGGCCCTTCAGAGGGTGGAAATGAAGGTCAAAATTCGACTGAGCTCCCTCCAACGTCCTTGGAGCCACCCTTGGTGCCGCCCATGCCAAAACGGGCCACGGTTGAGGGGCCGGCAACGATGGAGGAGATCCTAGAAGATTCCTCCATTGCTGAAGAGCGTCACACCTTAATGGGTGTGGTTTTGTGGAGCATTCAGTCTGTTAACAACGGACTGAATGAAGCCTTTACAGGCTTATTGACGGGCTTCAAGGTAAGCCGCTCTCTTTACTAGTGTTGTGTTATATTTAAAATATAGTTTTACTGGTATGACAGCCCCCGAGCCAGGGGAGCTTGAAAAGCTAACCCATGGCTCAAAGAAATGCACAAAAAGTGTTCGGGGATCATGCTTGGAATGCTTATTTTAAGAAACTTGGATCAAGCAAGGTAGGTTTAAATAAGTTGAAATCATGCTCACGAATTGTGCATCTTGCAGGCCTCACCATCGGCTTCCAATGCTAATGCATTGGAAATAGCCGAACTTAATTGGAAACTGAAGTGTCCGATGAAGAGCTTGACTGCCTCAACGGTCGGTTTGACGAGTAGTAGCGTGAGTTTGTATAAGAGTACCTCACTTTAGTTATATCTTACGGGATATCCTGGCCGTGTCATCTGACTTTTGCTGTTTTCTTGTTAATCAGCAGCTCAAGATAAAGAGCTTGAAAAGCTCCGGGCCGAGGTGGAGAAGGCCAAACAAGAGGCCGTTTCCCACAAGTCGGCGGCCGAACAAACGGCCGCCAAGATGGATGCCCTGAAGGCCGTTAGCAAGAAATATGAGGCCAGGGTGACGGAGGTCCAGCAAGAGCTGGAAGAAGCGATCTTGAAGTGCGAAGCCTTTGAGCAAAAAGTCAAAGGGCAAGCCGCCGAGCAGACCAATCTATCCGCCGACCTCCAATCAGAGCGGGTAGAGCGGCGGTTCTTTGAATAAGAAGTGCGCCAAATCAAGCAGATGGCAACTGGTAAGCCATAATTATTGAAGTGTGCCTTTGGTGGGAACCAATTTGCCTTTCTTACGCAAATATGGCGTTCCGCAGGCGCCTTCACCAACCTCCCGCAAAAGTGCAGCAGATGCGACCAAGTACTATGTGGCTAATGATGGGGATCCCGAGCAGCGACTGTTCTAGGTGTAGTTTGAGGCCCGTGAGGCCAACCCTAGTCCGAGTTATCAAATGAAGCATGTCCCTTAGCTGCACAGGATGGCTGAGCCAACCATGAAGGGCCTGTGTGTCTCGATGTGGCCTGCCGAGCCCTGGTCGACCAGCTACTTTGCTCTGGTGCAGAGGCTAATGGAAGCCGCACCTCAGATTGAAGCCCTTCGGCTCTCAACCTGTATGAAGGGGGCTGAGATGGCCTTTGCATGGAAGATTGTGCACTTCCGAGGGATGAGGCCGCTGAAGATGGCCACTGATCCGCCACGTGCCGATAAGGAGCGCAGGAGCCCCAAGCTGTACTTTACTGCTGCCATGGAGGGTGCTTGGGAAATCGAATCGCAGTGCTCGAAGGATGTATTATTAGAATAGAATTTTGTTTGGTGTAATTGAGAATGATCTCCTCGAAGCAGTATATGTCCTAAGTTAATTATGTCTGATATTACTTTGATTCCTGTCGTGGCCGTTTTATCCTAAAAGTTTCCGGTCGTCGGCTTCATCCTCCATGTAGATACTACTTGAGGTGTTTCGTCATCCGTACACGTCCCTTAGCCGATTTAATCAGTGCCTGAAGGTGGTAGTGTAGGATGGAATCGAGGCAATCGGACTATGAGGCTTTCTCGCTTTCACTTAGCCGTAGGAATGTTATAATGTGGGGGCTAGTGACAAGCCCCCAGCCCGTGTTGCGGTAGTCGGAAAAATCGAAGATCGAGATGACTACCTCGGGGTTTGTTGAATAGAAAAAACCCGTCCGTGTAATACAGAATAGCCTCTATTAACTATGGAAATAACCTTGGATTGCACACCAGTTCGAGCTCATTATGATGGTCAGTTTTCGGCTTTGTCCACTGAGGTATTTCAAGACCAGGGAAGCTGGGAATACAATTGTAGTGGTTCTCCCTTTTACCCCTTTAGCCAAACTAGCGGAACGTAAGGGGGTAAGCACATGATCGGGGCAATCCAACTATAGACTCAAGACATAATTCGGAATCGATGCATATAATGCAAAAATCCTGAACGACCGGACAAATGTATAAGAATGACGGTGAGGTGCCTGGGGCGGTCAATATATCCTAGCCCCCGGCTAGTAGCTGTGTGCACCTCTTTTTTGTTTTAACAATCATAAAATGAGTTTGTCCTGTCAGCACCGTATAGTTGAAAAACATGATTAACAATGAGTACATCAAAAGAAAAGCATTTGTAACAGATATTTGGCGAAGAATTTTTACAATTCTCGGCCGAGGGCTGCTGTGTACAAGAAACTATCAAAATTAACCAACACCTCCCCTGCAACCATTTTGCGAGAGACTTGACGTACATCTGGCTTCTGGCTACGCTAAGTTGAAACAATAGGGGGAGGGAGACTTTTCCTTAAAAGGTTGTTGCGGATGGCAGACGGGATTTCAACCGAGGAACCGTGAGAAACTGTCGATGAAATATAGCTTGACGCTTGGGAGAGCCTTTATGGCATCCCCTGTGTATCAAGGAGGAATTTGGCACCATAATTTGGTCTAGCCGGGCATATGGTGTTTGTTCAGGTCTCCCATAGTATCCTATAGTATTTGGAGAATGAAAATTGTGTACACGAGAGACATACCTTGAAGGTGCTAGGGAGATGTTGTGGGAGCGGTGCCCTTATGTATTCAGGGCCGAGGAGCTCTCTGGGAGACCTGATTGAGCTCAGGATTGCTTGCCTACTTGTCTTGGCTTGACCTGCTTGTGACTTGATGGTTCACCGTCGTGCTCACCTTCCGCTGCCAAGGCTGCGGTGTGTTCTTAGGTCTGGAGAGATCGTTGTCTGTTGCCGTTTACGGTGATGACTCCTTGGGGTTCGCGCATCTTGAGCTTGAGATAAGCATAGTGGGGCACCACGTTAAATCTGGCGAAGGCGGTGCGACCGAGTAGTGCGAGCACTCCGAGAAGTCTATGCTATAGAGATTGTAGCACCAAAATACAATCCATGGTCAGCTTTCCTGATCACATCTGACCGCAGGGATCATCCGACCAGTATCCGTCATGGAGGGTCAGCTGCCCTCGTCCCCGACCCCATTATAGACAGGTACCACCTCACCAGAGTCCTCCTGGACGGTGGAAGTAGCCTTAATCTAATCTACGCTCCTTCTTGGGTATGTGAGTCACGTAAATCATGTTTACGATTTTTACCTCAGGAGGGAACTATATTTGGCCCCCGTTTTTCCGGCCACGGGGCTCCTCGTCATCCTCTCTTCGATGGCTCCTACCTTATTCTTCGGCTGCTACTTTGCCGGCCTGCTTGAATACCTGATGACCCACAAGTATAGGGGATCAATCGTAGTCCTTTCGATAAGTAAGAGTGTCGAACCCAACGAGGAGTAGAAGGCTCTGATAAACAGTTTTCAGCAAGGTAATAACTGCAAGCACTGAAAGTAGCGGTAACAAGTGATGGTGTAGTGAGGTGAAACGAAGCAGGTGAAAAGTAACAAGTAACAAGAGTAGCAATGGTGCAGCAAAGTGGCCCAATCCCTTTTGTAGCAAGGGACAAGCCTGAACAAAGTCTTATAGGAGGAAAAGCGCTCGCGAGGACACACGGGAATTTCTGTCATGCTAGTTTCATCATGTTCATATGATTCGCGTTCGTTACTTTGATAGTTTGATATGTGGGTGGACCGGCGCTTGGGTACTGCCCTTACTTGGACAAGCATCCCACTTATGATTGACACCTCTCGCAAGAATCTACAACTATGAAAGAAGAATTAAGACAATGTCTAACCATAGCATTAAACTAGTGGATCCAAATCAGCCCCTTACGAAGCAACACATAGACTGGGGTTTAAGCTTCTGTCACTCTAGCAACCCATCATCTACTTACTACTCCACAATGCCTTCCTCTAGGCCCAAATATGGTGAAGTGGTATGTAGTTGACGTTCACATAACACCACTAGAGGAAAAGACAACATACATCATATCAAAATACCGAACGAATACCAAATTCACACGACTGGTATTAGCAAGACTTATCCCATGTCCTGAGGAACAAAAGTAACTACTCACAAAGCATAATCATAATCATGATCAGAGGTGTAATGAGTAGCATCAAGGATCTGAACATAAACTCTTCCACCAAGTAATCCAACTAGCATCAACTACAAAGAGTAATCAACACTACTAGCAACCTTACAAGTACCAATCGGAGTCGCGAGACGGAGATTGGTTACAAGAGATGAACTAAGGTTTGGAGAGGAGATGGTGCTGATGAATATGTTGATGGAGATGACTCCCCTCCGACGAGAGGAGTGTTGGTGATGACGATGGCGATGATTTCCCCCTCCGGGAGGGAAGTTTCCCCGGCAGGATCGTCCTGCCGGAGCTCTAGATTGGTTCTGCTCAAGTTCCGCCCCGTGGTGGCGGAGAATCCATGAAAAATATCCACCTTGATTTTTTTCCGGACGAAACCCTTCATATAGAAGAAGAGGGGGGGGGGGGGGCAGTGGGCCACTAGGGCGCCCACAAGCCCTGTATCCGCCTCCAAGGGGGGGGGGGACTACCAGGCTTGTGAGCCCCTGACAGCTCCCCTCTGGCACTTCTTTCGCCCAGTATTTTTTATAAATTCCCAAAAAGTTACACGTTGATTTCCAGGGCATTTGGAGTTGCGCAGAATAGAGGACTCAGACGTGCTCCTTTTCCAGTCCAGAATTCCAGCTGCCGGTATTTCCCTCTTCAAATAAACCTTGCAAAATAAGAGAGAAAAGGCATAAGTATAGTACCACAAAGTAATATAACAACCCCAAAAGCGAAAAATATCAACATGAAAGCATGATGCAAAATGGACGTATCAACTCCCCCAAGCTTAGACCTCGCTTGTCCTCAAGCGAAAACCAAGATCCATAAACATGTCCACATGTTTAGGGATGAAGGTGTCGATAAAACATAATACGGACATGAGGGCATCATGATCACACATAGAACAACAATACATCATAAGGATTCTTATGGGAAAGTAACAATTCCTTCACAAAGCAAAGGATGAAACAAAAACCTTACCGAGAAGTAGCCAACAACAGTCCATAGTCATTGAAGCAATTGCAATTTATCATAACATCACAAAGAGTCAAATAAGAGCTTGTAAAGCAAACCCACATACTCAATCATCTCTTTTTGTTTTCCACAATTGTTACAACTCACGTGGTACTCATGGTATCAAAGGTTTAGCTGGACACAGAGAAAGATAGGGGCTTATAGTTTTGCCTCCCAACCATTTACCTCAAGGGTAAAGTCAACAATAATAAAGCATAAGTACTCATCTCCAAGTTGATATATGAATATAGATCTTTCCCTAGCATGTGAATGTAGCCAAGACAAAGGCAAAAGAGGGAATTGGTGGAGATCACCATGACTCTTTCGAGGGAAAAAAGTAAAGGTACAAGATAGGCCCTTCGCAGAGGGAAGCAGAGGTTGTCATGCGCTTTTGAGGTTTGGATGCGTGTCCTCTTAGTGCGGAGGAACGTCACTTTATATTGGCTCCTGTGATAAAGAACTTTATTATGTAGTCTGTCACTTTTATGTCTTCCTCATCACAGGTTCGTATAAAGCTTATTTTCCACACACTAATAGATCATACATATTAGAGAGCAATTTTCATTGCTTGCACCGATGACAACTTACTTGAGGGATCTTATTCAATCCATAGGCACGTATGGTGGACTCTCATGGCAAAACTGGGTTGAAGGTTTATGGATGCACAAGTAGTATCTCTACTTGGTGCGGGAGTTTTGGCTAATATGAGGTGGAAGCAATCGTCACATGCTAAGGGATATCTAGGCATATAACATTGTTTGGAACCAAGCAAACACAATTCATTATGTTGTCTTCCTTGTCCAACATCTACTTCTAAGCATGTAATAGTTTGGTGAGTGCTCACAATTGTAAAAAGTGTCTAAGATGATATATTTATATGTGAACCTCTCTTTCCTTATTACTTCTCATTAATTGCAACAATGACTGGGGTCTATGTTGGTCTATTATCAACAAGTTTCAATCATCATACTTGTTATATGTGAAGCTATCACTTTCCATAAGATCATCTCATGATCTTTCATGCTATCGTTCTTTTAATACTTTTGATCACGGCACAAAACAAAGCCCTTGACTAAGACACTCTTTATTATATAGCTCGCAAGCTTGAATACATCGGGGGAGACACAAGGCAAAAGACTCAAACTAAACACCAAAGACTTATTCCACTAAGAGAAGAAATAAAAACTGAAAATGAAAGAACTAAAACAAAGGTAAAAGCAAAAGATATAAAGGTGATACGATACCAGGGAAACTCCCCCTAGCTTGGCAAAAGCCAAGGCAGTTGCCCATACCAATGCTTAGTTGTCTTCCTTTGGTGGTGATGGTGGAGTTGTTGCAGAGGTCTTGAGCTTGTCTAATTTCCACTTGAGCATAAAATTCTGCTCTCTCAGATCATCATTTTCCTCCTCAAGCTTCAACACCCTTTGACAAAGTTCCTGCTTACTCTCCTGCAAGAAACGAAAAGGGATAAACAAGTTCTTAGGCTTCTTCCTTGAGTCAGGGAGGCTCGACTTCTTGAACTCCACATGAGTGCGTCCAGGTTGAGGTAGAGGAGCCTCCTCTTCATCGGAACTCGTTTGTTCCTTCCCCTTAGGGTCATAGTCCTCTTCCTCGTCAATGGTCCAACCATATGGTTCCAAGTCCCCATAGACCTTGGGGTTAGCAAGGTAATCAGCCACATAGCTTTCCCCATCTGAATCGTGAGAAGACATCTTGACCTAGATTGCGGCACAAAACAGGCTTGAAACGAAAACAGAGGAAAACTGCGTGATACGGAGATCAAAACCCTCAGGCGTATATATAATGATTTTTTCTGGACCAGAAGGAGTGCTCCGCAAGAAAACGGAGTCCGGGAGGAACACGAGCTGATATCAA
The DNA here is from genome assembly GCF_904849725.1 of Hordeum vulgare subsp. vulgare. NCBI lineage: Eukaryota > Viridiplantae > Streptophyta > Magnoliopsida > Poales > Poaceae > Hordeum > Hordeum vulgare. The sequence goes on along the minus strand of NC_058524.1, from coordinate 122,486,483 downwards.
ACAACCGCTTCTCACCGGCAAGTTTGAAATCAAAGTTGAGCTCTTTGATTGCCCAATAAGCTTTGTGTTACAGCTCAAGAGGTAAATGACAGGCCTTACCGTAAACCATTTTATACGGCGACATGCCCATGGGATTCTTATAAGCAGTCCTATAAGCCCATAGTGCATCGTCAAGTTTGCTAGACCAATTCTTTCGAGATCTATTGACAGTCTTTTGTAAGATCAATTTGATCTCCCTATTACTCAACTCCACTTGACCACTAGACTGAGGATGATAAGGAGATGCAACTCTATGGTTGACATCATACTTAGCGAGCATATTTCGGAAAACACCATGAATGAAGTGTGAACCGCCATCAGTCATTAGATATCTAGGGACTCCAAATCTTGGGGAAATGACTTCTTTAAGCATCTTAATAGAGGTATGGTGATCAGCATTTCTAGTGGGGATAGCTTCTACCCATTTAGTGACGTAAACCACAACAACTAAGATGTGAGTATACCCATTGGAACTCGGGAAGGGTCCCATATAATCAAAGCCCCAGACATCAAATGGTTCAATGACAAGTGAATAGTTGATAGGCATTTCCTGACGCTTAATGATGTTCCCTATTATTTGGCATTCGTCACAAGACAAGAAAAACTTACGGGCATCCTTGAAGAGAGTGGGCCAATAGAAACCTGATTGCAATACCTTATGAGCAGTTCTATCTCCAGCATGGTGTCCTCCGTAGGCTTCGGAATGACACTTCTGCACCATCTGTCCCTGTTCATGTTCAGGCACACAACATCTAATAACACCATCTACTCCTTCCTTATAAAGGTGAGGATCATCCCAAGAGTAGTGTCTCAAATCAAAGAAGAATTTCTTCTTTTGCTGGTAGGTGAACCTGGGTGGTATGTATTTGGCTATGATATAGTTTGCGTAATCAGCATACCACAGTGCACTATGTGAAGTGCGGATGACATTTAATTGCTCATCAGGAAAGCTGTCATCAATAAGTTGTGGGTCATCAAGGAGATTCTCTAGCCTGGACAAGTTATCTGCTATAGGGTTATCAGCACCCTTTCGGTCAACAACGTGCAAATCAAATTCCTTTAGCAGGAGAACCCATCTGATTAGCCTAGGCTTAGCGTCCTTCTTCTCCATAAGGTACTTAATAGCAGCATGATCAGAGTGAATAGTGACTTTGGAGTCAACTATATAAGATCTGAACTTTTCACATGCAAACACGACTCCTAAAAACTCCTTTTCTGTAGTGGCATAGTTTCCTTGGGCACTGTCTAGAGTTTTACTAGCATAGTGAATAACATTCAACTTCTTGTCAACTCTTTGTCCTAGAACATCACCAACAGCATAATCACTAGCATCACACATGATTTCAAAGGGCAAGTTCCAATCAGGTGGTTGAACAATAGGTGTGGTTATCAAGGCCTTCTTAAGTATTTTGAAAGCTTCCTCACAATCCTCATCAAAAACAAAAGGAACATCCTTCTGCAAGAGGTTGGTAAGAGGCCTAGAAATCTTAGAGAAGTCTTTAATGAACCTTCTATAGAAACCAACATGACCTAGGAAACTTCGTATACCTCTGATATCTGTGGGGCAAGGCATTTTCTCAATTGCATCAACCTTAGCCTTATTAACTTCAATGCCTTTCTCAGAGATTTTGTGTCCTAAGACGATGCCTTCATTAACCATGAAGTGGCACTTCTCCCAGTTCAAGACGAGGTTGGTATCTTTGCATCTCTGTAAGACTCGATCAAGGTTGCTGAGGCAATCGTCAAAGGAAGAACCGTAAACGGAGGAATCATCCATGAAAACCTCAACAATCTTTTCACAAAAGTCAGAGAATATAGCCATCATACATCTTCGAAAGGTGGTACGTGCATTGCATAAGCCAAAAGGCATACGTCTATAAGCAAACGTGTTGGAGAACGTCGCATGGGAAATAAATATTTTCCTACACGCACGAAGACCTATCATGGTGATGTCCATCTACGAGAGGGGATTTCTGATCTACGTACCCTTGTACATCACACAACAGAAGCGTTAAGAAACGCAGTTGATGTAGTGGAACGTCCTCACGTCCCTCGATCCGCACCGCGAACCGTCCCACGAACCGTCCCGCGATCCGTCCCACGATCCGTCCCACGATCCGCTTCGATCTAGTGCCGAACGGACGGCACCTCCGCGTTCAGCACACGTACAGCTCGATGATGATCTCGGCCTTCTTGATCCAGAAAGAGAGACGGATAGGTAGATGAGTTCTCCGGCAGCGTGACGGCGCTCCGGAGGTTGGTGGTGATCTAATCTCAGCAGGGCTCCGCCCGAGCTCCGCAGAAACCCGATCTAGAGGAAAAACCGTGGAGGTATGTGGTCGGGCTGCCGTGGCAAAAGTTGTCCCAAATCAGCCCTAATAGCTCCATATATATAGGAGGAGGGGAGGGGAGGCTTGCCTTGAGGATCAAGGAGCCCCAAGGGCTGTGCCACCAAGGGGAGGAGGAGTCCTCCTTCAATCCTAGTCCAACTAGGATTGGAAGGTGGAGTCCTTCTCTTCTTTCCCACCTTTCCTTTTTTTCATTCTCTTCTTTTGGTTTTTCTTTCTCTCTTGCGCAAGACAGCCTTGGGCTGACCCCACCTACTTGGTGCTCCACCCCCAAGGTCCTTGGGCCCTCCCGGGTGGGTGGTCCCCCCTCCCGGTGAAGATCCGGAACCCATTCGTCATTCCCGGTACATTACCGGTAATGCCCGAAAACCTTCCGGTAACCAAATGAAGTCAGCCCATATATCAATCTTCATTTCCAGACCATTCTGGAAACCCTCGTGATGTCCGCGATCTCATCTGAGACTCCGAACAACATTCGGTAACCAACCATATAACTCAAATATGCATAAAACAACGTCGAACTTTAAGTGTGCAGACCCTGCGGGCTCAAGAACTATGTAGACATGACCCGAGTGACTCCTCGGTCAATATCCAATAGCGGGACCTGGATGCCCATATTGGATCCTACATATTCTACGAAGATCTTATCGTTTGAACCTCAGTGCCAAGGATTCATATAATCCCGTATGTCATTCCCTTTGTCCTTCGGTATGTTACTTGCCCGAGATTTGATCGTCAGTATCCGCATACCTATTTCAATCTCGTTTACCGGCAAGTCTCTTTACTCATTCCGTAATACAAGATCCCGCAACTTACACTAAGTCACATTGCTTGCAAGGCTTGTGTGTGATGTTGTATTACCGAGTGGGCCGTGAGATACCTCTCCGTCACACAGAGTGACAAATCCCAGTCTCGATCCATACTAACTCAACGAACACCTTCAGAGATACCTGTAGAGCATCTTTATAGTCACCCAGTTACGTTGCGACATTTGATACACACAAAGCATTCCTCCGGTGTCAGTGAGTTATATGATCTCATGGTCAGAGGAACAAATACTTGACACGCAGAAAACAGTAGCAACAAAATGACACGATCAACATGCTACGTCTATTAGTTTGGGTCTAGTCCATCACATGATTCTCCTAATGACGTGATCCCGTTATCAAGTGACAACACTTGCCTATGGTCAGGAAACCTTGACCATCTTTGATCAACGAGCTAGTCAACTAGAGGCTTACTAGGGACAGTGTTTTGTCTATGTATCCACACATGCACTGTGTTTCCAATCAATACAATTATAGCATGGATAATAAACGAATATCATGAACAAAGAAATATAATAATAACTAATTTATTATTGCCTCTAGGGCATATTTCCAACAGTCTCCCACTTGCACTAGAGTCAATAATCTAGTTCACATCACCATGTGATTCCAACGAATCCAACACCCATATAGTTATGGGGTCTGATCACGTCTTGCTCGTGAGAGAGGTCTTAGTCAATGGTTCTGAATCTTTCAGATCCGTGTGTTCTTTACAAATCTTTATGTCATCTTATGGATGCTGCTACTATGTGCTATTCGAAAATACTCCAAATATCTACTCTACTATATGAATCTGTTTCACTACTCATAGTTATTTGGATTAGTGTCAAAGCTTGCATCGACGTAACCCTTTACGACGAAATCTTTAACCACCTCCATAATTGAGAAAAATTCCTTAGTCCATCAGTTACTAAGGATAAATTTTGACCGCTGCTAGTGATTTAATCATGGATCACTCTCTGTACCTCTCAACAGACTTTGAGTCAAGGCACACATCAGGTGCGGTACCCATCATGGCATACTTCAGATTCTACGGCCAAGGCATAGAAGACGACCTTCGTCTATTCTCTTTATTCTGCGAGGGTCGGGTTTTGAGTCTTACTCAAATTCACACCTTACAACGCAACCAAGAACTCCTTCTTTGCTGATCTATTTTGAACTCCTTCAAAAACTTGTCAAGGCATGCATCTTGTTGAAACTTCTATTAAGCGCTTTCGATCTATCTCCATAGATCTTTGATGCTCAACGTTCAAGTAGCGCAACCCAGGTACTCCTTTGAAAACTCCTTTCAAACAACCTTGTATGCTTTACAGAAATTCTACATTACTTCTGATCCACAATATGTCAACCACATATACTTATCAGAAATTCTATAGTGCTCCCACTCACTTCTTTGGAAATACAAGTTTCTCATAAGCCTTGTACAAACCCAAAATCTTTGATCATCTCATCAAAGTGTATATCCAACTCCGAGATGCTTGCACCAGTCCATTGAAGGATCGTTGGAGCTTGCATACTTGCTAGTATCTTTAGGATCGACAAAACCTCCTGGTTGTATCACATACAATGTTTGCTCAAGGAAACCGTCGAGGAAACAATGTTTTGACATCCTATGTGCAATATTTCATAAATAATGCAGCAACTACTAACATAATTCTAACAGACTTTCAGCATCGCTACGAGTGAGAAAGTCTCATCATAGTCAACTGTTTGATCTTGTCGGAAACATCTTTGCGACAAGTCGAGCTTTTATTAATAGTGACTTATCACCATCATCGTTTGTCTTCCTTTTAAAGATCCATCTTTACTCAATAGTCCTATGACCATCAAGTAGTTCTTCCAAAGTCTACACTTTGTTTTCATACATGGATCCTCTCTCGGATTTCATGGCCTCCAGCCATTTGTCAGAATCCGGGCCCACCATTGCTTTCTCCATAACTCGTAGGTTCATTGTTGCTCAACAACATGACCTCCAAGACAGGGTTACCGTACCACTCTGCAGTAGTACGCGACCTTGTCAACCTACGAGATTTGTAGTAACTTGATTCGATGCTCGACGATCACCATCATAAGCTTTCACTTCAATTGGTGTAGGCGCCACAGGAACAACTCCCTGCGCCCTGCTACACACTGGTTGAATTGATGGTTCAATAACCTTATCAAGTTCTACCACCCTCCCACTCAATTCTTTCGAGAGAAACCTTTCCTCGAGAAAGGATCCATTTCTAGAAACAAACAATTTTCTTTCGGATCTGAGATGGGAGATGTACCCAACTGTTTTGGATATCCTATGAAGATGCATTTATCCGCTTTGGGTTTGAGCTTATCAGACTTAAACTTTTTCACATAAGTGTCGAAGCCCCAAACTTTCAAGAAACGACAGTTTAGATTTCTCTAAACCTCAGTCTATACTGTGTCATCTCAACGGAAATACGCGGTGCCCTATTTAAAGTGAATGCGGTTGTCTCTAATGCATAACCCATAAACGATAGTGGTAGTTCGATAAGAGACATCATAGCATGCACCATACCAAGTAGTGCGTGGCTATGACGTTCAGACACATCATCACACTATGATGTTCCAGGTGGCATGAACTGCGAAAAAATTTCCACATTGTCTTAACTGCGTACCAAAACTCGTAACTCAGATATTCATTTCTATGATCATATCGTAGACAGTTTATCCTCTTGTTACGACGAACTTCACTCTGAAACAGAATTGAACTTTTCAATATTTCAGTTGTGATTCATTAAGTAAATACTCTTGTATCCACTCAAATCGTCATTTGAAGTAAGAACATAATGATATCCACTGCGTGCCTTAGCACCCATTGGACTGCATACATCAAAATGTATCACTTCCAACAAGTTACTATCTTGTTTCATCTCAATGAAAACAAGGCCTTGCTCATGTGGTATGATTTGCATGTCACTAGTGATTCAAAATCAGGTGAGTATAAAGATCCATCATCATGGAGCCTCTTCATGCAATTTATACCAACATGACTCAAGCGGCAGTGCCACAAGTGAGTGGTACTATCATCATTACCTCGTATCTTTTGGCACCAGTATCATGAACATGTGTAACACTACGATCGAGATTCAATAAACCATTGAAGGTGATTATTCAAGCAAATAGAGTAACCAATATTCTTTTAAATGAATAATCGTATTGCAATAAACACGTTCCAATCATGTTCATGCTTAACGCAAGCACCAAATAACAATTATTTCGGTTTAACACCAATCCCGATGGTAGAGGGAGCGTGCGACGTTTTGATCATATCAACCTTGGAAACACTTCCAACACGTATCGTCACCTCGCCTTTAGCTAGTCTCCGTTTATGCCGTAGCTATCATTTCGTGTTACTAATCACTTAGCAACCGAACCGGTATCCAATACCCTCACGCTACTAGGAGTACTAGTAAAGTACACATCAAAATCATGTATATCAAATATACTTCTTTCGACTTTTGCCAGCCTTCTTATCTACCAAGTATCTAGAGTTGCTCCGCCTTAGTGACTGTTCCCCTCATTACAGAAGCACTTAGTCTCGGGTTTGGGTTTAATCTTGGGTCTCTTCATTAGTGCAGCAATTGTTTTGCCATTTCACGAAGTATCCCTTCTAGCCCTTGCCTTTCTTGAAACTTAGTGGTTTTACTAACCATCAACTATTGATGCTCCTTCTTGATTTCTACTTTCGCAGTGTCAAACATCGCGAATCGCTCAAGGATCATTGTATCTATCCTTGATATGTTATAGTTCATCACGAAGCTCTCACAGCTTGGTGGCAGTGACTTTGGAGAACCATCACTATCTCATCTGGAAGATTAACTCCCACTTGATTCAAGCGATTGTCGTACTCAGACAATCTGAGCACACGCTCAACGATTGAGCTTTTCTCCTTTACTTTGTGGACAAAGAATCTTGTCAGAGGTCTCGTACCTCTTAACAAGGGCACAAGCATGAAATCACAATTTCATCTCTTTAGAACATCACTTATGTTCCGTGATGTTTCAAAACGTCTTCGGTGCCTTGCTTCTAAGCCATTAAGTATTTTGCACTGAACTATCGTATAGTCATCAGAAACGTGTATGTCGGATGTTCACATCATCCACAGACGACGCTCGAGGTGCAGCACACCGAGTGGTGCATTAAGGACATAAGCCTTCTGCGCAGCAACGAGGACAATACTCTACAAAGTTTGCTACTATCAACTTCAACTAAATTTTCTCTAGGAACATATAAAAATAGTAGAGATATAGCGCAAGCTACATCGTAATTCGCAAAGACCATTAGACTATGTTCATGACAATTAGTTCAATTAATCATATTACTTAAGAACTCCCACTCAAAAAGTACATCTCTCTAGTCATTTGAGTGGTACATGATCCAAATCCACTATCTCAAGTCCGATCATCACGTGAGTCGAGAATAGTTTCAGTGGTAAGCATCTCTATGCTAATCATATCAACTATACGATTCATGCTCGACCTTTCGGTCTCATGTGTTCCGAGGCCATGTCTGCACATGCTAGGCTCGTCAAGCTGAACCCGAGTGTTCCGCATGTGCAACTGTTTTGCACCCGTTGTATGTGAACGTTGATTCTATCAGACCCGATCATCACGTGGTGTCTCGAAACGAAGAACTGTCGCAATGGTGCACAGTCGGGGAGAACACAATTTTGTCTTGAAATTTTAGTGAGAGATCACCTCATAATGCTACCGTCGTTCTATGCAAGATAAGGTGCATAAAGGATTAACATCACATGCAATTCATAAGTGACATGATATGGCCATCATCATGTGCTTCTTGATCTCCATCACCAAAGCACCGACACGATCTTCTTGTCACCGGCGTCACACCATGATCTCCATCATCATGATCTCCATCAACGTGTCGCCATCGGGGGTTGTCGTGCTACTCATGCTATTACTACTAAAGCTACGTCCTAGCAATATAGTAAACGCATCTGTAAGCACAAACGTTAGTTTAAAGACAACCCTATGGCTCCTGCCGGTTGCCGTACCATCGACGTGCAAGTCAATATTAACTATTACAACATGTTCATCTCATACATCCAATATATCACATCACATCGTTGGCCATATCACATCACAAGCATACCCTGCAAAAACAAGTTAGACGTCCTCTAATTGTTGTTGCATGTTTTACGTGGTGACCATGGGTATCAAGTAGGATCGCATCTTACATACGCAAACACCACAACGGAGATATATGAATTGCTATTTAACCTCATCCAAGGACCTCCTCGGTCAAATCCGATTCAACTAAAGTTGGAGAAACCGACACTCGCCGGTCATCTTTGAGCAACAGAGTTACTCGTAGCGATGAAACCAGTCTCTCGTGAGCGTACGAGTAATGTCGGTCCGAGCCGCTTCGATCCAACAATACCGCGGAATCAAGAAAAGACTAAGGAGGGCAGCAAAACGCACATCACCGCCCACAAAAACTTTTGTGTTCTACTCGAGAAGACATCTACGCATGAACCTGGCTCATGATGCCACTGTTGGAGAACGTCGCATGGTAAACAAAATTTTTCCTACATGAACGAAGACCAATCATGGTGATGTCCAATTACGAGACGGGATTTCTGATCTACGTACCCTTGTAGATCGCACAACAGAAGTGTTAAGAAACGCGGTTGATGTAGTGGTACGTCCTCACATCCCTCAATCCGCCCCGCGAACCGTCCCACGAACCGTCCCGCGATTCGTCCCACGATCCGCTTCGATCTAGTGCCGAACGGACGGCACCTCCGCGTTCAGCACACGTACAGCTCGACGATGATCTCGGCCTTCTTGATCCAGCAAGATAGACGGAGAGGTAGATGAGTTCACCGGCAGCGTGACGATGCTCCGGAGGTTGGTGGTGATCTAATCTCAGCAGGGCTCCACCCGAGCTCCGCAGAAACGCGATCTAGAGGAAAAACCGTGGAGGTATGTGGTCGGGCTGCCGTGGCAAATGTTGTCTCAAATCAGCCCTAATAGCTCCATATATATAGGAGGAGGGGAGGGGAGGCTTGCCTTGAGGCTCAAGGAGCCGCAAGGGCTGCGCCACCAAGGGGAGGAGTCCTCCTCCTCCAATCCTAGTCCAACTAGGATTGGAAGGTGGAGTCCTTCTCTTCTTTCCCACCTTTCCTTTTTTTCTTTCTCTTCTTTTGGTTTTTCTTTCTCTCTGGCGCAAGACAGACTTGGGCTGACCCCACCTACTTGGTGCGCCACCCCCAAGGTCCTTGGGCCCTCCTGGGTGGGTGGTCCCCCCTCCCGGTGAAGATCCGGAACCCATTCGTCATTCCTGGTACATTACCGGTAATGCCCGAAAACCTTCCGGTAACCAAATGAAGTCATCCTATATATCAATCTTCGTTTCCGGACGATTCCGGAAACCCTCATGACGTCCGTGATCTCATCCGGGACTCCGAACAACATTCGGTAACCAACCATATAACTGAAATACGCATAAAACAACGTCGGGCCTTAAGTGTGCAGACCCGGCGGCTCGAGAACTATGTAGACATGACCCGAGTGACTCCTCGGTCAATATCCAATAGCGGGACCTGGATGCCCATATTGGATCCTACATATTCTACGAAGATCTTATCGTTTGAACCTCAGTGCCAAGAATTCATATAATCCCGTATGTCATTCCCTTTGTCCTTCGGTATGTTACTTGCCCGAGATTCGATCGTCAGTATCCGCATACCTATTTCAATCTTGTTTACCGGCAAGTCTCTTTACTCGTTCCGTAATACAAGATCCCGCAACTTACACTAAGTCAGATTGCTTGCAAGGCTTGTGTGTGATGTTGTATTACCGAGTGGGCCGTGAGATACCTCTCCGTCACACGGAGTGACAAATCCCAGTCTCGATCCATACTAACTCAACGAACACCTTCGAAGATACCTGTAGAGCATCTTTATAGTCACCCAGTTACGTTGCGACGTTTGATACACACAAAGCATTCCTCCGGTGTCAGTGAGTTATATGATCTCATGGTCATAGGAACAAATACTTGACACGCAGAAAACAGTAGCAACAAAATGACACGATCAACATGCTACGTCTATTAGTTTGGGTCTAGTCCATCACATGATTCTCCTAATGACTTGATCCCGTTATCAAGTGACAACACTTGCCTATGGTCAGGAAACCTTGACCATCTTTGATCAACGAGCTAGTCAACTAGAGGCTTACTAGGGACAGTGTTTTGTCTATGTATCCACACATGCACTGTGTTTCCAATCAATACAATTATAGCATGGATAATAAACGATTATCATGAACAAAGAAATATAATAATAACTATTTTATTATTGCCTCTAGGGCATATTACAACAAAAGGTACCGAAGGGGCAGGTGAAAGTGGTTTTCTCCTGATCATATTGTGCTACACGTATTTGTGAGAAACCTGAATAACCGTCTAGAAAGCAGAAGTTTGTGTGTTTAGATAGCCTTTCTAGCATTTGGTCGATAAACGACAAAGGATAATGGTCTTTCCTGGTTGCCTTGTTCAGTTTCCGGAAGTCTATCACCATCCTATAGCCAGTAATAATCCTCTATGGGATTAGTTCATTCTTATCATTAGGAACGACACTGATACCTCCCTTCTTAGGTACGCAATGTACTGGACTTACCCAATCACTATGAGCAACAGGATAAATGATTCCTGCTTCCAGAAGCTTTAATATTTCTTTTCTCACGACCTCTTTCATCCTAGGATTTAATATCCTTTGATGATCAACAACTGGTTTAGAATCAGGGTCGGTTTTAATCTTATACTAACATAGAGTGGGACTAATACCCTTAAGTTCATCAAGAGTATATCCAATAGCTGCACGGTGCTTCCTCAAAGTTTTTAATAACTTCTTCTCTTCGTGATTCGAGAGGTGAGCACTAATAATAACATGATATATCTCCTTCTCATCAAGGTAGGCATACTTAAGAGTATCTGGTAACTGTTTTAGCTCGGACACAGGTTCACCCTTTGGTGGGGGAGGATCCCCAAGCAGTTCATCAGGCAGAATATTCTTGAGAATAGGATATTGTTCTAAAACAATTTTATCTATCTCATCTCTTTCATCCATATGCATATCATTTTCATGCTCAAGCAGATATTGCTCTAAAGGGTCCGTAGGAGGTACGGCAATAGAGGTAAGAGCAATGATTTCATCCCTACCAGACGACTCTTTTTCATGGGGTTGTCTTCCAAACTTGGAGAAGTTAAATTCATGAGACACACCCTCGAAACCAACAGTGACAGTCTGTTTAATGCAATCAATATGAGCATTGACAGTGTTGGGAAAGGGTCTACCAAATATGATGGGACAAAATCTATCTTGTGCAGTATCAAGGACGAGGAAATCAGTAGGGTACTTCGTCTTACCACACAAGACTTCTACATCTCGCACAATTCCCACAGGGCAGATAGTGTCTCTATTAGCTAGCATAATAGTGACATCAATGGGTTCTAACTCAGCAGGTGCAATCTCATCTTTGATTTCATCGTATAGGGACTGGGGTATTGCACTAACACTAGCACCCATATCACATAAACCATGATAACAGTGATCTCCTATCTTGACAGAAACAACGGGCAGGCGAACTACAGGTCCGTATTTGTCTTTCGCGTGAGGTTTAGCAATTCTAGCAGAGTCCTCACAGAATTTAATAACATGCCCGTCTATGTCTTCGGCTAAGAGATCTTTGATAATAGCAACACTAAGTTCAACTCTAATTTCCTTAGGGGGTGCAAGTGGTCTAATGTAACCCCTACATTTCACAGTTGGAGCTTTAGAATAATCCTTTTTCCTAGTAGGGTAAGGTGGTTTCTCAGCATAGGCACAAGGAACAATAGGATCACTAAAGGCAATGACTTTCTCTTCAACTAAATTGGGTTTAACTATGTTGACTTCTACATGAGGATGATACTTAAACCACTTCACTTTGGGAAGATCAACATGAGTAGCAAAAGATTCACATAGAGAAGCTACTATCTCACAGTCAAGTCCGTACTTAGCGCTAAAATCTCTAAAAGTGTTTGTTTCAACAAAATATTTAACGCAATCAAACTGGAAATTCATACCTGACTCCTTACCTTCTTCAAGCTCCCAATCTTCAGAGTTACGTTTGATTCTTTCCAATAAATTCCACTTGTGGTCAATATCCTTCTTCATAAAAGAACCGGTACAAGAAGTGTCAAGCATGGTACGATCATCATGAGAAAGCCGAGCATAAAAGTTTTGAGTCATAATTTCTCTCGAGAGCTCATGATTGGGGCATGAATATAGCATTGATTTAAGCCTCCCCCAAGCTTGAGCTATGCTTTCCCTTTCACGAGGCCAAAAGTTATAAATATAATTCTGATCATGATGTATTAAATGCATAGGATAAAACTTTTTATGAAATTCCAATTTCAACCGATTGTAGTCCCATGATCCAGTATCATCACATAGACTATACCATGTCAACGCCTTATCCTTCAAAGATAAAGGAAAGACTTTATTCTTTACCGCATCCTCGGGAAAACCTGCAAGGTTAAATAAACCACAAACTTCATCTACATAGATTAGATGCAAGTCTGGATGTGATGATCCATCTCCTGTAAAAGGATTAGCCAAGAGTTTCTCAAGCATACCCGAAGGAATTTCATAAAAGATATTTTCAGTAGGTACCTCAGGTTGAGGAGCAACTCCTCGTGCTTCCGTTCATGGTGAAGATACCCTGAACAAATTCCTCAAAGGATAGTTTCCATAGTGACAAGTGACAATAAATTTCAGCACAGTATATAACTGTTTCCTTACCAAATTCCACTTACCAAAGGCGCTTGCCTCCCCGGCAACGGCGCCAGAAAAGAGTCTTGATGGCCCACAAGTATAGGGGATCAATCGTAGTCCGTTAGATAAGTAAGAGTGTCGAACCCAACGAGGAGCAGAAGGATCTGATAAATAGTTTTCAGCAAGGTAATAACTACAAGCACTGAAAGTAGCGGTAACAAGTGATGGTGTAGTGAGGTGAAATGAAGCAGGTGAAAAGTAACAAGTAGCCAGAGTAGCAACGGTGCATCAAAGTGGCCCAAATCCCTTTTGTAGCAAGGGACAAGCCTGAACAAAGTCTTATAGGAGGAAAAGCGCTCCCGAGGACACACGGGAATTTCTGTCATGCTAGTTTCATCATGTTCATATGATTCACGTTCGTTACTTTGATAGTTTGATATGTGGGTGGACCGGCGCTTGGGTACTGCCCTTACTTGGACAAGCATCCCACTTATGATTAACCCCTCTCGCAAGCATCTGCACCTACGAAAGAAGAATTAAGACAACGTCTAACCATAGCATTAAACTAGTGGATCCAAATCAACCCCTTACGAAGCAACACATAGACTGGGGTTTAAGCTTCTGTCACTCTAGCAACCCATCATCTACTTACTACTCCCCAATGACTTCCTCTAGGCCCAAATATGGTGAAGTGTTATGTAGTCGACATTGACATAACACCACTAGAGGAAAAGACAACATACAGCATATCAAAATACCGAACGAATAGCAAATTCACATGACTATTATTAGCAAGACTTATCTCATGTCCTCAGGAACAAAAGTAACTCCTCACAAAGCATAATCATAATCATGATCAGAGGTGTAATGAGTAGCATCAAGGATCTGAACATAAACTCTTCCACCAAGTAATCCAACTAGCATCAACTACAAAGAGTAATCAACACTACTAGCAACCTTACAAGTACCAATCGGAGTCGCGAGACGGAGATTGGTTACAAGAGATGAACTAGGGTTTGAAGAGGAGATGGTGCTGATGAAGATGTTGATGGAGATGACTCCCCTCCGACGAGAGGAGTGTTAGTGATGACGATGGCGACGATTCCCCCCTCCGGGAGGGAAGTTTCCCCAGTAGGATCATCCTGCCGGAGCTCTAGATTGGTGCTGCTCAAGTTCCGCCTCGTGGCGGCGGAGAATCCACGAAAAAGCTCCACCTTGATTTTTTCCGGACGAAACCCTTCATATAGAAGAGGGGGGCCAGTGGGGCACTAGGGCACCCAGAAGCCCTGTAGCCGCCGCTAGGGGGGAGGCGCCTACCAGGCTTATGGGCCCCTGGCTGCTCCCCTCTGTCACTTCTTTCGCCCAGTATTTTTTATATATTCCCAAAAAATTCCACGTTGATTTTCAGGGAATTTGGAGTTGCGCTGAATAGAGGACTCAGACTTGCTCCTTTTCCAGTTCAGAATTCCAGCTGCCGGTATTCTCCCTCTTCAAATAAACCTTGCAAAATAAGAGAGAAAAGTCATAAGTATAGTACCACAAAGTAATATAACAGCCCAAAAAGCGAAAAATATAAACATGAAAGCATGATGCAAAATGGAGGTATCAATACCCAACAATTATGGTTGGTGTGCGTGGCTGGCTTATCTTGGGTGCCGTGGATTTGACAAGGTCGTTGCATAATTTTTCCCATTGGGTTGGCCCGTCTTTATTCCGTTTAAACAGTTTCTTCTGCTGCCCTCGCTTAGAGCTACGGAACCCAACATTGACTGTTGTGTCATAGGTTTCGCCTGTGCGGAGGGAGCGCTTTTTCTTGTTTTTCCTCGACTTTCCATTCCCTTCCTGAACTTCAGAGGTTCCAGGATCGCCCGAGTTGTGGCTGCGCCGAGATAGCCAATTGTCTTCATCCGCGCAAAAGCGGGTCATGAGTGAAGTGAGGGCGGACTTTGTTCTCGGCTTGTCCTGTCCGGGTTGGTGAGCCAACCACTCGTCTCAGATGTTCTGCCTGAAAGTGGCTATTGCCTCGGCACCTCGGCAATCCATGATTTGGATTTTATTTGTTAAGAATCGGTTCCAGAATTATCTGGCAGACTCGCCTGCCTTTTGGACGATGTTACTCAGGTCGGAGGAATCCGGGGACCGAACATAGGTCCCGTGGAAGTTAGACAGGAAGGCTTCTTCGAGCTCTTCCCACCTTCCGATTGAGTCTTCAGGTAGGTTTTTTAACCAGTGCCGTGTTGGACCTTTCAACTTGAGGGGCAAGTATTTGATGGCGTGGAGATCATCTCCTCTTTCCATGTGAATGTGGAGAAGGAAGTCTTCTATCCACACCGTAGGATCCGTAGTTCCGTCGTACGGTTCTATGTTAACAGGTTTGAATCCCTTTGGGAACTGATGTTGCATTACGTTGTCAATGAAACATAGTGGGTGTGCGACACCTCTAGTCCGGACTATCTTGTGCCGAAGATCGTCTTTGGGTTGAGTTCGGTATGAATCCCGATCTCTAGAGTAGTACGGGACCCGAGGTGGCTCTCCGTCCCGTCTAGTGCGGAGTACTTTCTTGACCCATAAATGGATCTGCTACGACTTGTCTTATTATCCAGGTTGTATCGCAAGTCGTTTCTGCCACGAGGGTGCACTTTCTCCTTCACCTTTTCACGAGGTTCCCCGGGGTAATGTTCGACATCCTATGCCACCGTATCGCGCCCTCGAAGCGGGCGGTCAGGCTGGTCATAATCTGTTCGCTTGGGGTATGCGGGCCTTGGGGCCTCGTCATCAAATTGCGGCAATAGTCAGCGATGTGGGTAACTTTTCTTATGATCCAACCATCCAAGCCCATGCTCTTCCTCGATGGCTAGTACCTTGGTCCATATGCTATTTATAGTGTCTTGTTCAGCCTGGAGTTGACGCTCCCTTGCCTTTAAGCTTTGAGCGGTAGCTAGAAGTAGCTGCCAGAATTCTTCCTGGCCTCCAAGGTCATCAGGTATAGCGAGGTCTTCTTCCTCCGAGTAGTCGTCTGGGGGAAGATAATGATCGTCGTCCGACCTGTTGATGTCGTCGGGACCATCGTGCTCCTCGGGTTGGTCCACATCCTCGAGCGGATGTTCTCGCATACTGAGGTTGTCGTGGTCGTCTGAGGATTTGTTTTCCCTAGTGTCTTCCGCATGGACTTTTCCTTTGCTCGCCTTAGCGCGCTTATGCTTCTTTCGGCATTTTGAATTCTCCTCCCCAGATTTTTCATCGTTCGGTTGAGGGGGAAGGTCACCGTTGTTACCGGGCGTGTCCACCATGTAGACGTCATAAGTGGACGTTGCAGTCCATAGGCCTGTGCTTGTGGGTGTGGGTTCCTCGGCCTCTTCATCCATGCCCTCAAGCTCCTCGGAGTCGTGGTCTAACGCGTCGGTTAAATCTTCGACGGTTCCTACTAAGTGGGTGGTGGGTGGGCCGTAAAAGTCCCCATATTCTGAGCCGTACTGAGAGTTGTTCGGGCTGTTTGAGATGTGCAACGATTGGATCAGGCCGAGCATCTAACTTAACACCGAGGGCTCATCCTGCTGCATCATTGGATGATTTTCGGAGTTAATCTCCATAGCCATCGTGAGGGAGGCATGTTCTGTTAAAGCCTTTTGCAGCCATCCCGTCGTCCGGGTTAAGTCCGATCTAGGGGCCGACTCTTTAAAAGAGAGGGATCCGAGGACGTGGTCGGACACGGGGCCCGAAGTTAAAGCTTCGGGGTTTCTGCTCTCCCCGACCGAGGTCGGGATCCTTGTGAGGACCAGATTGGTCTGTGGACGAGTCTGGGGTTTGAAACTCCGTGACCTCGCTTCCTGATCGGGGATAGAACTTCCGATCTGGCCAAGACGACCGGTTGAGTCTGCACGCCACCTGTTCGGGGACAAAGATGTCACTGTTGCTGATTCTGTCGCTGACGATTAAGCGAGCCATCGAAACTTTTGGCGATCCTATAGTGGAACTCTCAATGAAAGCACCAATGTCGGTGTCAAAACTGGTAGATCTCGAGTAGGGGGTCCTGAACTGTGGACCTTGGATCGATGGGTTGCAGGAAGAGAGGGGAGACAACAGTTTACCCAGGTTCGGGCCCTCATATGGAAGTAATACGCTACGTCCTGCTTGATTGTATTGATGAAGATGATTACAGTGTAGATCTACCTCGAGATCGTATGTGCTAAACCCTAGATGATTCAACCTCCTCTATATGGATAGGGATCCCTGGTTTATATAGACACGAGGGTCCCTAGGGTTTACAAGATACCGACTATATTCAGGAATAGATGAGCCGACCTAGTCCTTCTAAGCTTGGGGTAGACACCAATCTTCGGGATATTCCTTCGAGAGTAGAGGTCATCATCAAGCCCGGTCTTCTCGAGCGCGGCGCAATGGACTCATCCAATATTGACCAACCGACCACCCAAGGACCCCAGAATCCCCGACTCCCTCGCTTGAATCGATGGGTAACAGGACACAAAGGAGGCAATGTTTACCCAAGTTTGGGCCCTCTTGATGGAGGAAAAGCCCT
Organism: Hordeum vulgare subsp. vulgare; assembly: GCF_904849725.1. Classification (NCBI taxonomy): domain Eukaryota; kingdom Viridiplantae; phylum Streptophyta; class Magnoliopsida; order Poales; family Poaceae; genus Hordeum; species Hordeum vulgare. Next base: position 122,468,936 of record NC_058524.1, on the reverse strand, counting down.
ACGTCCCACGCTTGTTTATATTGATGGTGGAGTATCTAGTGCAATGTTGATATACCTCGAGATTGTATGTTGTGGTCTAAACCCTAGGAGTAGTGAACTTAACTTGTTCTATGAACTAAAGCCTTCCGGTTTATATAGATACCCGGGATGCTAGAGTTACAAAACATCGGTTACATCAGTGAGGAAACATGCAGATCACCACGTGGCTTTGGAGTGCACACCAAGTCTTTGGAAGAGTTCGTCTTGAATATAACATCGCTTTATTTATCCGGAGTCCAATAATGATAATAGAACGGCCTAGGAGTCCGGCCTATACAAATAGGTAAGCGGCCCGAGGACCCCGTAGTCCCGAACTCCCTAAGTAGCCCCCAAACTAGCGTCCAACGCCGGAGTCTTGACCTCCAGCTACTGCATGCGTCCAAAGTCTTCGGTTTGAGGGGCGAGTTCTCCCCTTCTTACATTTAGCCGGTAATAGCTCGACCACCAACGACCTCCCCATTTCCAACCGATATATATATATATATATATATATATATATATATATATATATATATATATTCAAGACAAATGACCCACTACGGGAGCACGGATCGAGACAATCTTTATTGACACGTTCCATTACGGAGATCGTGTCCCTCTTTTCCATGGATATGGTTTATGACATGGGTTATCCCTCGCGCACATAATCACACGATTTTATCGGGAAATGGCAAAGTTCACGATGCAGTAGAGGGGCTCTTGGTATCTCAACAGCTTATAACAGGAAAAAACCACCACCACAGCCTCCTTACACATTCCAGATCTCACATCGCCGTCGCCATTCCCAACCCTCAAAGCTTCATCCTTCAAGCTCCCCTATTCTCCCAAACTTGAACCTTTTCCCTAGTTCGACCATGGTTAGCTCGGGCTCAAAAGGCAAGTGGGAGGTCTCATGTGTCAGCGAGGAGGACATCGAGGAGTTGAAGAGCGCCGACTACTTGTCGGCGAACATCGTCCACCGCGCTCTAGAGAAGGGTGCGATCATCCATATGCTTAGAGAAGGCGAGAGGGTAGTCTTTATCCCTCACTTTATTTCGGGGTCTGAGATTTCCTCTCCATCCCTTTGTTCGGGGCGTAATGTTCTACCATTGGTCAGATTTCCATGATCTTCCCCCAAATTCTTTCTTGGACATCTCGGCCTTCATCGTAGTCTGTCAGGCCTTTTGCGAGTCCACCCCCACTTTGGCCTATGGCGGAAGGTCCTCACACTAGTAGGATAAATGCTAGCAGTAGCGCTGGTTTTTCCCTTACCAGTAGCGCTTGTGTCAGCGCTACTGCAATCGTGCTACAACTAATCTATTAGCAGTAGCGCTGAAAATAAAAGCGCTACTGGTATACACATTAGCAGTAGCGCTGGAATAAATAAAGCGCTACTGCTAATATTCCAGTGCTACTGCTAATATTATTGCTTTTAATATTTAATTTGCGTCGTATTTATGTCCCCCTACGTATTTGTGCATGCTGTATATAGTGGTTTCATCATATCATAATAAACATGCATAATTTTCATCACATCATACACATAAAGTAGTCTCTTCATTTATAGCATCATCATCATCATCATTATCCATCACAAATATCATCAAATCTCGAAAATAGCGATAGACACAAGTCATGGCACACCCACAAGTTTCATCATCCCTATCTAAACCATCATGTAGAAGAGAAGGGCGATTAGCATGAGCAAGAGCGCGACTATGTAGTACTTCTTGAGGCACCGGTTTTGCTCCGTCCACTACTACAAAAAAGCCTAGCAGTAGCATGGGTTTTAGGCGTATTTGTAGCGCGGGCTCCCGCGCTACTAATACGGTGCTACAACTAACCTTTAGCAGTAGCGCGGGTCCGTCCGCACTACAGCTAACATGTAGGAGTAGCGGGTGTTGGCCCGCGCTACTGCTATACATGCATAGTAGTAGCAAGCTTTACATAAATGCGCTGCTGATATACATGCATAAGAGTAGTGAGCTTTACATAAACGTGCTGCTGCTATACATGTGTAGCAGTAGCGAGCTTTACTAAGCCACACAACTGGTAAGGGTTTCTAATTTTGTTTTGCGTATTTGTTTTGTATTTGAACATGCTTTATAGAATAATCTTTAACACATACACATGTCATCATCATTCACATACAAATGTAATCATAGCGTAAACATACAAATAGTCTCATCAAATTATGTCATCATCATAATCATCATCCAACACAAAGTGGTCTCTTGTGATCATCTCGAAAATAGCGATACAAGTCTCGAATACTTGCAACTACATCGTCATCCATCTAAACAATGATATATGCGAGAAGAGTTATCACTATGAGTGAGAGCGAAACTATGCTGTACATGAGGTGGCGGTTATTGGCCCTCTCTCGCGCTAGCGTGAGCCTCACGTAACCAGCTTCTGCTTCTTGTCTGGTTTTGAAGCCTTTATGGCTGGCGCCCGAGACCCCCTCCACTCGCGCCTGGCACTCGGACCACTCGTCGTATACTCCCGGAACCTTTCCTTTGTACACGACATATCACCGGTACTTCGCCATAAAAAATCTAGGTACCTGTTAGAGATGCATCTTCATCAAGAGAATGTACAATCATATGCAACAAAATATACTTGAGCAACACAAAAAATAAAGGGTTAGCAACTAGGTGCAACATATAGTAAACATGAATAATCAACGCAGTCTCATCGTACGCAAACTAATTAACTAGAGGTACACAGGTCATCGTACCCAAACTAACAAAGTAGCGTTACGCAAGTTTGGTAGGGACCGTGGACATCACAAAGTTTCATCGCTAGAAAAAGCATATACAAGTTCAACCGACACATATCATCATCATCGACATCGTAAATCACTAGAACTTCCATCCTTCCAGATCATTGAGGATGGACCCTAGCTTCTTGAACGGCGTGAGGTCCTGAAGTGGCATGCCTATGTAAGTTCGGACGTCAGCTGGATGATCCCATTCACTTCGATGACTTCTTTCATGATGATTGTCGCAATGTCCCTCTGGATGCGAAAGTTGTCATCTTTAAGTTTATAATCCGCTTCTCCTTGAGATTCTACCCACTTGAGGATATGATCATCGTTTCTGGTTCTCATGCAAATCTTTTGGTGATCCCTTCTGAACCCCATCATGAGATGGAGGAGGTAGAATCCATCGTCCGTACTTGATTCAGGACATGGATGCAACAGAAGTTGGTTTTATGCGAGAAACCCGTCTTGCGGTTCCTTTGTTTCCTGATCTGTATGTGGACACCCCTGAAGCTGAAGCCTTTGAGAGCATCATCGAGAATAATCATTACGTGGGTGTAGTCCTTCTTCTCGTTGTTTCTGGTAGGGTTGAAATACACAGCGTGGGAGACTCGCGGGTAAAGAACGATAAGGACGGCGCGATCGTTGCTGGGGGAAAAACACCTCAAATTATTCTCCATATGAGCGAGAAGGAATGATTGAAATGTACGTAAGTGTTGTCCAACACTGACTTACTTTGGATGATAAGGCAGGAGGACAATTTCCTAGTCCTTGTTCTGTACCATGAAGTTTTCGAGGTACTCCCTAACAGTTTTATGCTCAAAGTCGCCGAGACTCAAGAACGACTCGTGCATGTAGTATGGATCCGCCACAAAGATTTGCGAGACTTCTTCTCTCTTCATGACGGATCTCATATGTAGCGCAAAAAGGCGGACGATTGTACAATCGAGCCGCCTTGTCAGAAACATCTCGAAGATAGGATCAAACCGCACGAGGACCACCTCCATTGGCCGTGTGTCGATGTAGCACTTCCCCTCAGGCACACGAGCCGCGTATGTCGTGTATCTTGGATCCTTCGAGGCTAGTAGGCTTTTCTCAGTCAACAACACATGGTCGTGCAGTCCCGTGAGATCCACGTATATTGCCTCCAGCGGTTTTGGCAGTAGCATCGGCTCGTCCGTGACATGGATCATGCCCACCGTCTGGCTGCTATGTGCTCTGGCTTGTTTGTAGGCAGCTGAGCCTATCTTCCCCGATCTCTTCCTCTCCCTTTTCTTGGGCTGACCTTCGAGACCCTTCCTTAACCCCTGCCCCAGTGTTGTCGGGCTAAGCACTACTGTACGACCCTCGACTAGTTGAGCCTGTGTTGAGGCGGCATCTTCAGGCATGTCCTGTGAGAATTGCATGAAGAGAGACTTCTTGCAATCCTTGCTAGGACGTTCCTGCCCGGGCAAATCATCCATATCCTCATTAGCATGCTGATAGTCCAAGTCGTCATATGGCTGACTCATCATATCTAAGTCACCGTCACTAGCGCCTGTATTGAGGAACTGAAGAGGGTCCTCCTCCATCTCATCATCCATTCTTTGTTCTACGGGAGCGATTACATCAGCCACTATATGACCCCCTTCATCACGTCGTCCGCCGCTCTCACCCGACACAAGTTATGCCAAAATTCACGGAAAATTTTGGCATGATCTTTGCTAAAAAGTGGACAAATGGAGCGCCTGAAATTCTTTAGAATGGAAATGAATCAACATTCCGGCAAAACATAGGCCAGTGGGATCATTTACCCTGCAGATAATCATCATTTTCCAAATATGACATGTCCAAAACATCATATGTCCAAATATGACATGTCCAAATTCCAAATATGACATGTCCAAATCACATGTCCACATATCACATGTCCACTTCAAATTTGCATATAAAAGGAAGAAAAATATAGAACTTGAAGAAAAATGCAACAAGTCATTTTTCTTCACAATATTTGAAACTAAATTCAGCCTACCTAAATTAATCTACTAGTTTGATAACTGGGGTTCATAACTAAATAGATAACCTAATTAACCTACTGCCCTAACTAAAACCCAAGTAAATTAATAGAAGAACCCTAGCTAGCAGAGAGAGGAGGAGTGGTGGGGGGCTTACACAGGGTGCAGGGGCGAGGAGGCAGGCCCAACGACGGCTGAGGTTAGGAGGGGAGGAAGCAAAGGAGGGAGGTGATGACCCACAAGTGTAGGGGATCTATCGTAGTCCTTTCTACAAGTAAGAGTGTCGAACCCAACGAGGAGTAGAAGGATCTGACAAGTGGTTTTCAGCAAGGTATTCTCTCCAAGCACTGAAATTGTCGGTAACACATAGTTGTGTGAAAAGATGATCCGTAGCAAGTAGCAAGTAACAATAGTAACAATGGTGCAGCAAAGTGTCCCAATCCCTTTTGTAGCAAGGGACAAGCCTGGACAAACTCTTATAGGAGGTAAAGCGCTCCCGAGGCCACACGGGAATTTCAGTCAAGCTAGTTTTCATCATGTTCATATGATTCGCGTTCGCTACTTTGATAGTTTGATATGTGGGTGGACCGGTGCTTGGGTGCTGCCCTTACTTGGACAAACCTCCCACTTATGATTAACCCCTCTCGCAAGCATCCGCAACTACGAAAGAAGAAATAAGACAAAGTCTAACCATAGCATTAAACTAGTGGATCCAAATCAGCCCCTTACGAAGCAACGCATAAACTAGGGTTTAAGCTTCTATCACTCTAGCAACCCATCATCTACTTACTACTTCCCATTGCCTTCCTCTAGGCCCAAATAATGGTGAAGTGTTATGTAGTCGACGTTCACATAACACCACTAGAGGAAAAACAACATACAACGCATCAAAATATTGAACGAATACCAAATTCACATGACTCCTTATAGCATGACTTATCCCATGTCCCCAGGAACAAAAGTGACTACTCACAAAGCATAACAATACTCATGACCAGAGAGGTATTCAATAACATCAAGGGTCTGAACATATAATCTTCCACTGAGTAATCCAACTAGCATCAACTACAAAGAGTAATTAACACTACTAGCAACCTTACAAGTACCAATCGGAGTCGCGAGAGGAAGATTGGTTACAAGAGATGAACTAGGGTTTGGAGATGAGATGGTGCTGATGAAGATGTTGATGGTGATGAGTCCCCTCCATGAGAGCAGTGTTGGTGATGACAATGGCGACGATTTCCCCCTCTGGGAGGGAAGTTTCCCCGGCAGGACGATCCTGCCGGAGCTCTAGATTGGTTCTGCTCAAGTTCCGCCTCGTGGCGGTGGCGAATCCTACCGAAAGCCTTCTCTTGATTTTTTTCTGGAACGAAACCCTCCTTATAGAAAAAGAGGGGGGCTAGAGGGCCAACCGGGAGCCCACAAGCGCCCTAGGCGCGTCTAGGGGGGTAGGCCACGCTTAGCAGGCTTGTGGCCTCCTACTGGCTCCCCTCTGGTACTTCTTCGGCCCAGTGTTTTTTATAAATTCCAAAATAAATCCTCGTTGATTTTCACGGCTTTTGGAGTTGCGCAGAATAGGTGTCTCAAACTTGCTCCTTTTTCAGGCCAGAATTCCAGCTGCCGGCATTCTCCCTATTCATGTAAACCTTGCAAAATAAGAGAGAAAAGGCATAAGTATTGTACCGTGAAGTGTAATAATAGCCCATAAAGCGATAAATATCAACATGAAAGCATGATGCAAAATGGACGTATCAACTCCCCCAAGCTTAGAGCTCGCTTGTCCTCAAGCGAAAGCCGAGATCAATAAATATGCCCACATGTTTAGAAAGAGAGGTGTCGACAAAATAGGATAGGGACATGCATGCATCATGATCATAGTCAGAACAGCAATATCATCATATAATCCCTTATGCTAAAGTGGTAATTCCATCACAAAGTAAAGTAAGGATCAAGAAACTTAATGAGAATTAACAACCGATAGCCTTTAGTCATTGAAGTAATTGCAATTTATCATTACATCAGAAAGAGTCAAGTAAGAGCTTGTAAAGAAAATCCACGTACTCAATCATCCTTTTGTCTTCTACAATTGCTACAACTCACGTGGTACTCATGAGATCAAAGTTTCAGCCGGACACAGAGAAAGATAGGGGCTTATAGTTTCGCCTCCCAACCATTTACCTCAAGGGTAATGTCAACAATAATAATTCATGAATACTTACCTCCAAGTTGACATATGAATATAGATCTTTCCCTAGCATATGACGTTAGCCAGGAAAAAGGTGAAATAAGGAATTGGTGTAGATCACCATGACTCTTTCAAGGGCAAAAAGTAAAGGTACAAGATAGGCCCTTCGCAGAGGGAAGCAGAGGTTGTCATGCACTTTTAAGGTTTGGATGTGCGACCTCTTAGTGTGAAGGAACGTCACTTTATATTGCCTTGTGTGACAAAGAAATTTATTATGCAGTCCGTTGCTTTTATGTCTTCATCGTCACAGGTTTGTACAAAGCTTATTTTCCACACACTAATAGATCATACATAATTAGGGAACAATTTTTATTTCTTGCACCGATGACAACTTACTTGAGGGATCTTATTCAATCCATAGGTAGATATGGTGGACTCTCATGGCAAAACTGAGGTTGAAGGTTTGTGGATGCACAAGTAGTATCTCTACTTAGTGCGGAAGTTTTGGCTAATATGAGGTGGAAGCAATCATCACATGCTAAGGGATCTCTAGTCACATAACATTGTTCGGAACCAAGCAAACATAATTCATTATATTGTCTTCCTTGTCCAACATCTACTTCTAAGCATGTAAAAGTTTAGTGAGTGTTCACAATCATAGATGGTGTCAAAGATGGTATATTTATATGTGAACCTCTCTTTCTATATTACTTCCTATTAATTGCAACAATGACCAAGGTATAGGTTTGTCCACCCTTAACAAGTTTCAATCAACATTCTTTTTATATGTGAAGTCATCACTTCCCATAAGATCATTACATGATCTTTCATGCTTTTGTTCTTTTATCATTCTTTCAATCATGGCATGAGGCATGGCCCTTGACTAAGACACTCTTTATTATATGGCTCACGAGCTCGAATACATCGGGGGTGACACAAAGCAAAACTCAAGCCGAAAACACTAAGAACTTTATTCTACTAGAGAAAGATAAAACCAAAAAGGATCAAACTAATAAAAGGTAAAGGCAAAAGATGTGATGGTGATACGATGCCGGGGCAACTCCCCTAAGCTTGGCACAAGCCAAGGGGATTGCCCATACTAGTAATTAGTTGTCTTCCTTTGAAGGTGATGGTGGTGGAGTTGTTGCAACCTGGGTTTGATCCTCCGTCTTCCAAGGCATAGGTGCTCCATCATGGAAAGATGACTGAGTCTCCAGAATCCTCAAATCTGCAGCCAACCATATTGATTTAAATCTATACTCATACTCACAGTTTTGGTTCTGCAGGTCATAGATTTGGGCTTGGAGGTGATCAATTCTGCCATAGAGCCTGGAGAGGTGCTTCTCGATGTCATTGGCGTCGATCTTGTGCTTGTTGGAGAACTCCGTGATCATCATGTGGTTGGCGTTGAGTCCATGCTCCACCATCCCTTGGCACTTGAAGACTTGCTGCTCCATTGCCTCGAGCCTTGCCTCCACGCTTCCGGTCTTGTTGGGCCCTCAACATCACGGATGTGCAGCATCCCCTCACGCATATCGATAGATTGAGGGTGTTTCATCATTCCCACGAGGTAGGAATTGATGACCTTCTCGAAGATCTTGTCCTTCAGAGCTTTTGGGGACGTCATAATGATCTAGATGTGCAGCACAAACAAGCTCGAAACAAAAACAGAGGAAATTTGCGTGATAAGAGGGTCAGACCTTTCAGGAGAATATATAATGATTTTTTCCTGACCAAAAGGAGTACTCCGCAAGAAAACAGAGTCCGGGAGGCACACGAGGTGGTCACAAGCCCCCCCAGGCGCGGCCAGGGGGGTGGCCCGCGCCTGGCAGGCTTGTCGCCTCCTCGTGCGCTTTCCGGACTACTTTAAATGTTTCTATTTTTCTAAAAAATCCAAAATGGAGAAAATTTCCTACTGGAAATTTTTTGGAGTCGGTTTACTTACTGAATCACATACCTCTTCGTTTTCGGAGTCTGAAACAGGCTGATAAATATCCCTTATGTACTCCTCGAGAGTTATGGTATTGATAATATTGCTTTCAACATTTATGGGAGTACCTGAAATATAACGTTTGATTCTCTCCCCATTTACCATTCTCGGAAAATTACCTTCCGTGTTGTTGATCTTGATGGCACCGGAATGATATACTTCCTCAACAATGTAAGGACCTTCCCATTTAGAGAGAAGCTTGCCTGCAAAAAATCTTAAACGAGAATTATATAGCAAGACATAATCACCTACATTGAACTCACGGTTTTGTATCCTTTTATCATGCCACCTCTTAATCTTTTCTTTGAACAACTTGGCATTTTCATATGCCTGAGTTCTCCATTCATCAAGCGAGCTAATATCAAATAACCTCTTCTCACCAGCAAGTTTGAAATCAAAGTTGAGCTCTTTGATTGCCCAATAAGCCTTATGCTCTAGCTCAAGAGGTAAATGACATGCTTTGTCGTAAACCATTTTGTACAGAGACATGCCCATGGGATTCTTATAAGCAGTTCCATAAGCCCAGAGTGCATCATCGAGCTTCTTAGACCAATTCTTTCTAGACCTATTGACAGTCTTTTGCAGAATTAGTTTAATCTCTCTATTGCTTAGCTCTACTTGACCACTGGACTGAGGATGATAGGGAGACACAATTCTATGGTTGACATCATACTTAGCAAGCGTTTTACGGAAAGCACCATGAATGAAATGTGAACCACCATCAGTCATTAGATATCTAGGGACTCCAAATCTAGGGAAAATAACTTCTTTAAGCATCCCGATAGAGGTGTTGTGATCAGCACTACTAGTTGGGATAACTTCTAGCCACTTAGTAACGTAATCAACAACAACTAGGATATGAGTATACCCGTTGGATTTTGGAAAAGGTCCCATATAATCAAAGCCCCAAACATCAAATGGTTAAATGCCAAATGAATAATTCGTAGGCATTTCCTGATGTTTACTGATATTACCTATTCTTTGACATTTGTCACAAGACAAGAAAAACTTACTGGCATCCTTGAAGAGAGTGGGCCAATAGAAACCTGATTGCAATACCTTGTGTGCAGTTCTATCTCCCGCATGGTGTCATCCGTAAGCCTCGGAGTGACACTTCTGTAGGATCTGTCCCTGTTCATGCTCACGTACACAACATCTAATAACACCATCTACTCCTTCCTTATAAAGGTGAGGATCATCCCAAAAGTAATGTCTCAAATCAAATAAGAATTTCTTCTTTTGCTGGTATGTGAAAGTAGGTGGTATATATTTGGCAACGATATAATTTGCATAATCAGCATACCACGGTGTACTACGTGAAGTATTGATGACATTCAGTTGCTCATCAGGAAAGCTATCATCAATAGGTTGTGGGTCATCAAGAACATTCTCCAACCTAGACAAGTTATCTTCTACTGGGTTCTCAACACCCTTCCTATCGACAACATGCAAATCAAATTCTTGTAGCAAGAGAACCCACCTGATAAGTCTAGGTTTAGCGTCTTTCTTTTCCATGAGGTACTTAATAGCAGCGTGATCAGTGTGAATAGTGACTTTGGAATCAACTTTGTAAGATCTGAACTTTTCACATGCAAACGCGACTGCTAAAAATTCCTTTTCAGTAGTAGCACAGTTCCTTTGGGAACTGTTTAGAGTTTTACTAGCATAGTGAATAACATTCAATTTCTTATCAACTCTTTGTCCTAGGACAACACCAACAGCATAATCACTAGCATCACACATGATTTCAAAAGGTAAGTTCCAATTAGGTGGTTGAACAATAGGCGCAGTTATCAAGGCCTTCTTAAGTATTTCAAAGGCTTCCTCACAATCATCGTCAAAAACAAAAGGAATATCCTTTTGCAAGAGATTGGTAACAGGCCTAGAAATCTTAGAGAAGTCTTTAATGAACCTTCTATAGAAACCAGCATGACCAAGGAGACTTCTTATACCTTTGATATCTATGGGGCATGGCATTTTCTCGATCGCATCAACCTTAGCCTTATCGACTTCAATACCTCTTTCAGAAATTTTCTGTCCTAAGACGATGCCTTCATTAACCATAAAGTGGCACTTCTCCCAATGCAAGACAAGATTGGTATCTTTACATCTCTGCAAGACTCGATAAAGGTTACTGAGGCAATCATCAAAAGAAGACCCGTAAACGAAGAAGTCATCCATGAAAATCTCAACAATCTTTTCACAAAAGTCAGAGAATATAGCCATTATACATCTTTGAAAGGTGGCAGGTGCATTACATAAGCCAAAAGGCATATGTCTATAAGCAAAGGTACCGAAAGGGCAGGTGAAAGTAGTTTTATCCTGATCATATTGTGCAACACGTATTTGGGAGAAACCAGAATAACCATCTAGAAAGCAGAAGTGTGTCTGTTTAGACAATCTTTCTAGCATTTGATCGATAAAAGGCAAAGGGTAATGATATTTCCTAGTGGCTTTATTTAATTTCCTAAAATTGATCACCATCCTATAGCCAGTAATAATCCTGTGTGGGATCAATTCATCCTTATCATTAGGTACAACGGTAATACCTCCCTTCTTAGGGACGCAATGCACCGGACTTACCCAATCACTATGAGCAACAGGATAGATAATACCTGCTTCCAGGAGCTTTAGTATTTCTTTTCTTACTACCTCTTTCATCTTAGGATTTAATCTCCGTTGATGACCGGCAACTGGTTTGGAATCAGGATCGGTTTTAATCTTGTGCTGGCATAGAGTGGGACTAATGCCCTTAAGATCATCAAGAGTATATCCAATAGCAGCACGGTGCTTCCTCAGAGTTTTTAGTAACTTCTTTTCTTCATGCTCTCACAGGCTAGCACTAATAATAACAGGATATATCTCTTTTTCGTCAAGATAAGCATACTTAAGGGTATCAGGCAACTGTTTGAGCTTGAACACAGGATCACCCTTTGGTGGGGGTGGTTCTCCAAGCAATTCAACCAGCAAATTATTCTTAAGGATAGGATATTGTTCAAAGATAACTCTATCTATCTCATCCCTTTCATCCATATGCATTGAATTTTCATTCTCAAGCATGTATTGCTCTAAGGGATCAGTAGGAGGCACGGCAATAGAAGCTAGGGCAATAATTTCATCCTTACTAGGCAACTCTTTTTCATGAGGTTGTCTACCAAACTTGGAGAAACTGAACTCATGTGACACACCTTCAAAGCCAACAGTGACAATTTGCTTCTCACAGTCAATATGAGCATTGACAGTATTGAGGAAAGGTCTGCCAAATATGATGGGATAAAAGCTATCTTGTGTGGTAGCAAGAACGAGGAAATCAATAGGATACTTCATTTTACCACACAAGACTTCAACATCTCTAACAATTCCCAAAGGGCAGATAGTATCTCTATTGGCAAGCTGAATAGTGACATCAATAGGTTCCATCTCGACACGTGCAATTTCGTCTTTAATTTCATCATATAAGGATTGAGGTATTGCACTAACACTAGCACCCACGTCACATAAACCATGATAAAAATGATCTCCTATCTTAACAGAAACAACAGGCGTGCCAACAACAGGCCTATGTTTGTCTCTAGCATGTGGTTTAGCAATTCTAGCAGCATCTTTACAGAAGTGAATATCATGGCCATCAACATTGTCGGACAGGAGATCTTTGATAATAGCAATGCTAGGTTCAACACTAATTTTCTCACGGGGTGTAGGTGTTCTAATGTAGCCCCTACGTATCACAGTTGAAGCTTTAGAATGATCCTTTATCCTAACAGGGAAAGGTGGTTTCTCAATGTAAGCACTGGGAACAATAGGATCATTATAAGCAATGACTTTCTCTTCAACTGGATTGGGTTTAACTACATTGAATTTTAAAGGAGGATGATATTTAAACCACTTCTCTTTAGGGAGATCAATATGAGTAGCAAATGATTCACACAATGAAGCTACTATCTCAAAGTCAAGTCCATATTTAGCGCTAAAGTCACAAAAATTATTTGTTTCGGCAAAGGATTTAACACAATCAAACTTGAAATTCATACCTGACTCCTTACCTTCATCAAACTCCCAATATTCAAAGTTGCATTTAATTATTTCCAATAAATTCCATTTGAAGTCAATATCTCTCTTCATAAAAGAACCGGTACAAGAAGTGTCAAGCATGGTGCGATCATCATGAGAAAGCCGAGCATAGAAGTTCTGAATGATAATTTCTCTCGAGAGCTCATGGTTGGGGCATGAATATAACATTGCTTTAAGCCTCCCCCAAGCTTGAGCAATGCTTTCTCTGTCACGAGGCCAAAAATTATAAATATAATTCCGATCACAATGTACTAGATGCATATGATAAAACTTTTGATGAAATTCCAATTTCAACCGGTTGTAGTTCCATGATCCAGTATCATCACATAGCCTATACCATGTCAATGCTTTATCCCTCAAATATAAGCGAAAGACCTTCTTATTGACCTCATGCTCGGGCAAACCTTCAAGCTTAAATAAACCACAAACTTCATCTACATAGATTAGATGCAAGTCGGGATGTGATGTTCCATCTCCTGTAAAAGGATTAGCCAGCAGTTTCTCAAGCATACCCGAAGGAAATTCATAGCAAATATTTTTAGTAGGTGCAGAAGGTTGAGGAGCAACTCCTTGTGCTTCCATTCGAGGTGAAGATACCTCGAACAAGCTCCTCAAACAATTAGTTTCCATAGTGACAAGTGACAATAAATTTCAGCACACTATATAAATGTTTCCTTACCAAATTCCACTTACCAAAGGTGCTTCATTCCCCGGCAACGACGCCAGAAAAAGAGTCTTGATGACCCACAAGTGTAGGGGATCTATTGTAGTCCTTTCCATAAGTAAGAGTGTCGAACCCAACGAGGAGCAAAAGGATCTGACAAGTGGTTTTCAGCAAGGTATTCTCTACAAGCACTGAAATTGTCGATAACAGATAGTTGTGTGAAAAGATGATTCGTAGCAAGTAGCAAGTAACAATAGTAACAATGGTGCAGCAAAGTGGCCCAATCCCATTTGTAGCAAGGGACAAGCCTGGACAAACTCTTATAGGAGGTAAAGCGCTCTCGAGGACACACAGGAATTTCTGTGAAGCTAGTTTTCATCATGTTCATATGATTCGCGTTCGCTACTTTGATAGTTTGATATGTGGGTGGACCGGTGCTTGGGTGCTGCCCTTACTTGGACAAACGTCCCACTTATGATTAACCCCTCTCGCAAGCGTCCGCAACTACGAAAGAAGAAATAAGACAAAGTCTAACCATAGCATTAAACTAGTGGATCCAAATCAGCCCCTTACGAAGCAAAACATAAACTAGGGTTTAAGCTTTTGTCACTCTAGCAACCCATCATCTACTTACTACTTCCCAATGCGTTCCTCTAGAACCAAATAATGGTGTAGTGTTATGTAGTCGACGTTCACATAACACCACTAGAGGAAAAACAACATACACCGCATCAAAATATTGAATGAATACCAAATTCACATGACTACTTATAGCATGACTTATCCCATGTCCCCAGGAACAAAAGTGACTACTCACAAAGCATAATAATACTCATGACCAGAGAGGTATTGAATAGCATCAAGGGTCTGAACATATAATCTTCCCTCGAGTAATCCAACTAGGATCAACTACAAAGAGTAATTAACACTACTAGCAACCTTACAGGACATGAACTAGGGTTTGGAGATGAGATGGTGCTGATGAAGATGTTGATGGTGATGAGTCCCCTCTGATGAGAGGAGGGTTGGTGATGACGATGGCGACGATTTCCCCCTCCGAGAGGGAAGTTTCCCCGGTAGGACGACCCTGCTGGAGCTCTAGATTGGTTCTGCTCAAGTCCCGCCTCGTGGCGGCGGTGAATCCTCCCGAAAGCCTCCTCTTGATTTGTTCTGGAACGAAACCCTCCTTATAGCAAAAGAGGGGGGCCAGAGGGCCAACAGGGAGGCTACAAGCCCCCTAGGCGCGGCTAGGGGGGTAGGCTGCCCCTAGCAGGCTTGTAGCCTCCTGCTGGCTCCCCTCTGGTACTTCTTCGGCCCATTATTTTTTATAAATTCCAAAATAAACCCTCGTTGTTTTTCATGGCTTTTGTAGTTGCGCAGAATAGGTGTCTCAAACTTGCTCCTTTTTCAGGCCAGAATTCCAGCTGCCGGCATTCTCCCTCTTCATGTAAACCTTGCAAAATAAGAGAGAAAAGGCATAAGTATTGTACCGTGAATTGTAATAACAGCCCATAAAGCGATAAATATCAACATGAAAGCATGATGCAAAATGGACGTATCAGGAGGCGTGGCGCTCCGGAGCCGGGGTCGGGGGCGAGGGCGAGGTCGTCAAGGTCGGGTAGTCGGGGGCGAGCGCCGGGGTCAGGGGTGAGGCCAGGACTCCGGCGAGGGCAGGGCTCCGACGCTTGAGGCAGTGGTGCGACGAGGTCGAAGGCGAGGGCACGGGCTCTAACGGCGACGAGGGGGAGAAGAGAGAGTGGGGATTTGGTAGAAGAAGCAGAGGCGGGAATTAGATTTGTTGGTTAAGTCAACATAGTAGTAGCGCGTTTGTAGAAGAAGCGTTACTACTACCGCAGGTAGCTATAGCGCGTTTCTCCAACCGGCGCTACTGCTATTTCGACTAGCTATAGCTCTTTCTCGGAAAATCGCTACTGCTATAACCACTACCTATAGCAGTTTTCCTATTTGTTTCTTCTATTGTCTTTTCCTTTATTTTCTCTTCCTTTTCTTTTCTTCTTTTTCTTTTCCTTTTTTCCAAGAGCAGGAACGAAGGGAGGGTGATACAATGTATATAACTAAGGTGATATATATTGCATCATTTGACGGTTAAGTATGTTTCCAAAATAGGAACATATAGATTACATCATTTGACCCATGCATAACGGTTAAGTGTGTACACAAAATAAGAACATATATATTACATCATTTGACCGATAACGGTTCCTCAGCGTCGACGTTTTTATTTTTGAGTGAGCTTCTTTCCCTTCTTGTTTGTTGAAGAATAATTGAGCCCCTCATTGTGACTTTTCCTTTTCCATGGAGTACGATCTTTATTAGGTAATGTAGTATTGGTTCTTCTTTTGATGTATACTTCATCGTCACCGTCATATTCCCTCATTGGGTTGCCGTACTGGTCGTAGTCTTCCTTGTTGGCGACTCCATCCATTCCAATGATGTTCCTTTAGCCTCTCCTCATGAGAACACGGCTGGGATTGCACGGGTCGGTTATGAAGAAGCATTGTGTCACATCCTTAGCGTGTACCCATGGCTCATTTTTTGTGATAGAATTGACAGTACCGCTCTTGGCGTCGGGTATAGTCATGGTAGTGAAATACCGGTTTTCTCTTTCAACATTTTTAGACCATCTGACACGGAACATCGTTGTGTTGTGCAGTCCAGAGTAGTCAAGCTCCCAGATCTCCTCGACCCTTCCGTAAAATCTCTCAGTTGCTCCGTCGTCGCTCTGATCATCACTGTCCATGTCTTTGGCCTCCGTGTAGAATGTGTATCCATTGATATCGTACACCTGATGATAGGTGAGGAGGTTGGGCGAGGGGCCATGTGCCAAGGCATATATGAGCAATCCGTCCTTAGAGCCCTCTTCCGGGAGATTAGCAATAATATGCTCTTTGAACCAATGTAGGAAAGTGGAGTTGTGCTCTCTAGTAACTTCGGCGTCCGTCCTGCATACCCCCCGGTCACGATACTTCTTTGCGATAGTTTCTTTGTGTAGTGTCGCGAAAGGATCTACCTAGTGTAGGTGTTGTAGCACTACCAAGTTTGCTCTATCAAAGTCGTTGCATCGATCTGAGTAGGCCACATGCAGTTCCCTGCGACCATTGGAGTGACCTTCTCCTTCGAGCCTCCCATCGTGCTTGTTAATGGGCAAACCAACACGAGGCGGCCGGTCTGCGCCATATAGAAAATTCTCGCAGAAAGAGATGCACTCTTGTGTCAGATAGCCCTGGACGATGCTTCCATCCGGACGGGACATGTCATGAACGAATCCTTTGATGATCCCATTCATCCTCTCAAATGACATCACGTTGTGCAGGAATGACGACCCCAGGTCTATTATGTCGTCCACAATATGGACACACAGATGCACCATGACGTCAAAGAACGCGGGCGGGAAGTACATCTCAAGCTCATTTGGTATGACAACAATCTCTTCCTGTAGCCTTCGGGGCCGCTTCACACTGATCGACTTTCAAGAGATGACATTGAAAATGTTGCAGAGACTAGTAAGCGTGTCACGGACGTGCTTGTCCATTATCCCTCTAAGGGCAACAGGTAGTATCTATGTCATCATTACATGACAGTCACGGGACTTCATCCCACCGAACGTTTTCTTCTTCATGTCCAGATATCTGCTTATCTTGCCACAGTAACCGGAACTAACTTTGATTCCGGTAAGGCACTTGAAGAATTGATCAATCTCAGCCAAACTTAAGGTGAAGCAAAAAGGGGGACAATAATCATCTTCCTTTACTTTTTTGCCTTTCTTTTCCCGCACCTCTGTCTTTGTCTCTATCTCCTCTGACTTTTTACGGGGCGGCATGTGCAGATCTGCCCTGATCTCCAAATCTTGCAAGTCTTTTCTTTCCTTTTTCCCATCCTTGGTCTTATCCGACGTGTTCATCAGTGTCACAAGCAAGCTCTCAAGGACATTCTTACAGATATGCATTTGATCAAGGCAATGAGGCGTGTCGAATTTGTGCCAGTACTCCAAGTCCCAGAAAACAGACCTCGTCTTCCATACCTTCAGCAGTGGCTCCAACGCCTTTTTCATCGTCTTTCCCGACGCGGGGCACTGTTCCCAGTTTTTCAACAACTCATCAATTTCGGCGCCGCTCCGCTTACGTGGAGGTCCTCGATGCTTAGCCTCACCATTGAATATATCTCCATGGTTTCTCCACGGGTAGTCCTTCTCGAGCCATCTTCGATGCCCCATGTACACGATTTTCCCAGACCCGCCATCTTTCCTTGATGTTAGATGCTCAGACATCGTATCATCCATGCACCATGTGCATCTGCAATATCCATGGCACACCTGTCCTACGACATATTAGTAACCGAGATAGTCGTGCACCATCGTGATCAACGTGGCTCTCATAAAGAATTACTCGCCATTGCTGGGGTCCCATGTCTTGGCCGGTGTTTCCCATAACGTGTTTAACTCCTCTTGAAGTAGCCCTAGATACAGATTAATATTATTTCCCGGTTGTTTCGGCCCTTGAATCCGCATGCTCAGGTGTATGTACTTCGACTTCATGCACAACCAGGGGGGAGGTTTTACATCCATACAAACACGGGCCATGTGCTATGGTTGCTGTTCTGGTTGCCAAACGGATTCATGCCATCGGTACATGCGCCGAGCACAATGTTCATTGCATCACATGCCAAATACCGATATTCGCCGTTGAACACTCTCCACTAGCTTCCATCCACGACGTGTCTCAGCTTCGGATCATTTCCATCGTCGGGCTTCTTCCTCTCCGCGTGCCAGCGCATGAGCTTTGCTTCCTTGCGATCTACAAAATACCGCTGGAGATGGGGAGTGATCGCTAAGTACCATACAACTTTCTGGGGAGATTTCTTCCCGGACTTCTTGTATCGAGAAGCATTGCACACCGGACAGCTTGTTTTTTCCGCGTGCTCCTTCTGATAAATTATGCAATCGCTGATGCATGCATGGTATCTAACGTGCGGTAGATCAAGAGGGCACACGATCTTCTTGGCCTCATCCACACTAGTAGGACATATATTCCATGCAGGAAGAACATTCTTTAGGTACCTAAGAAGCTCATCGAGACTAGTGTCGGTCCATTTGTTTTTAGCCTTCGTCTTCAAAAGTTCGAGCGTGAAACTCAAGCGGGTCACCTCGGGATTGCAACCATGATACAATGGAGTGTTCTAGAAGCATCTCTCTTAGTACTTGTCTCCTTACAAAGCAATGTTTGAACATGAGGGTCCCGCACGATTGAACTTAGTACCTACAAATTCTGCGGCGTGGAGTCCATGTTTTCTGTGCCGCCATATCCGACCCCTTCTCCGCCGCCCTCTTCCCGGCCGCCATGTCCGGCCCCTTCTCCGCCGCCATGTCCGGCCTCTTCCCCGCCGCCATGTCCGATCTCTTCCCCACCGCCATGCCCGGCCCCTTCTCCACCACCATTATCGATCATCTCTTCGTCTTGACCCGTGTCGTCATTGCCTGCCTCGTCGGCGTCCTCAACATTATCATCCTCATCTTCAATTATCCGTCCATGAAACCAGTCATGAGCAGGTGCGCCATCACATGACCATCGTCATAGGGGTCGAGGCAAGCTCGTCCTTTGCATCTTCGACACGGACATAAAACCTCTGTCAGGTTATTTTCTTTCATGTCTTGCACCTCCGACCGCAACCACCTGTCCACCACCGTTCCACTAACCATCATGAACACCTGAATAGTAATAATAAACAAATTGATTATAAAAATGCATGCATGCATCAAAGTCATACAAAAATTCGGCATGACCTTCCCTAAAAATAGGACATATAGAGTTTGTCCGGAATTCGCCGAAACGGAAATAAATTGATATTTCGGCAAAAGATAGGCAACTCACAAGCACAATTCGGCGGCAACTCATGCCACACACACAATTTCCATCATATCACAGACATACACATATTTACATTCTTGCAAAAGCATAAATTTTTAATCACCTATCTCGAGATCGAGCACGGTGATGATGATGTCGATAGGTGTCGCCACACACACCTATGGAATGATCAAAAGTGGACAACGCTCTTCTTGACAAGCCTATAGATCTAGTTAGGGAGGTACATAGGTCACTTCACTAAATGCTAGCTAGATCTACCTAGCTTGCTAGTTTGGGAGGACCGGAGGAGACAAGTTCAACTAGTGGAGGGGGGAGGAAAAAGAGAAAGGAGATGCATTAATGGAGGTTGGTGTAGTTAGCTAGGAGTAACAAAGAGAGAGAAAGATAGGTAGAAGATGGAAAGTAATGGGGGGAGAAGTAGTGAGGAAGAAGCAAAGTAAGGGAGAGAGGAGGTGGGAGCTTGGGGAAAGTGAGGAATAGAGGAGGGGTGGGGTGGGGAGATGGGAGGGTAAAAGGTGGTATGGCTGCGTCTTAGCAGTAGCGCTGGTAGAAAAACGCGTTGCTGCTAATAATATAGCAGTAGCGCGTCTTTGTCACACACGCTACTGTTAAGTAGGGCCCGCCATGTGGCCAGTTTCAGAATTAGCAGTAGCGAAATGGAAAAAAGCGCGCTACTACTATCACGTTAGCAACATCGCGGTTATTTTAAGTGCGCTACTGCTTAACCTAGCGTGGCGGGAACTGTCGGTCAATTTGAGTAGGAACGGGGTTCTACCGAGCCGCGCTGCTGCTAAGTTTATAGCAGTAGCGTCTGTATTTACAGCGCGCTGCTGCTAAGTAGCAGTAGCGCTCCTTCCTATCCCGCGTTGTGCTAAGATTCTGTGTATAAGGTTTTCCCTAGTAGTGGTCTCTTGCCGTAGCATCCACCTCAAGTAACTCATTTTCGCTTTGGCTCTACCATTGAACCCTCTGTGGCTAGTCCCCAGGTATGTGTCCACCTTGGCTTGAGCGTCTGGCCAGTGGTCGTACACTCCTCGAACCCTCCCAATGAATACGACATAACAGTCCTTAGCCATCTCCGATCTATGTACCTGCATCATAAGTTGATTAATTCAACGATATATGATATGCAACATAATGTACTTGAGAAACACAAGCAGTAAACATATATGAATAACGAAGTTCTTCATACACAAACTAATTAAGAATACCCTGTATAAAACAACACATATTCTACAACATTTTGGCTATACGTTGTAAAATTCACAATAGATACACATATTAAACGTTGTAGACATGTGTTGCACATTGAAACCTCTTACCTCACCAACACGGAGAGAGGAACGCGCGAGAAACAATCCTCGATGCCCCTCATCTCTCCCAAATCGCCACCACCAACTGCCTCGTCACGCTCCTCCTCCCACCTCGCTGCCAGCACTCCCCTCCCCTCCCCTCCTCCCACCTCAAAGGCAGGGAGGCTACCGGATCCGCCACGTCCGCCACCCTCCCATCCCTCTCACGTCCCGTCTCTCATTCTCTTGACGCGGCTCCTTCTGGCGCCACCTGCGGTGGCTGATTTACGCGTCGTCCATCGAATTCCACCATCGCGAAGGATGGCCAGAGGTCCCCTCACACTTCGGCGCCGTATCATCTGGCTTGATCCGGCGCTCGTGGCACCAAATTTTACCCAGGACTTCCCCCCCATGCCTAGGGTTTCGGGCGTCACCACGTCAGCCCTATGACTTTGTGCATGTTGTCTTCATCTAGTCCAACGAGTGAATACCCTCCCTGACTTTGTCCCCTCTATCTCTCTCTTCCTCTAACCTCTGTTCTTCTCTTCTGCTGTAGACGTCTAGGTATGCACCCCCGATTATGTTGAGCTAATCCCTGTAAAAAACCTTTGACCCTTGTGTAATTAACTGACGAACACTGATAGGCCTGTAGAATGACTTCTGATTTCTGTTGATTTACATTCATGTACTAATTGCTATTCTATTAAATTAGTAATTATTAGATATCAATGGAGCACAAAAAATATAAAAAAATTCTTATATGCTGCTAACTCATCAATTCTTGCTAGATGAGTCACTAATCCTTTAATTTTATTGATGTAGAGAAGCACATCATCAGCAACAACAGAAGCACCAGGTTGCCAATTTGCTCCAACGGTATTGTTACCATGCTATTCTTGATGTGCTCGAGTTTTGTAACATCGCCAAATTCTTCTTGTGCTTCTTCCCTGACTTGTGGATCGTGAGAATGTGCTGGCTATCGCACTGAATCTTGCAGATGTCGCAGGATGCTGGTTGTACAACCTTTGGTGTTTCCTCTGTGTGATCTAGCACAGGATGACCAAAACGAGTAGTCTGCTGGGCTTGGTGCATGCCGGCGGCTATAGCTATTGGGTTATCATGGAAATATAAGCCTACACCTGAAAAAGGCACCATATTGGAATTTATGGAAAATGTATATATTGCAGACTAGTTCATATATGCGGACCCCATATTAAATAGTCTATTGCAAGAGTTATAATATATAACGAGGGATCCAGTCTTAATATTTCTCTGTATGGCAGTTTCGATGAGCTACCAATAATTGTTTTCTGTTGCAATTTCACACTTTTCATGAGTCTGATGGTCAGATTATTTAGGTGGAGGGCGTAGACCTATTGGGGGAAGCATGTATGCCTTTGTTTTAGTGACCAGGTAAATTAATAATCCACATTATTTCTTTCATGAGGATGTTGCTTTGATGCTGTTGATATGATTCAGAACACTGATAAATATTTCTCTCCATGCCTGTTAATGTACTCATTGTTGTATGCTCCTACTATTCTACAGTCTTGCTAGCCTCTTCATCTAAAAAACTCACCATAAGATTGTATACATTTACTTTGTCATTTGGTTATGTGATTGTCCTCTCATAGCATGCAGTTATTATATATATGCACTTGGGTCAAGTAGATATAGATGATTCATCTATACCAAGTACTTATCTACTAATCTAATAAAGTACTTATCTGCTACTGTTGTACATCATAGTAAAAATGATACTGAATCCCAATACCCCACTTAGATGCAACCTACACCTGAGCTTTATGCGTCTTCATGTGCAAACATTCATATACTAAAGCTTCCAGCAAGCTAACTGGCACTCTCTGGCGATAGCTAGACGGGTGCTATTCTCGATTGCTCAACAATTAGAAATTGTCTTGCAATTACCCACCAGCGCGTGGGATCGAGGCAGTTTTCGAGGGTAGAGTATTCAACCCAAATTTGTTGATTCGTCGATAGGAAGTGAGAGGATACTCTCAAGTATTAGCATCTGAATGTGTCAGATTCAACCATACCTGAAAGATTAATATCTGCAAGCAAAGTATCAACAACAAAGTAACAGTAGTGGCAGCAACAACAAGTAGCAACAGTAGCAAGTAGCAGCAGAGCAAGTAACAACATCAGAACAATAGTAATAGCAACAGAGCAAAACAAGTAACAACAGCAGTGGGACAAACTCGTAGGCAATGGGTCGGTGATATTTTTGGATGATATTCATCATGCAACAGTTATAACAAGGAGAGATATGTGTCTAGCTCCCGTTCGTCAATGTGATGTAGGCATGCATTCCGTGTGTCGTCATACGTGCTTAGGGAAAAGAACTTGCATGACATCTATTGTCCATCCCTCCCGCGGCAGCGGGGTCCAAAAGGAAACTACGCGATATTAAAGTTCTCCTTTTCATAAAGAACCGGACCAACGCATTAGCACTTGGTGAACACATGAACTCCTCAAACTATGGTCATCACCGGGAGTGGTTCCGGTTATTGTCACTCCGGGGTTGCCGGATCATAACACATAGTAGGTAACTACAACTTGCAAGATCGGATCTAAAACACACATATAGTGGTGACAACATAATAATTTCAGATCTGAAATCATGGCACTCGGGCCCTAGTGACAAGCATTAAGCATAGCAAAGTAGTAGCAACATCAATCTCAGAACATAGTGGATACTAGGGATCAATCCCCGTCAAAACTAACTCTATTACATGATAGATCTCATCCTACTCATCACCGCCCAGTGAGCCTACGAATAGATTACTCACGAATGACAAAGAGCTTTATGGAATTGGAGAGGGAAGAAGGTTGATGATGACGATGGCGATGATTTTCCCTCTCCGGAGCCCAAAACGGACTCTAGATCTGCCCTCCAGATGAAGAACAGGATGTGGCGGCGCCTCCGTATCGCAAACGTGACGAAATCTTCTCTTTTTATTTTTCCTGGGACGAAAGTGAATTTATAGAGCTGAGAATGGGGGCGACAGAGCCACGTGGGCCCCACAAGATTGCTAGCCGCCACTAGGGGGGGGGGGTGGCGGCTACAGGGCTTGTGGCCCACTGGCCCATCCCCTCCGGTGGATCTTTGTGCAGGTATTTTTCATATTTTCCAGAAATAATCTCTGTAAATTTTCAGGATGTTCTGTGAACTTTCATTTCTGCACAAAAACAACATCAAGGCAATTCTGCTGAAAACAGCGTTAGTCTAGGTTAGTTCCATTCAAATCATGCAAAATAGAGTCCAAAACAAGGGCAAAAGAGTTTGGAAAAGTAGATACGATGGAGACGTATCAACTCCCTCAAGCTTAAAACCTTGCTTGTCCTCAAGCAACTCAGTTGACAAACTAAGAGAGAGAAAGGAAAACTTTGACAAACTCTGTTAGATCTTGTTGTTGCAACTATGTCTAACTCATAACCAGAATTTCAGCAAGATCACAAGTTAACCACATAAGCAAGTGACTCAAAGGTCTCAGGGTAAACTAATATCAATGGCATAATCAGCTAACGAGCAAATAATAATGAGTTTTAAATACCAACACTTCAATCAAAAGAAGCATGAAGCAATAGGAATAGGTGGTATCTCGCTAGCTTTTTCTGAGCACTTTCAAAGATCAAGGGCTGACTAAACATTGTAATTCATGGCAACGAAGATCCAGTCATAGTCATACTCAATATCAATCAAAAGCAAAGCATAAAAATGACAGAGGTGCTCTCTAATTGGTGCTTATATAAGAAGAGGATGACTAAACAGGAAAATAAATAGACAGGCCCTTTGCAGAGGGAAGCATTGATTTGCAGAGGTGCCAGAGCTCAAGCTTTGAAAACAGAGATAATAATTTTGGGTGGCATGCTTTCATTGTCAATGCAATGACCAAGAGTTCTCAATATCTCCCAAGCTACTCATGCTATAGGCGGTTCCCAAACAGAAAAGTAAAGTTTTAACTCCCCCACCACCAATCAATCACACTCCACGGCTAGCCGAATCGTCGGGTACCGTCCATACTAACATCAATCCGGGGGGAGTCTTGTTTTATAGTTATGTTTTCGATTTAAGCGTGGAACTGGGCATTCCGATTACCGACCCCTTTCTCGTGAATGACAGTGAATAAGCACATGTCGAGGATAACACTCCTAGCATGGAAGATACCAATAGCCGCCTGTCACCACATGAGTGGTTCGGGCATGCAAAACAGATTATTTCTTGAAGGTTTAGAGAGTGGCACATGCAAATTTACTTGGAATGACAGGTAGATACCGCAAATAGGTAGGTATGGTGGACTCTCATGGAAAAACTTTTGGGTTTATGGAAGTGGATGCACAAGCAGTATTCCGCTTAGTACAAGTGAAGGCTAGCAAAAGATTGGGAAGCGACCAACTAGAGAGCGACAACAGTCATCAAGATGCAATGAGTTTGACTAACATTGAGTGCAAGCATGAACATGATATAAATCACCATGAACACGAACATCGTAGAGGCTATGTTGTTTTTGTTTCAACTACATGCATGAACATGCACCAAGTCAAGCCACTTGAATCATTCAAAGGAGAACACCATCCTATCATACTACATCATAGTCATCTCAAAATCTATGTTGGCAATCAAGACAAACCATTATAAGCTCCTAGCTAAATAAGCATGGCATCCGAAACTACGATCTCTAAGTTGTCATTGCAAACATGGTTCTCTCACAACAAAGCTGAATCAGGCATGACAAGCTAGTCATATTTACAAAAACAGAATAGATAGAGTTCATACCAGCTTTTCCAGTCTCAATCACTTCATCATATATTATCATTATTGCCTTCCATTTGCACGATCGAACGATGTGAACAATAATAAGAGTGCTAATGCATTGGACTAAGCTGAATCTGTAGGCAAACACAAAGGAGAAGACAAAGTAATATGGCTCTTTGAAAGCTAAACAGGTATGCATGCAAGAACCACTAAACATTGTAACCAATATCTTCTACCTTGACCCAAAGAAAAAGAAAACTATTTACACGGGAAAGCTCCCAACAGGCAAAAAGAAGAAATGAATTTTTTTTGGGTTTTCTCAAAAGGACACAAAACAAGAAAACAAAAACGAAAAATAAACTAGCATGGATAATATAGTGGCGAAGTGTAAACACCGGCTAACCAAGTGAAAGAATAAGCATGAATGTAAGGTCGGTGAGAAAACGTACTCCCCCAAGCTTAGGCTTTTGTCCTAGCTTGGTATACTCCCATGGCGGGAAAGAACCAGCTCCGGATACTCTGGAGCAGACTGTGGATGCCACTTCTGTATGAGCTCCTCTAGCTCCCACTGATAAACTGGCGTCTGGTACTCGACTGGCGGCTCGGGCACGGGCACCTATGGTTGGGCCAAGCCCCAATATGCATAGATGTCCGAGGGCATAATAGTGTACCTGCCTGCATGAAGATCGAACAAAGAAGGAGCAGGCAAAGTAATAGTCTCTCGAGTACCCTGACTAAATACCAGGTTATAAATCATCCGTCTACTAGCATCTCTATCCAGAAAATCATGGCGAACCATGCTGTCATAATCCAGATATTTCTCAGGAAGAAGCATATCTCCTTCCTCTCGTAGTCTAACGGGTATCTCAAAGTGTCTGGCAAGACGGGTAGCATAGATACCTCCATAGACGACACCCTTGGAATGGTTGGTGTTCAACCGCTGGGCTACTATAACACCTAGGCTATAAGTCTTATCGTTATAAAGGCCTTCATGCAAAACCGCAAGGTCTGGAGAACTAAGTGATCCAGCCTCCCCACGGCCAATCAAACATTTTCCCACAAATAATGAGAAGTACCGAAGCACAGGAAAATGTATGCTAGCAATTCTAGCACGAGACACTCCTCTCTCCTCTCCAACAGCAATAGTACCAATGAAATCCTCCAAGTCCCGTGGACGAGGGTCACGGATATCCCCAACATAAGGTAATTTGCATGCATTGCAAAAATCTTGTAGCGTCATGCACTGGGGACATCGTATATCATGAACTCAACCATGGGAGGATTCTTCCTCGGATAAAAGTTGAAGCTTTGAACGAAAATATTGGTGAGGAGGAGGTATTGTGAGCACTTATCTTCAACGAACGCGGTAAGATCTGCGTTCTCCACCAAGTAATAGAAGTCTTCATAAAGCCCGGCGGCGCGTAAAAATTCATCACTTGGCCACTCGCACGCTCGAACTTCTGTGACTCGAGGAACCACGTACTTGGGGTGGTTCTTCTCATCCTCCTTGGGGTTATGGTTTGAAGAGCCTCTCAAGAACCTCCTCATCTTTTCCCTTTTCTAGCTCTGAAAAATTCTAAAAATTTTAGAGACTTCAAAAGAAAAGTGAATAAATATTAACCCAACTCGTAGCAACTACTCCTACTAGTGCCTAGAGACCGTATCACGCGCTAAAACTACTCGGGACCAGCTAAAATCAACATTTCTAGTTCAAGAACAGGGTCACCAAGGTAGCAAGAATACGCGAAGGATAAAGCACTAGAGCAAAAAATAATTGGACCAATGGAGGAGTCACTTACCAAGGAGTAATTTCCCCAAAACGGTTCGGAGAATGGTGCTTTGAGCAAGGAGATCGAAAATCACAACCAAATGAGCAAGAACACGGGTTTGAGCTACGAAACAATTTTTTATGGAGGTGGAAGAAGAGGATGGGAGCTGGAATGAGTGGAGGGGGTCCCTGTGGGCCCCACAAGCTTGCTAGCTGCCACCAGGGGGGCTGCAGGGCTTGTGGCCCACTGGTCAGGCCCGCACGCCAGCTCTGAGGCCTAGTATTTTTCAAATATTCCAGAAAAAATCATACTAGATTTTCAGGACCATCGGAGAACTTTTATTTTCGGGGTATTTTTCTCCGGGACGCTAAAATAGAAAACAGGAAAAACTAAACTTAATCTATCATTTTTCTTCTAAGCCACAGAAAAATGCAAGCTTAAAACAGAGGTATGTGACTCTTTGATTCATCCATTTCATGGTCATCGAAAGAAATCCGTCAATGGGGTTGATCAAATCCTCATGACAAACTTTCTCGAATCGCAAAAGAGAATGAAGAATTTTTGAATAGCCAGTAAGTCACCTCAATTGGGATATGTATCTCCCCAACAAGCAAATCATACTTCATCTTGACATGAGGAATAGGGCATTCAAAGCTCCCAATGAGAATCGATGAAGTCTTTTCGATAGCATTGATGCAATGTACTTGATATCGTTTCTTCGGAAAGTGCACTGTGTGCTCATTACCGTTGACATGGAAAGTGACATTGCCTTTGTTGCAATCTATAACAGCCCCTGCAATGTTTAAAAATGGTCTTCCGAGGATGACGGCCATGGTATCGTCCTCGGGAATATCCAAGATAACAAAGTCTATTAAGATAGTGGTGTTAGCAACCACAACAAGCACATCCTCGCAAATGCCGATAAGGAAAGCACTTGATTTGTCGGCCATTTGCAGAGAAATTTTAGTGGGTGTCAACTTATCCAGTTCAAGTCTACAATAAAGAGAGAGCGGCATAACACTAACACCGGCTCCAAGGTCACATAAGGCAGTTCTTACGTAGTTTCCTTTAATGGAGGAAGGTATACTAGGCCCTCCGGCATCACTTTCTTAGGAGTTCCACCTTTGAAAGTGTAATTGGCAAGCATGGTGGAGATCTCAAGATCTGGTATCTTCCGTTTATTAGTCACGATATCTTTCATGTACTTGGCATACGGAGACATTTTGAGCATATCAGTTAACCGCATCTGCAGAAAGATGGGTCTTATCATCTCAACGAAGCGCTCAAAATCCTCATCATACTTTTTCTTGGATGGCTTAGGAGGAAAGGGCATAGATCTCTGAACCCATGGCTCCCTTTCTTTACCATGCTTCCTAGCAGTGGAGTCATAATTATCGTATCTCTTAGGTTGTGGGTTATCAGGATTAACCGTAGGTTCAATCTCCACATCCTCATCATCGCTAGGTTGAGCATTATTATGAACATCACTATCCATATTGTCACCAGGTTCATGTTCATCACCATATTTTGTTTCTGCATCAGACACAGAAATATCATTAGGTTCTTCGGGTGTGACAGTATTTGGTGAACTGGCATGTAGGTTTCTATCATCCTTCTTCTTCTCCTTAGGATGACTGGATGTATCAGCATTAATTCCTTGAGAATCTTGATCAATTCTCTTAGGATGACCTTCAGGATACAAAGGTTCCTGAGTCATTTTGCCTCCTCTAGTAATGACTCTGACAGAGTTGTCATTTAATTCATTGAGCAAGTCATTCTGAGCTTTAAGTACTTGTTCTACGTGAGTAGTGATCATAGAGGCATGTTTACTCAGAAGCTTCAGATCATTATCATTTCTGTCTACACAAGCACTTAAATGGCTAAGCATACGAGTACTTTGTTCCAAATGTCTGCTAACATAATCATTGAAACTCTGTTGTTTGGCAACAAAGTTGTCAAATTCATCAAAGCATAGCCTAGCAGGTTTATCAAAAGGAATATCACTCTCGTCAAACCTACCCAGAGAATTTACTTCTAATACCTGTATCGGGTTATCGAGACCATGGATCTCTTCGATAGGTGGTAGATTTTTGACATCTTCAGATCTAATCCCTTTCTCTTGCATAGATTTCTTGGCTTCTTGCATATCTTCGGGACTGAGGAATAGAATACCTCTTTTCTTCGGAGTTGGCTTAGGAGGTGGTTCGGGAATAGTCTAAGCATTATCGTTGATCAAGATGTTATTCAGTATGGTCTCAGCTTGTTCTACAGTTCGTTCCCTAAAAACACAACCGACACAACTATCTAGGTGGTCTCTAGAGGCATCGGTAAGTCCGTTATAGAAGATATCAAGTATCTCGTTCTTCTTAAGAGGGTGATCAGGCAAAGCATTTTGTAGCTGGATGAGCCTCCCCCAAGCTTGTGGGAGGCTCTCTTCTTGGAGTTGAACAAAGTTGTATATTTCCTGCAAGGCAGCTTGCTTCTTATGGGCAGGGAAATATTTCTCACAGAAGTAATAGACCATATCCTGGGGACTACTCACACATCCAGGAGCAAGAGAGGTGAACCAGGCTTTAGCGTCATCCTTTAAAGAGAAAGGAAACAACTTAAGGATGTAGTAGTGGCGGACCTTCTCCTCACTAGTGAAAAGGGTGGCTATATCGTGTAGTTTGGTAAGATGGGCTACGACCGTCTTAGACTCATAACCGTGGAAAGGATCAGATTCGACTAGAGAGATTATCTCAGGATCGACAGAGAATTCATAATCCTTATCGATGATAAAGATAGGTGAAGTGGCGAACTTCGGGTCGTATTTCATCCTAGCTTTCAGAGATTTTTCCTTCCACTTGAGAAGTAATTTCTCAGCGTCATAGGCATCCTTACACGCAAGAAAATCCTCAGCTATCTCTCCCTCCATAACGTAACCCTCAGGTATATCAGGCAATTCATATCTAGGAGAGCTAGATCTAGCAGGAGCAAAAGCAGGTTCTATCTCAATAGTATTGGTAGTTTCAGAAACATCACGAGCATTGGCAATAACTCTAACAATATGAGCATCAAGGAACACCCTTAGTGGAACATCAGGCAAAGTAGTATCTCTAGCAGTATAAGCATTGCATCATCATGCATAATAGAATCTCTAGCATCATCAGGCAAAGCAGTATTAGGCATAGCATCTCTAGCAGTATCAGGCATAACATCTCTAGCAGTATCAGGCATAGCATCTCTAGAAGTATCATAAGCATCATCAAGCACATGCGACATATCTAGATTTCTAGCAGGAGGTGATGTCGCAAACTTACTCATAACTGAAGGTGAATCAAGTGTAGAGCTAGATGGCAATTCCTTACCTCCCCTCGTAGTTGAGGGCAAGACTTTGGTTTTTGGATCCTTCAGATTCTTCATAGTGATCAGCAGATATAAATCCCAAGTGACTCAGAGAATATAGCAATACCTCCCCGGCAACGGCGCTAGAAAAATGCTAACTGGCACTCTCTGGCGGTAGCTAGATGGGTGCTATTCCCGATTGCTCAACAATTAGAAATTGTCTTGCAATTACCCACCAACGGGTGGGATCGAGGCAATTTTTGAGGGTAGAGTATTCAACCCAAATTTGTTGATTCGCCGATAGGAAGTGAGAGGATACTCTCAAGTATTAGCAGCTGAATGTGTTAGATTCAACCACACCTGAAAGATTAATATCTGCAAGCAAAGTATCAACAGCAAAGTAACAGTAGTGGCAACAGCAGCAAGTAGCAACAGTAGCAAGTAACAGCAGAGCAAGTAACAACAGCAACAATAGTAGTAACAGCAACAGAGAAAAACAAGTAACAACAGCAGTGGGACAAACTCGTAGGCAATGGGTCGGTGATTTGTTTGGATGATATTCATCATGCAACAGTTATAACACGGAGAGATATGTGGCTAGCTCCCGTTCGTTAATGTGATGTAGGCATGCATTCCATGTGTCGTCATACATGCTTAGGGAAAAGAACTTGCATGACATCTATTGTCCATCCCTCCCGTGGCAGCGGGGTCCAAAAGGAAACTACGGGATATTAAGGTTCTCCTTTTAATAAAGAACCGGACCAACGCATTAGCACTTGGTGAACACATGAACTCCTCAAACTATGGTCATCATCGGGCGTGGTTCCGGTTATTGTCACTCCGGGGTTGCCGGATCATAACACATAGAAGGTAACTACAACTTGCAAGATCGGATCTAAAACACACATATATTGGTGACAACATAATAATTTCAGATCTGAAATCATGGCACTCGGGCCCTAGTGACAAGCATTAAGCATAGCAAAGTAGTAGCAACATCAATCTCAGAACATAGTGGATACTAGGGATCAATCCCTGTCAAAACTAACTCGATTACATGATAGATCTCATCCTACACATCACCGCCCAGCGAGCCTTCGAATAGATTACTCACGAACGATGAAGAGCTTCATGGAATTGGAGAGGGAAGAAGGTTGATGATGACGATGGCGATGATTTCCCCTCTCCGGAGCCCAAAACGGACTCCAGAGCTGCCCTCCAGATGAAGAACAGGATGTGGCGGCGCCTCCATATCGCAAACGCGACGAAATCTTCTCTTTTTAATTTTTCTGGGACGAAAGTGAATTTATAGAGCTGAGATTGGGGGCGACAGAGCCACGTGGGCCCCACAAGCTTGCTAGCCGCCACCATGGGGGGTGGCGGCTACATGGCTTGTGACCCACTGGCCCATCCCCTCCAGTGGATCTTTGCGCAGGTATTTTTCATATTTTCCAGAAATATTCTCCGTAAATTTTCAGGACGTTCTGAGAACTTTCATTTTTGCACAAAAACAACACCAAGGCAATTCTGCTGAAAACAGCGTCAGTCCAGGTTAGTTCCATTCAAATCATGCAAAATAGAGTCCAAAACAAGGGCAAAAGAGTTTGGAAAAGTAGATACGATGGAGACGTATCACAAGCACACACATACATATACACCGGCGACGGCAAACATGGACACACTAATGCAAAGGAACGATATCGCCAAAGCGCGTGCACATGCAACAGCGGCAGCTAGCACGTCAAATGACCTACGCACATTATCAAGAAAGCATCCCGGTAAAACTACAGTTTTGATATTTCAACATGAGCTCAAGTTAAACAGTGTGGACGTGATGAGTTGGGAGGTGATGGTTGGATTGCGTTGCCTCGTGGTCATTGAAGGATTGTATTATGATTGGAAATAAGAGGAGCTATGGGTGGGAGGAGGGGAGAAGGGACCATGATCTCGGGGAAAAACAAGAATTGAGGAAGGATATCTGCAGCGTGGTTGTTGCAAGGATTGCGTGATGATTTTACAGGGCTAGACTCGGCCACGTCATGCATGGAGGACGGAGCGAAAGAGGGGAGACGAATGATGACCAACATACAATCACCGCCACAGACTTACCTTTAACTTTAAAGATATCATGTCATTGTTGTTGGGATCTATTGAATTCTTGTGGTTGTTAATTGGTAGGAAGCTCTTCTTACTTCGACAGAATAAGGAACCCCTTCTTTCAGATTCAGTTAATCATCATGTTTGTCATTCATTATGTAGATGCTCACTGTTTGCGTGTGCGCAGGTTTCCAAAAAAAGAAATATTTAATGTCATTCACTGGTTTTCAATGTGTCAGTCTCTACATTCATAGTACATCACTCAGTTTTACCTTCAACTAAGACTATTTCCGTTGCGGTGATTATTTATTTATTCCTTTATTTCTTAGATTAGCTCTAATCATTTTTCAGCCTCTTTTTCTCCTCTTATTCAACTATGTATGTACTCCTATCTCCCCAATGTTGTACATATTGTTGTGTGTAATTTAATGTGAGGCGCTACACTCATCTGTTCAGGCACTGTCGAGATGGAGGCCAACATCATGGATGGCTGGAGCTGCGATTAGATTTGTCCAAGATACGACAGTGTTCGTAGTCATGATTCTCGTAACTGTCTATGATCTCCATATCTTAACTGTTTGTGAAGACGGAAATGTGATTAATGTTCTTCTTAGATGCTCTTGCCCTTTGATTCGTAAATTGCTAAACTGGCCCCTGAGCTCTCGCCACTTTGATTCATAAATTGTTGAATTACCCACATGAACTCGTGCTGTCACGGTTCATAAATTGCTGAATTTCCCATTATGTCACCTGCACTCTTCCATATGAGTAGTGTGTATTGTGCTTTTAACCCGTCAACTAACTAGGTACTATGCTATTAGTGGCTTGGTTTTAGGCCACAACCACATCAATTTTTTTTTCTTTGAGTTTGTTTATGTTCTTTGTGATCTGAAGTAGTATATTGAGTTGTAAGGGAATACTTTCAGGTCACAACTTTTCTTTTCTATAGTCGTAATCTAGCTGGGCGACCAATATTTCTGAAGTAATGACCCTTTGTAAGAAGTAACGTTTCTTATTTGCTGGGCAACCTATCATTATTTGCATCATGTCAATCAATTGTGTATTAACAGATCATTTTGTTATTTTCTTTGTAGATACAAAAGATATATGGACGATTATATGGGTGGGTGGCAATTATACTTCAATGATGATGATGATGTTCCGGTTAATGATGATGATGACGATGATGATGATGATGATGATGATGATGATGATGGCTGTTTTTAGTTTTAGTTAAGTTGTAGGAATGTTGTTCCTGTTGGATGATATTCCTTGGTTAAGTTTAGTAAAGTGGTAGGGATGTTCCTGTGTTTAGTTTTAGTTAAGTTGTAGGGATGTTGATGGATGTTTTAGTTTGAGTTTTACTATCAAGAAAATATTTAGGTTATGCATCACATTTGGATGATATTCCTCTTGTAATATCAACTATTGTAGTCCAACAGTTCTTTTCAATATATGATTTGTTTCTCTCGTGAGTATTTTTTTTCCTGATATACATACTTGGCACCATTGTGTGCAGTATTAATTTAATTGATGGCAATATATAAAATATTATTCACGTTTTATATGTAAAACACTTGAAGCGTTCCAATTCTTTGTTCCAAGAAATAAGATTTGGATTCATGTACATTAACCACCAACATATATGTGTGTTGTAAGAGTCGGATCTATGTGTTGTACTCTTGCAACGGTCCCTTTTACCAACAGAAGTATAACCGTTGCATTATTTGCTAGAAACACTGTATAAGGAAACGCATCCCAAAACGTTTGTAAAGAACATAGCAACGCATATCTGGACTTTTAGATACAGAAAAATGCGTTGCTATAGGTGGGGTTCTGTTGTAGTGGCTAGAGCGATGTACGGTAGTTCATATAAAGACTAGTAGTATTAATTATAATTGAACACACACATTTTCATCGTCAATCACCATTCCTCATCGAAGTTCCAATCTTCATATTCAGGCATGAAGCACCCGAGCTTCTTGAAAGGATTCAAGTCCAGACCCTGAGCGACTAGCATATCTTAGACAGTCTCCTGCCTCATTCGCCCATGGTAGAACATCCCTCCTTGTTCGACGTCCTACTTAATGATCACCTGGGCAAGTTCACACTGGACGTGATAAAACTCATCCCGAATTCGATGATCCGGTGTGCTTCCTATGCTTGTGGCCCAGCTGAGAATCTCGGCATCACCGAAATTAGATGACATGTGAAGGCATTATCTATCCCTTCTGAACTCGATCATGTGATGCATGAGGTAGAATCCATCAGCCCTACTACCGTTTGGTTGTTGGATGCACCCTAAGTTGGTCTTATGGCCGAAAGCCGACGCTTTGTTCTGTAACACCATGTGTTTAGCTTTCCTGACTAATTAACTTATTTCAAAAATTAGGACCAATTAATTTTTTTTGTGAATTCTTGTGATGCTTGAAGTGACTATTGTTTGCTTGCTTGTTGGTATGCTTGTGTTGATTCTCAATAATTCTTGTTAATCTCTAACTCACCTCCTTAGCCCATGTTCTCCTGCCTAATGATCATGCCATGTGTTTAGGTACAAAAAACTATTTCTACCAAATTTGATTTTCACCAAAATGCATTTCTTTGAATTAAGTCTTCAAAACCCTAGGATGAGGTTTGTGCTACAAGTCCTCAAGTTAGGGAATTTATTTTGCTCCAATTATTTTATTTAAAACCTATTATTAAAAGGTCTTCCAAAAACCACAAAATTATTATTTTAAAAGTTATTTTATTATTTTGTTTAAATGCCTTTTTATTAAGCCATAAGTGGTCTCTTATGAAGGAAAGTTATTTTTATTGCTTCCAAAATATTTGAGAAAATTTAGGGAAACTCATTGGACATATATATTCCATATATATGAGTTTCAACACATGGTCATGTTCAAAATATTGGGCAAACCCATTCAAAGCTCCTCGTGCCTATTTCAAGCTTTTGAAATATTTCTATAAGAAATATTCTCAATAAATTCCAGTAATATTTCAACATATTACCTATGATATTTTTGATGATCTTGCCAAGTTTCATCTTAATCCAAGTTGATTTGACTCCCCTAATTATTCTAAAACCCTATCTGTCTAGATTCAAATTTGAGCAACTCTATATTGTGAAGTGTCTCCAATTGTGCTCAAATTTGGTGGAAATGTTCTAATACTCCAATAATCCATCCATGCCAAGTGGTGCATCAAGGAGAACAGAACAACCTGTCCCAAGCCCCTCAAAACCCTCTCTATTGATTTCTAACTTTGGGAAACTTTACATTATAAAGTTTCTCCAATTGACCCCAAACTTTTTGTGCATGCCTTGGTGCTCAAATAATGCCTCCACACCAAATATTGGATTTGTGGGAATTGATTTGAATGGAATTGTAAGCACAAATCTATTTCTGCCCATTTCAAGGGTTTTCCATGTCTACATTGGAAACCTTCTCCACCAAATCCCAATTTTGGTGTCCAAGCTTATTTTGATATATTATTTGATCCTGTTAAGTTTCATATCCATTTAAGTCCATCTGATTGCTCTTCCACTTATCAAACACCTTGTGTGCATTCACTTTATTGCCTACTTTGGCCCCTTCCACTTTAACCCTTGAGCTCAACTTTCTACCACCGCTTCATATAGTTACATTTTACCTCCAGTAACATTTCCATGGCCGCTGGTCAATTATTGGAGAGAGGCTCCATGTAACTACTCCTCATTTTACCCTTGGAATCACCATCTTCACCCTTCTTGCACCACTTCTTCTTAAGCCAAAGCCCCCACCTCTTGCTAGAGGGTTCCTAGCACCCCAAGGCATTGTTAGCTACACTTCCTTGCTTGAGCTGAAACTTTGCAGAAATGTAGTCCTTCCATGCCTAAGGCTGCTAGACATGTATTTTCCTCATTATATCTCGTGTGAGTGCCCTCATTAGTAGCACTAAGTTTGCTGCTGCAAACTTAACACCAGTCAAAACCTATTCAAACCAGCTCCACTTGGGGCCAAACTCCACCAGTGCCTTGTGGCCTGCATGTTTGACACCTTGTCCCGGCCAAATGGTGGCCCAGGACACTAAGTGGGGTGGTGACCACCTCCCTGGAGTGCATAAATGGTGCTCTGCATCTTGTTTCTTCCCTCCAGTCCATTTCCAGCCGAATCAGGTTGTCTCAGCATGTCCGAGCAACATCTTTTGACCGTTCAACGGGTTTCCATCCATCAGCTAGCCTCCAAGCTCCGTGTGGGGTGCGTGGCATCCATGCACAGGGAGCTCCAGAGAGCTCCTGAGCTCTCTATCCCTCCCCTCTCGCATATCTTCTCTCCCCCGAACCTCCCTCGCCTCTCTCTTCCCTAGAGCATTTGCTGATCATCTCCCAGAGCAGCCCCAAGCTCCTCCCTCCTCCAATGGCCGAGTGCCTCCACCGGCCATCTCCTAAGATCCAAGCCATGGGCGCTTCCCCTCTCCTTGAGGCTTGATACATCTCCAACGTATCTATAATTTTTGATGGTTCCATGCTATTATCTTGTCAAACTTTGGATGTTTTGTATGCCTTTTATATCTTTTATGGGACTAACTTATTAACTCAGTGCCAAGTGCCAGTTCGTGTTTTTTTTCGTGTTTTTGACCCTTTTTAGAGGAGAATATTAAACGGAGTCCAAACAGAATAAAACTTCCGAAAAGATTTTTCCGGAACACAAGATACGCAGCGGGCGTGAGAACCAAGGCAGAGGCCACTAGGGGAGGCCACAAGCCCCCTAGGCGCGGCTAGGGGGGCCCAGCGCCTAGCAGGCTTGTGGGCCCCTTGTGGCTCGTCTGCCCTACTTCTTCCGCCTATAAATCTTCGAAAAATCCAAAACCACGGGAGAGATCCACGAAAATACTTTTCCGCCGCCGCAAGCTTCTGTCTCCGCAAGATCCCATCTGGGGCATGTTCTGGTGCCCTGCCGGAGGGGAGATTCGGATACGGAGGGCTTCTTCATCAACACCATTGCCTCTCTGATGATGCGTGAGTAGTTCACCATAGACCTCCGGGTCCATAGCTAGTAGCTAGATGGCTTCTTCTCTCTCTTGGATCTTCAATACAAAGTTCTCCATGATCTTCATGGAGATCGATTCGATGTAATCTTGTTTTGCGGTGTGTTTGTCGAGATCCGATGAATTGTGGATTTATGATCAGATTATCTATGAATCTTATTTGAGTTTCTTCTGATCTCGAATTGTGGGTTTTGTTTGGCCAACTTGATCTATGATTCTTGCAATGGGAGAAGTGCTTGGTTTTGGGTTCATATCGTGCAGTAACCTCACCCAGTGACAGAAGGGGTAGCGAGGCACGCATAATGTTGTTGCCATCAAGGGTAAAAAGATGGGGTTTATATCTATTTTGAGAGAAGCCTCTAGTGAACACTATGGCCCCCGGGTCTAGTTCACATCATATTTTCAGCCTTACACTTTTACTTCGTTGCACTTTCCACCTTCAGATCTCACTTTGCAATCAATCTTGAAGGGATTGACAACCCCTTTATAGCGTTGGGTGCAAGCTCGTTTGTGTTTGCGCAGGTACTCTGGACACTTGGCTTGATTCTCCTACTGGATTGATACCTTGTTTCTCAAACTGAGGGAAATACTTACTGCTACTGTGCTACTTCACCCTTTCCTCTTCAAGGGAAAAACCAATGCAAGCTCAAGAGGTAGGAAGAGGAATTTCTGGCGCCGTTGCCAGGGAGGATCAAGTCAAGAATAGTCTCCCGTCAACGTGTCAATCTCTGGCGCCGAAGATTATTCTAAGTGAAGCTTATCCAAGTAAGTGTCGCAAACTCATCTTTTGCATTTACTTTTTTGCCTCTTGTTTTCCTCTCCCCCACTTTGAAATTTTTTTTACAAAAATATTTGCCTTTTTCGTTCGCCCTTTTCTTTCACTTGCTTTATGTTCGCTTGTGTGCTTGTCTTGCTTGCTGAAGTCACCATGACTGAAAACACCAAACTTTGTGACTTCTCGAATACTAATAATAATGATTTTATTAGTACTCCGTTTGCTCCCGCCACTAGTGCGGAATCATATGAAATCAACGCTGCTTTGATGTATCTTGTTATGAAAGAGCAATTCTCCGGCCTTCCTAGTGAAGATGCCGCATCCCATCTTAATACCTTCATTGAGCTTTGCGATATGCAAAAGAAGAAATATGTGGATAATGATGTGATTAATTTGAAGCTATTTCCGTTCTCATTGCGAGATCGAGCAAAAAATTGGTTTTCATCTTTGTCCAAAAATAGTATTGATTCCTGGAACAAGTGCAAAGATGCTTATATATCCAAGTATTTTCTGTCGGCTAAGATTATCTCTCTCCGTAATGATATCATGAATTTTAAGCAACTTGATCATGAACATGTCGCACAATCTTGGGAGAGAATGAAATTGATGATAAGAAATTGTCCCACTCATGGCTTGAGTCTTTGGATGATTATACAAATCTTCTATGCTGGTTTGAATTTTGCTTCTAGAAATATCTTAGACTCCGCCTCCGGTGGAACCTTCATGGAAATCACATTAGGAGAAGCCACAAAATTCCTAGACAATATCATGACAAACTATTCTTAGTGGCACACTGAAAGGTCACCTACTAGTAAAAAGGTACACGCTATAGAAGAAATTAACTCGTTGAGTGCTAAGGTGGATGAGTTAATGAAATTGTTTGCTAGTGCAGGTGCTCCTTTAGATCCAAATGATAT
Organism: Hordeum vulgare subsp. vulgare; assembly: GCF_904849725.1. NCBI lineage: Eukaryota > Viridiplantae > Streptophyta > Magnoliopsida > Poales > Poaceae > Hordeum > Hordeum vulgare. The sequence continues at coordinate 122,429,386 of NC_058524.1, read as the reverse complement.
GCCCTTGTCTTCCTTGATTGAGAGTAGCAATGAGAGCTTGGACGTTAATTTTGTTGGTAGGAATAATTTTGGCAACAACAATGCTTTTAGAGGAAACTATATTCCTAGGCCTTTTCCTAGTAATCCCTCTAATAACTTTGGCAGCTCCTACAACAATGCTCATGGAAATTACAATAAATTACCCTCCGATCTAGAGAGTAATATTAAAGAGTTTATCAACTCGCAAAAGATTTTCAATGCGTCCACAGAAGAAAAACTACTCAAAATTGATGATTTGGCTAGGAGCGTTGATAGAATGTCTATTTATATTGATGCTTTGAAAGTTAGATGTGCTCCTCCCAAGATCAATATGGATGAAACTTTGAAAGCTATGCGTGTTTCCATGAATAAGAGTAAAGAAAGAACCGCCCAAATTCGCGCTAGACATGAATGGCTTAAAAAGGCGTGTTCTCGTGATGAGAATCACGAAGATCTTAAAGTGCTTGGTGTGACTCACATTGAATCCTTGTTTTCTAGTGTCAAACCTAATGATGATGGGGCTGGATATGAATCCACCTTGGTTGAAAAAGGCTCCAATGATTCAGAGTCTATCTATCTTGATGCTAAAAGCATTGAAAGTGGAGTAGAGGATATCAAAACTTTGAGTAGTAATGAAACTACTACTTTGGATTTCAAGGAATTCAATTATGATAGTTGCTCTTTGATTGAATGTATTTCCTTGATGCAATCCATGCTAAACTCTCCAGACGCTTATAGCCAAAACAAATCCTTTACCGATCATATCGTCGAAGCTATAATAAAATCTCTTGATGAGAAACTTGAATTGGAAGTTTCTGTCCCTAGAAAACTTCATGATGAGTGGGAACCTATTATCAAAATCAAGATAAAAAACTATGAATGCAATGCTTTGTGTGATTTGGGTGCTAGTGTTTTCGCGATTCCAAAGTCTTTATGTGATGTTCTAGGCTTTAATGAGATTGATGAGTGCTCTCTTAATTTGCATCTTGCGGATTCTACTGTTAAGAAACCCATGGGAAGGATCAATGATGTTCTTATTATTGCAAATAGGAACTATGTACCAGTGGATTTCATCGTGCTTGATATTGATTGCAATCCTACATGTCCTATCATTCTTGGTTGACCTTTCCTAAGGACTATTGGTTCTATCATCGATATGAAGTAAGGGAATATTAGATTTCAATTTCCTTTAAAGAAGGGCATGGAGCATTTTCCTAGAAAGAAAATAAGATTGCCTTATGAATCCATGATGAGGGCTACTTATGGTTTGAGCACCAAAGACGACGATACGTGATTCTATCACCTTATGCCTAGCTAAGGGCGTTAAACAATAGCGCTTGTTGGGAGGCAACCCAATGAATTTATCTTTGCTTTTTCACTTTCTATTTTGTTGCGTCCATGTAACATCCCAAATTTTGGAATGTTAAAATAGTTATTAGTTGTTTGTTCGTTTGCTTGTGTGATTGAAACTTGAGTGGAAATTTGAAACTTTTCAAAACTTTTGAATGAGAGGGAATAAAATGACTTTCCCCTTCTCCGGTGAATTCAAATTCAATCATTTAAAAGCAAAGAGAGAAGATGACATGACTTCTTCAACTATAAAGAATTTGAACGGAGATATTTGCATTTGAATTCTCTTGCATTTCTATTTGTTTTCTTCGTGCAAGAAATGCCGGGAAATACATTCTGTCAATCAGAAAAGAGAGGAGGAACATGACCCTCAAACACGCGGACATTTTGAAAGTTATTTGAACCCTAAAACTTAGAAGGTCATTTGAAAATTATTTGCAAAAGAAAATAAATCTATTAGGCAATTTTGTGAAAATAATTTTTTCTGAAGTTTTTATTTTTGCCGTGGAAAAATGCCCATCATTTAGATTTTATTTTTCTGATAATTTTAGTATATAGAAACTCTATATTCCGAATTGATTTGATTTCCCTTTTATCATTTTAGTTTCCTAGTTTTGAAAAAAGAAAGAAATCGTGTTTAAATGGAAATAAACGGTGGCCCATTAAGACCTTTCCAAAAACTGGCCCAACAGGATCTTCTTCTTCCTCTATCTCCTTCCTCACGTGCACAGGAAACTTCCATAGCCATGGTGAGAGAAATCTCCACCTTCCCGATCTCCTTGGTCCTTCCTTCTCCGAGCACCCCGAGCCCCTATAAATACTCCCCTCAACCTCCTCTCCCCATTTTCCCCATAGCCCAGCCCCTCACCTCGTCGGAACGCAGCCCCCACCTCGCCGGAGTTCGCCTCCAACAGGAACTCGTCGGAGCTCGTGCTGCTCCCTCCCGTCGCCCCCACGCCCCACCGACGCCACCAACCTTCCGCCCGAGCCCTCCTCCATCACCTGGACCCCTCCACCGCCTCGGCCGGCCACCGGAGCAACCTTCCCGCCGTCTTCTCCAACTCCGGTGACTAACTCCGGTGAGATCCACGAAATCCCGTATTACAGTTTTTTCAGAAAATTGCAATCTTAGAAAATTCATATCTATTAGTGTCTAACTCCAAATTAGATGATTCTTTTTGCGTTGGATCACAAATTTTATGCAGTTTCTGTAGATATATAAATGGTCTATGTTTGGGTTTATAAATATTGAGTTAGATCAGATTTGAATTAAGGATTGTTTTGCTTATTCCTGGAGTTTAAAAATAGCTTTTAATTTGATTATTTTCTCTGATGTTTCCTATTGATCATATCTTTCAGTAGTTTAAGTTTCAATTTTTTGTAAATAATTTTACTTAGGGTTTTAAGCAAAACAGATTCTGTTTTAGCCTTTTTTGTTTTCTTGCTATTTCTTTTGTATTAATTGTTCATAATTTGTGTTTTTTTGTAATTGTGACAAGTTATATTTTGTTTTCTGATATTTACCAGTAACTTTTCAACAACAACAAAATTTTATTTTATTTATTCTTATTTGTTTGCATGGAATCAAATCTAGTTCTATACTAACTTGCGAATTGATTGCATTGCTAGTTTGATTTCCTATTTTGAAAATACTTATAAAAAAATATTGTTTTGTAAGTTTTACTTCTGTTATCTTAGTTATTTTATATTTTGTTTTCTGTTATTTTTTCTATTTTAGTATTTTATTTTCTGTTAGACAAAAACTATTTAGTGTTTGATGTAGTAGAAGACTCCCTAGTCTTATTTGAAGTTTCCTTCGCATTCCTATTCGCTCTCTCTGTTGTTTTGATTGCTAGAATGATTGCTAGTATGAGTGCTTATGTGAATGATATGTTTGTTATATAGATTTCATCGGAGAGTGACGAGTAGTCTATCAAGTTATTTTCTCGAGAAATTCTTCTTCGTCAACATCACCAGGCAAGTCATTTGATCATGTATCACCTATGTTTTATGCATCGTAGTTCTACCATCCTATGCCCAATTGCATGCTGACTAGGTACTTGGAAATTATGGTTACATATTGTAGTATCACGTGGTAGGCACCCAACAACCCCGTTACTAGGCCTGGGACGACAAATTTCATATTGCTATGCTTGAGTAGACGGGATTTGGTTGAGTGCATAACACGAGTGATGCGAGGTTGATTAAATAATCAAGACCGGTTAAGACAAGATTTTCAAGACCTCGGACGCAATGCAACTCTGGGTGAAGGACGGTTGATCGGCTCCCTGGAGAACCCAGTGGATGACCCGGGATGCTGGAGAGGCCATGACATCCTGCGGAAAGCTTCACCCAGGCTCAAAGGGACGGACGGATATTTTCAAGACCCAAGGCTTACCTGCACAGCCACAAGTCATTATGGGCTCTGGCTTGGTTGGACAACGCGGCGACTCTGGACAGGCGGTGCTAGCAGATGTAGAAGAACGGTAGGAATGGATGGGCACCGACAGGGATTCAGAGGGACCCGTTGAAAGAACATTTTTTGATCATCCGGTCTTCAAACACCCTGAAGTGCGAGGACATACACGGAGGCGATCAAATCTTGTGGGGAACGTGTGCAAAACTCTGCAGAGTACTCAAACCTAATCGATTAGCCGTGTCAACGGTCATGGACAACTTGAGCCAAAGGAACTGAAGTTATCTGGATTTCTCGGCACCATTAAATATATTTGATGAGGGTAATTATTGACAACTCGGGTACGAGAACTGGTTGGCGGAACCATCTCGTTAACAACCAACAAAGTAGTAACATTTTGCTTTTAACCCACTCTTGTTGTAGGAGAAAAACTTGCTTTTCGCTAAAAACTTATAGCCCCACCTGCCATATATGCATATAGTATAAATGATTGCTTTTCTCCCCTCTCTTATGTGACTTGCCGGCATATTTAATATGCTGACCTACACGGCTACAACGTCTTATGTTGCAGATATTTTCTTCGACGAGTAAGAGTACGATTCAGGGTTACGGTCTACACTCAACTTGCCGTTGGTGTTTATTGGGACTCCACTCCCTTGACTGCTTCCGCTGAAATATTTAAGGTATATATCAGTTTTACGCTATTTACATGTGATTGCACTTTGATATATACGTTGATGTACTGTGTGTGCCAGCATACTGATCCAGGGATGGCACAGAAACACACAGGCTTGACTCGTTTTGAGTCGGGTCGCTACAAAAATGGTATCAGAGCACATGTTGACTGTAGGACGTGACCCTAGAAACTGGAAATTTCTTAGGAAAGGATCTCTCAAAAAATTTATTTTCAACAACACCTTTTACTTCTCGTCTCTTCTGATTTCATCAAATGTTCCCTCTCACCTCAAATAGTTAGACAATCCCCTTACCCCTTCGACCTCATGAAGAATCAACGGAGTTCTACTTCAAAGTAAAGAGGATTTCACCACGCGTTTGAAGAATTGAAGCTACACCAACACAAGACTCTCAAGACCCTGAAGTGTTCGAATATTTATATGACCATTAGAAGTCCAAACCCCTGTTATATACCCACGTTAGTTACGATGATTTGTGAGCCGTCATTGGTGTGTGTTTTCCGACGACCACAAATAAAACCTATCTCAAAAAAAATTGTTGGTATTGTGTGTATCTCCCTCCCTCTCTTACCCGTCTCATCCCCAAAACCTCAACCCTATCAGATGGAGTATGAAGCTGGACTTGTAGTCTCTGGACCAATGACCCAGCTGGAAACTGAGATATGGATTCAGAACATGGAGAACCACTTCAGGAGCAACTTGATCTCAAGGAAGTATGAAGTGGAACACACTCTTCAGTACTTTACACAAAGTGCTCCAATCTGGTGGAAAATGCATCATGCCATACAAGGATTTAGTGGAGCAGAAAGTTGGGGCGAATTCAAGAACACTCTGTTAAGATCCCGACTTATTCAGGAGTGCTATGATAATCCGAAGAAGAAGACTTGTGCATGCAAGATCTGTGGAGAAATAGGACACACCCAGGAAGAACACAAGGATGGATGCACTCATTGTGAAGAAAATCACCCAACTGAGGAGTGCCCAAGTAGTCAGGTGACTTGTTTCCTTTGTGAAGGAACCACCCACTACCTAGCTCAATGTCACATTTACCCCAAGGTACAACAAGTTGTCCAGCAGCAGAAAGAAGCAATGAAGGAAACACTCAAGAAGAAGATTCTAGAAGAACCAGTGATGAACGAAAATATTGAAGACCCTGATGGACAAGGTCTGACCAGATTTTTCTCCAATGCATGCTACTCATGTGGAGAAGAAGGACATTATTCACAGGATTGCACGAAGGGAAGCCAAGAGTATCTGGGAAACTTCCCGACGGAAGAAGTGGAGTTTGATCCACTTGAAATAGAAGAACTGGCCAAAATAAAGGAGTCCGGAAAGAAGAAAAAGTACCCTCGGAAGAGCCAAATCTCTGCAGAAAAAGACCTGAGTCATGTCAGATGTTACAAGTGTATGGAATTTGGCCACCACAAATACATGTGCTCAGGAAGGAAGCCGGAAATTCAAGGAGCAAAAGCAAACACTAAGACGCCTCGAGACTTGTCAGAACTCATTTGCTTTCGTTGCAAGGAAGCAGGACATTTTGCTAGCGATTGTCCACAAAGGAAGAAAGCTAAAAAGGAGTAGTTAAGCTTTGACCATGGCAATTAGTGTAATCTGAAGAACTCTATTTTTTTATGAGATCATGGAGTGAAATTTTTGTAACAGAAGTCCCTGAGATTGTAATAACATCATGAATAAATGGAATTTATTGTCTCATGATTGCCTATGTTGAAAATATATGCGTTGTTTCTCTACGAGCAAAGATCTCCAAACATTATGAGGAGATGAGAAAATATGGTTTATGCTGGCATGAGTATAATTCATTTAAGTGTGGTAGTAATCGGTAAACCCCACAGGATCCACTTAGTAGGAATGTACCATGATTTCAAGGAGCACCTAGGAAAATTCCAGTGGAACTAAAGTACCTCCAAGAGAGACAGATGAATAAATTTGGCAGAAATGCTTGACCATACCGAACAATGTGGATGGCAGCATTTGTAATAAATTACTTTTGAGTTGGACTTTGAAGAAAGCAAGGATGTAATAAAGGATTGATTATGAAATGAATATGATTTATGGAAGAAGCTATGATGGATCAGCACACGTTTTCTTAGGAGCATACGAAAACCCGAGAGTTGTGAAGATACGATAGATGTTTTGTTGAGCTTGCAGAACCAATGGATTATCCGAACTTCGTTCGTGGACAAGAGAAATTCTGCAACGCTTGTGAGGATGCCCAAGTGTTAGAATGCGAGATTCGCTAAACCTTATACAGAGAAATGATTTGGGTGCGGAATGGATTGATCACCATGACGACTTACTCTTATCATTGATCTTGCTATTTGGAATGGTAAATCTGAGAGACTTACCCATATAGAGAGACGACATTCTTTGAAGCTTTTGTTTAAGCCTTAGAATGGTACTAGGAAAGCCCCATGTACATGGCACATGTTGTCACACGTAGGAAATTTTACGGTGAGAATGAAACCAAGACCCCTCTCTCTGCAGGATAGCCACAAATGGTAGAGCACCATGAGAATCATCGATAGGTTATTTAGAATTGATCACGAGACTGTCAGTTACGAAGACCCAGTAATGGAAGAAGCTTGAATCAACGGAAGAACCCTCGTTTTGATGGAGACGTTATGAATATAACGGAAGATATGAAGACTGTGAGAAGTCAGTTGCCAAAAACCCTAGAGGATTGTTAAAATCTTAAGAGACCAGTACCCCTCATTTTAAGTGTGGTAGCATCCCACTTTGCAAGAGATTGGATTGCTAGAAGACCAACAAACCCTAACCTTTCTTTCTAGCCTCTTCGAATCTCGAGGACGAGATTCATTTTAAGTGTGGTAGATTTGTAACATCCCAAATTTTGGAATGTTAAAATAATTATTAGTTGTTTGTTTGTTTCCTTGTGTGATTGAAACTGGAGTGGAAATTTGAAACTTTTCAAAACTTTTGAATGAGAGGGAATAAAATGACTTTCCCCTTCTCCGGTGAATTCAAATTCAATCATTTAAAAGCAAAGAGAGAAGATGACATGACTTCTTCAACTATAAAGAATTTGAACGGAGATATTTGCATTTGAATTCTCTTGCATTTCTATTTGTTTTCTTCGTGCAAGAAATGCCGGGAAATACATTCTGTCAAACAGAAAAGAGAGGAGGAACATGACCCTCAAACACACGGGCATTTTGAAAGTTATTTGAACCCTAAAACTTAGAGGGTCATTTGAAAATTATTTGCAAAAGAAAATAAATCTTTTAGGCAATTTTGTGAAAATAATTTTTTCTGAAGTTTTTATTTCTACCGTGGAAAAATGCCCATCATTTAGATTTTATTTTTCTGATAATTTTAGTATATAGAAACTCTATATTCTGAATTGATTTGATTTCCCTTTTATCGTTTTAGTTTCCTAGTTTTGAAAAAGGAAAGAAATCGTGTTTAAATGGAAATAAACGGTGGCCCATTAAGACCTTTCCAAAAACTGGCCCAACAGGATCTTCTTCTTCCTCTATCTCCTTCCTTACGTGCACAGGAAACTTCCATAGCCATGGTGAGAGGAATCTCCACCTTCCCGATCTCCTTGCTCCTTCCTTCTCCGAGCACCCCGAGCCCCTATAAATACTCCCCTCAACCTCCTCTCCCCATTTTCCCCATAGCCCAGCCCCTTCCCTCGTCGGAACGCAGCCCCCACCTCGCCGGAGTTCGCCTCCAACAGGAACTCGCCGGAGCTCCTGCTGCTCCCTCCTGTCGCCCCCACGCCCCGCCGACGCCACCAACCTTCCGCCCGAGCCCTCCTCCATCACCTGGATGCCTCCACTGCCTCGGCCGGCCACCGGAGCAACCTTCCCGCCGTCTTCTCCAACTCCGGCGACTAACTCCGGTGAGATCCACGAAATCCCGTATTGCAGTTTTTTCAGAAAATTGCAATCTTAAAAAATTCATATCTATTAATGTGTAACTCCAAATTAGATGATTCTTTTTGCGTTGGATCACAAATATTATGAAGTTTCTGTAGATATATAATTTGTCTATGTTTGGATTTATAAAAATTGAGTTAGATCATATTTGAATTAAAGCTTGTTTTGCTTATTCCGGGAGTTTAAAAATACCTTTTAATTTGATTCTTTTTGCTGCTGTTTCCTATTGATCATATCTTTCCGTACTTTAAGTTGCAATTTTTTTAAATAATTTTACTTAGGGTTTTAAGCAAAACAGATTCTGTTTTAGCCTTTTTTGTTTTCTTGCTATTTCTGTTGTATTAATTGTTCTTAATTTGTTTTTTTGTAATTGTGACAAGTTATATTTTGTTTTCTGATATTTACCAGTAAATTTTCAACAACAACAAAATTTTATTTTATTTATTCTTATTTGTTTGCATGGAATCAATTCTAGTTCTATAGTAACTTGCGAATTGATTGCATTGCTAGTTTGATTTCCTATTTTGAAAATACTTATAAAAAAATATTGTTTTGTAAATTTTACTTCTGTTATCTTAGTTATTTTATATTTTCTTTTCTGTTATTTTTCTATTTTAGTGTTTTATTTTCTGTTAGACAAAAACTATTTAGTGTTTGACGTAGTAGAAGACTCCCTAGTCTTATTTGAAGTTTCCTTCGGATTCCTATTCGCTCTCTCTGTTGTTTTGATTGCTAGAATGATTGCTAGTAGGAGTGCTTATGTGAATGATATGTTTGTTATATAGATTTTATCGGAGAGAGACGAGTAGTATATCAAGTTATTTTCTCGAGAAATTCTTCTTCGTCAACATCACCAGGCAAGTCATTTGATCATGTATCACCTATGTTTTATGCATCGTAGTTCTACCATCCTATGCACAATTGCATGCTGACTAGGTACTTGGAAATTATGGTTACGTATTGTAGTATCACGTGGTAGGCACCCAACAACCCCGTTACTAGGCCCGGGACGACAAATTTCATATTGCTATGCTTGAGTAGACGGGATTTGGTTGAGTGCATAACACGAGTGATGCGAGGTTGATTAAATAATCAAGACCGGTTAAGACAAGATTTTCAAGACCTCGGACGCAATGCAACTCTGGGTGAAGGACGGTTGATCGGCTCCCTGGAGAACCCAGTGGATGACCCGGGATGCTGGAGAGGCCATGACATCCTGCGGAAAGCTTCACCCAGGCTCAAAGGGACGGACAGATATTTTCAAGACCCAAGGCTTACCTGCACAGCCACAAGTCATTATGGGCTCTGGCTTGGTTGGACAACGCGTCGACTCTGGACAGGCGGTGCTAGCAGATGTAGAAGAACGGTAGGAATGGATGGGCACCGACAGGGATTCAGAGGGACCCGTTGAAAGACCATGTTTTGATCATCCGGTCTCCAAACACCCTGAAGTGCGAGGACATACACGGAGGCGATCAAATCTTGTGGGGAATGTGTGCAAAACTCTGCAGAGTACTCAAACCTAATCGATTAGCCGTGTCCACGGTCATGGACAACTTGAGCCAAAGGAACTGAAGTTATCTCGATTTCTCAGCACCATTAAATATATTTGATGAGGGTAATTATTGACAACTCGGGTACGAGAACTGGTTGGCGGAACCATCTCGTTAACAACCAACAAAGTAGTAACATTTTGCTTTTAGCCCACTCTTGTTGTAGGAGAAAAACTTGCTTTTCGCTAAAAACTTATAGCCCCACCTGCCATATATGCATATAGTATAAATGATTACTTTTCTCCCCTCTCTTATGTGACTTGCCGGCATATTCAATATGCTGACCTACACGGCTGCAACGTCTTATGTTGCAGATATTTTCTTCGACGAGTAAGAGTACGATTCAGGGTTACGGTCTACACTCAACTTGCCGTTGGTGTTTATTGGGACTCCACTCCCTTGACTGCTTCCGCTGAAATATTTAAGGTATATATCAGTTTTACGCTATTTACATGTGATTGCACTTTGATATATACATTGATGTACTGTGTCTGCCAGCATATTGATCCAGGGATGGCACAGAAACACAGAGGCTTGACTCGTTTTGAGTCGGGTCGCTACATTCCACACCATCATAATTCTGTTACTATTGTGTGTTTTGTTTTTATTTTTGTGTTTGAGCCAAGTAAAACCTTTATGATTAGTTTGGTGATGGTTGTTTGATCCTGCTGGAAAAAGACAGAAAATTTTCGCTCACGAAATTATTTTTCATTTTTATCCAGAAAGAGATTTTGAATTAATTCTTTTTGCTGCCGGTTTATATGCCAATTTCCCAAACTTTCGTAATGTTTCAGAATTTTTGAGATAACAGAAGTATACGAAGTATACATATTGCTACAGACTGGTCTGTTTTTGACAGATTCTGTTTTTTCTTGTGTTGGTTGCTTATTTTGATGAAACTATGGATAGTATCGGGGGGTATTAGCCATGGAAAAGTGAGAATACAGTAATATAACACCAATATAAATAGAAATCAAGTTTGCCACAGTACCTAAAGAGGTGGTAGTTTGTTTTCTTGTGCTAATGATATCACGAGTTTCTGTTTAAGTTTTGTGTTGTGAACTTTTCAAGTTTTGGGTGATGTTCTCATGGACAATGGAAAGAGCTCAAGCTTGGGGATGCCCAAGGCATTCCAAGCCAAATTCAAGGACACCAAAAATCCTAAGCTTGGGGATGCCCCGGGAAGGCACCCCCTCTTTCGTCTTCAATCCATCGGTAACATTACTTGGAGCTATATTATTATTTAATACATGATATGTGTTTTGCTTGGAGCGTCTTGTATCCTAGGAGTCTTTTCTTTTTGTTGTGTCACAATCATCCTTGCTGCACACCTTTTGAGAGAGACATGCACTCATCGTGAATTTGCTAGAATACTCTTTGAGCTTCGCTTATATCTTTTGAGTTAGGCAATTTAGCTCACATGTGCTTCACTTATATCTTTTGAGCTAGATAACTTTGCTCTAAGTGCTTCACTTAGATCTTTTAGAGCACGACAGTGTTATATTTTAGAGAAATAAGAAATCTCGATCTTCACTTATATCTTTTTTAGAGTGATCTCTCTGAGTAACTTGGCAGTTGGCTTGTGTTATGAAAGTAGTCCCAAAGGTGATAGGTACCCAAAGAGGCTACAATAAAACTTCCATGTTCTTGTGCATTAATTAGAAAGAGAAGTTTGATTCCTCTCAAATAGTTTTGAGACATGGATTTGGTAATATTAAAAGTTATGTTAGTAGGGTGTTGTGAATCTAGAAATACTTGTGTTGAAGTTAGTGATTCCGTAACATGCACGTATGGTGAACCGCTATGTTAGGAAGTCGGAGCATAATTGATCTATTGATTGTCATCCTTTGTGTTGCGGTCGGGATGCGCGATGGCTAACACCTACGAACCCTTCCCCTAGGAGTATGCGTTTAGCACTTTGTTTCGATTACTATTAAAAACTTTTGCAATAAGTACGTGAGTTCTTCATGACTAATGTGAGTTCATGGTATAGATGCACTTTCACCTTCCACCATTGCTAGCCTCTCTAGTGCCGCGCAACTTTCGCCGGTGCACAAACCCACCATATGCCTTCCTCAAAACAGCCACCATACCTACATACAATGGAATTTTCATAGCCATTCCGAGATATATTGCCATGCCACTCCCACCGTTCCGTCTCATGACATGTGCCATCACTTTCATATTGCCATTGCATGATCGTAAGATAGCTAGCGAGATTTTTTCAACGTCATACACCAAGCTAGATCGTTGCACATCCCGGTACACTGCTGGAGGCATTTCCTACAGAGTCATCATTGTCCTAAGCATCGAGCTGTGAGTAAATTAAAGTGTGATGATCATATTATTAGAGCATTGTCCCGTGTGAGGAAATAAAAAAACGAGGCCAAAGTTGCCCACACACAAAAAAAGAGATATGGAAAGAGGCCAAAGAGCCCAAACAAAATAATAATAAAAAAAGAGAGAAAAAGAGAGAAGGGACAATGCTACTATCTTTTCCATACTTGTGCTTCATAATAGCACCACGTTCTTCATAATTGAGAGTCTCTTGTTTCGTCACCACCATATGCTAGTGGGAATCTTGATTATATAACTTGGCTTGTATATTCCATTGATGCGCTTGCTCAAAATTGCCCTAGGTCTTCGTGAGCAAGCAAGTTGGATGCACACCCACTAGTTCTCCTTTTGAGATTTCACATACTTGTAGCTCTAAGTGCATCCATTGCATGGTAATCCCTACTCTTTCACATTGATATCTATTAATTGGCATGTCCATAGCCCTTTGATATGCCGAGTTGATGTGACCATCTCCTCCTTTTTGTCTCACAATCTTCACCACACTCTATTCCACCTATAGTGATATATCCATGGCTCACGCTCATGTATTGCGTGAGAGTTGAAAAAATGTTTGAGAAAGTAAGAGTGCGAAAACAATTACTTGGCCAATACCGGGGTTGTGCATGATTTAAATTAGTTGTGTGGGGATGATGGAGCATAGCCAGACTATATGATTTTATAGGGATAATTTTCTTTGGCCTTGTTATTTCGAAAGTTCATGATTACCATGCTAGTTTGCTTGAAGTATTATTGTTTTCATGTCAATAGCAAACTATTGTTTTGAATCTTTCGGATCTGAACATTCATGTCACATGAAAGAGGTTACAAAGGAAAAATATGCTAGGTAGCATTCCACATCAAAAATTATGTCTTTATCACTTCCCTACTCGAGGACGAGCAGGAGTTAAGCTTGGGGATGCTTGATACGTCTCCAACGTATCTATTATTTTTTATGGTTCCATGCTATTATCTAGTCAAACTTTGGATGTTTTGTATGCCTTTTATATCTTTTTTGGGACTAACTTATTAAATCAGTGCCAAGTGCCAGTTCCTGTTTTTTCCGTGTTTTTGACCCTTTTCAGAGGAGAATATTAAACGGAGTCCAAACGAATAAAATTTCCGAAAAGATTTTTTTCGGAACAGAAGATATGCAGGGGGCGTGAGAACCAAGGCAGAGGCCACCAAGGGAGGCCACAAGCCCCCTAGGCGCGTCCAGGGGGGCGCCTAAGAGGCTTGTGGGTCCCGGGTGGCTCGGCTGCCCTACTTCTTCCGCCTATAAATCTCTGAAAAATCCAAAACCACGGGAGAGATCCACGAAAATACTTTTCCGCCGCCGCAAGCTTCTGTCTCCGCAAGATCCCATCAGGGGCATGTTCTGGTGCCCTGCCGGAGGGGAGATTCGGATACGGAGGGCTTCTTCATCAACACCATTGTGTCTCTGATGATGCGTGAGTAGTTCACCATAGACCTTCAGGTCCATAGCTAGTAGCTAGATGGCTTCTTCTCTCTCTTGGATCTTCAATACAAAGTTCTCCATGATCTTCATGGAGATCTATCCGATGTAATCTTCCTTTGCGGTGTGTTTGTCGAGATATGATGAATTGTGGATTTATGATTATATTATCTATGAATATTATTTGAGTTTCTTATGATCTCTTATATGCATGATTTCATATCCTTGTAATTCTCTTCGAGTTGTGGATTTTGTTTGGCCAACTTGATCTATGATTCTTGCAATGGGAGAAGTGCTTGGTTTTGGGTTCATATCGTGCGGTGACCTCACCTAGTGACAGAAGGGGTAGCGAGGCATGCATCTTCTTGTTGCCATCAAGGGTAAAAAGATGGGGTTTATATCTATTGCATGAATTTATCCCTCTACATCATGTCATCTTGCTTAAGGCGTTACTCTATTCGTCATGAACTCAATACACTAGATGCATGCTGGATAGTGGTCGATGTGTGGAGTAATAGTAGTAGATGGAGACAGTATCGGTCTACTTGTCTCGGACATGATGCCTATATGTATGATCGTTGCCTTAGATATCGTCATGAATTTGCGTGGTTCTATCAATTGCTCGACAGTAATTCTATCACCCACCGTAAAATTTGCTATTTTGAGAGAAGCCTCTAGTGAACACTATGGCCCCCGGGTCTACTTCACAACATATTTTCAGCCTTACACTTTTACTTCGTTGCACTTTCCACCTTCAGATCTCACTTTGCAATCAATCTTGAAGGGATTGGCAACCCCTTTATAGCGTTGGGTGCAAGCTCGCTTGTGTTTGTGCAGGTACTCTGAACACTTGGCTTGATTCTCCTATTGGATTGATACCTTGGTTCTCAAACTGAGGGAAATACTTACTGCTACTGTGCTGCATCACCCTTTCCTCTTCAAGGGAAAAATCAACGAAGCTCAGGAGGTAGCAAGGCTTTCCTTAGCCACCCAAGGACCCCGGGCCTCCCCTGATTCTTCCTCCCTCCCCTTCCTTCCCTCGGCTAAGAGCTACAGCCAGGGCCACCGTCGGCAAGCCGCCGCGGCCATGGCCCTTCTCGCGCTCGTGCTTCCGGTCGGAACGGGATCCCAGGCCGGCGCGATGCTCTTCCCCAAGGTGCACTGGTGGCCGGAGAGGCGCCAGCAACGTCCTGAGCCGCCGGGGGCAAGCGCCGGCGCGGCTGGCTCACCTCCCCTGGTCCTCCTCTGCTCGCGCGAGGTAGAGGAAGAACCTGGCGGGTAGGCCCCGCCCGTTAGTGGCAGCGAGGTCGGGCCCAGCCCCGTAAGTGAAGGCGGGATCCCATCTCGGTGCTTGCCCGCGCGAGAGGCGTAAAGGAAAAGTACGCCTTCGGACTGAGCCTCTGGGCCTATCTAACGCCCTGGGCGCAAAATAAATCCCGAGGCTGAGCCCTTTTCTCTTTTTACTATTTTGGGTTAACTTCAAAAATCCATTATAAATTCATTTTAGCTCCGATTCTAATGATTCAAATTTCTACAGGTTCCTAAATTCAAAACCTATCCAAATATGTGCATGGCACATTTTTCTAGAGCAACTTCCTGTGGAATATCTATTTAAATCCAAATCTGAATATATTTGGCCCCACTTTGTGAAAATACTAGAGGACTCAAATCAACGCCAATTGGAGTGATTCCAAATTCCAAAGCCTTCTAATATCATACCCTATCTTTGAAGCCTTGGTCAACATTTTTGTGAGTCTTTATTCTGTTGCATTAAGTAAATAGCTTCCTATTGTATTTATTCCATATTAGAAAATTCCTAGAATATTCATTTCAACTCCAAATCGAGTGAAACAACTTCCTAAATATTTCTAAAGTTGTTCTCTGATAAATGAGTGCCTCCACTCATTTTTGTCATAATAGTTTCTGTGGGCTTCATAAAGAATCCCCTACTCCTCCTTTCCTCCATTCAGAAATCCCTGATGATCCAAACCTTCTATGGCAAGCTTCAGGTATTTTTCTTATGACCAGAGATGTCCAAGAAAAATATAACTTCAATTTATGTAGACAGAGTACTCGGAGTTGGAGCGGAAGACCTCGAAGACACCGAGGTCTTATGTGAGCAAAGGCTAGCAGCCCTTTGACCATGACTGAGCATATGTTATATTGCATGTTAAATAGCAAGTACTTCCATTGCATATGATCATAAGTGCCGGTAAATCATTTGACCTGATGTTACCGATGGCTCCTCCAGAGCACATGTATTGAGCTTGATCCTACCCCTTTTGAGGATCATGCTAGTATCATGTTGACAAGTAATGCTAGAGTAAATAGCATGAGCATGATTGTTGGTATAAATCAAAGTTTATGAAAACCCCGTCGGGTGCCACTAATGCCCGAGGGTGATGATGAGTTAGGTGGCCACTTTTGGTGAAGTGGTGCACCGGGTATTTTGAGTGAGTATGATTTTGGAAATGGTATTAGATTTATGATGTGTCGACCGTACCAACCTTACCAGTACGACCATGTTACCCCTTATGGGACGGGGCTATGTTGATTACTCTGGTCAGTGCTAGCAAGGATCCACATTACTAGTGGCGGGAGTGATGTGTGGTCACTCTCGTGATGGGGTCGTGCCAGGTAGGATGACTATGCCACTTTTATGAGTTCGAGGCATACCGTTGGTCCCCGCATGGTTGATACTGTCCAGAGTCAGTGCTCGTAAGAGGTACAACATGTGGGCTGGGTACCAATCGAGTGGACCTCTTTGTCTAGTATCGTAAGGGGAAATGCATTGATCGGGGTACTTACCTCGGGTATGTTATATACCACGAGTCGTGGATGACACGGAAGTTTCCCGGATCTCGTGGGTCTAGCGTACTACCTCTGCAGAGTGTAAAACAATTCGAATAGCCGAGTCCACGGTCAAGGACAGTTGGGTAATCCTGCTTAAACTACGTCCAGTCATTTCCGCATAAACCAAGTGTGTGTGGGTTGTGATAAAAGGAGTTATTATGAAAGTAATGATATGACCAAGTTCGGTGACTTGGCATATAGGGTGAACCTGGATGGTTCAACCCGTGGCAGATATATTGATATCTGTAACCTGTTCTTCAAAAGTAGTTCTTAACTTATGATGCATACCTGTGATCATGTTTATCTACCACCAAGAGAGATCCACCAAAGAAGCATGTTATTGTTATCCTTCACTTACATTGTTCATATCATGGGTTGTTTGCGAGTACAATCAAAAGTACTCATTGGCTTGCCACTGATTATTTCGTTGACCAGGTATGAGAGAACAGGATTTGGTGAAGAGTAACTCAGTGACATTCTTGCGAGCTAGGGCGCTTCCCAGTCAGAATGCCTGTAGGTTAAGGCTGATGGCATGGGTTCACGCTTTTGACCGATATTTCCGCTATTGGTCCAATGTGGTGTGTTGGCCCTCAAGGCCCTATATATTTGTAAGACTTGACCGCAAAGGTCATTTATTGTATCAATCAGTATGTATGGATGTAAGACTCTTAATATTCAGTATTTGTGTGTTCGGTGAGCATTCATCTCTGGGATCACTGAGCACGTTCACTCGGTGATCTCGACTCGTAAGTCGGGGTCCCCACAGAGCTGGTATCAGAGCCATCCTGACTGTAGGAAGCCTTAGTTAGCACGAACGTTAGTTAGGATAAAACTGCTCTCCAGACCTTTCAAAAGTACTTGCAAAACCTCTATATTTTCTTGCCTCTCCTAATTCTTCAAAGGAAATGAAGGTTATACTTTAACTTTCCACCCCTGTTCTCTGACACTCCTCGCCTACTTTTTCAAAACTTGCAAATGGTCGCTAGCAGCCTTATGCCCTCTGACCACGGGATTACTTGAAATCCTCGTGGGCAATTTGGAAGGAAGCAACCTTTCCAGACAATCACCCCTATGTGCTGAAGGGCCAGGATGACAACACTATGACCAAGCGAAGCCAACAGAAGTACCTGCATAAGGAACAAGGACATCGAGACCCAGAAGATGGGGACACCCTCAACACTATTCCAGAGTGATGCCACCTTCACCTACGATAATCTGGACGTAATATATATGCAAGACATGATCTGTATCACTAAAGGAGCAACCCTATCAATAACAAGGGTTGTGTCGACCACCACCGGTGGATGAGAACCTCGCCAACTGGTCCGCCTCACCTTAGTGAGTAGGAAAACGGTTCTCTTCATCCCCCGCTCTAGGTGTCCATATCAAAATTAGTATGATTAACAGATCAGAACTCTATCATGTCTTGCAAATATCGATGCATGAAGATGTCCACTTGAGACTCTCGAAGCCTGAGAGGACAAGAAGACGATGACAGGATCATGAAGACAACAGAAGACCCTGTCAATGATAACAATGAAGAACTACCTTCGTCAGCAACTCCCCAGACAAAAGGTCATCAATGATTCTTTCGACTCCACCGAGACATTCTGCGAGCAACAACAAGAGACGTGGCAACACCATGAGAAGGTCCACAGGACTTAGCGGACTCCTCCCCGGAGCACGAAGCAAGCACAACTGTCAAGACCGAGAACCCTAGGGTAGGATGAGTCGTAGATCCCCTATGCGAAGTTGAGTCCGTGAAATGGTTCGAATGGACCATATAGTGTGTTATTTGTTTTTGTTGTTTGTGCTATAAAATAAGTCGCACTTTTGCTTAAGCAACAAGCATGCGGTTATATTGCCTGTCTTATTTTGATGTTCGAAATGATTTTGGCCCTTGTTTGAGTTGACTTTCTAACGCTTGTTTGATTGTACTAAAGCCCTTAGACACTCCCCGTTACGCTGCTCTCTCTCTTTCACCTGTCTCGACAACTGAAGACAGCAAACAAGATGCACCAAGGATCTACTTCGAAGGACGGATGACACTGAAGACACTGACTCTGCCATGTTTAACCGCGCAACCCGTAGGCATTATGCCTCCCTCAAGATCGGAAACCCTCTTTAGACCAGACTAATCTATGCAAGCCTTTCCGGCTCAAATTTCCGGTCACGTGTCTAGTACACGGACTTGCCGAAACACCTGTAGATCCCCGATAACCTCCGCGTAGCACTGGGTTCTTTATGGAACAAGTGAATCACCGTGATCGAGTATCCCTCATACTCAATCTAGCACCATAACCCTTATGCCATAAGAGGACCATTCTCTGATATAAGAGTAATAGGCTAAAGATTGTTGTGATGATGACATGTGTCTTGAGGATATAGCCAGACTATCTGGGTGTACCGTGCTTGCTAGCAGTCCATAGCAACGACACTAGAAGAATGTTGTTGATGTGTGCCTGACTTGATGCCTCCGCGGCAACAAAGCCAGAACTGCTCCCAGTTGCTCAACAATTAGTAATTGTCTTGCAATGGCCCACCAGAGTGTGGGCTCGCAGCAATTTTCGAGGGTAGAGTATTCGACCCAAATTTGTTGGTTCGCCAGGCGGGAAGTGAAAGGATACTCTCAAGTATTAGCATCTGAATGTGTCAGATTCAACCGCACCTGAAAGATTAGTATCTGCAAGCAAAGTATCAGTAGCAAAGTAGTATGATAACAACGGTGCCAGAAACAATCTGTTGACGACAAACTATTCCTAACTGTTGTATCAATGGCGCCAGAAAAGTATTGTAGCAGGTAGCAGCAGTGTAACGAGTAACAACAGTGGCAATGAACAGCAGTAGTGACAACAGTAGCAAGTAGAAATAGTAGTAACAACAGTAGCAAGGCAAAACAAGTAACAGCAGCAGCAAGTAACAGTAGCAGCAACAGTAGTAACAGCAGCAGAGCAAAGCAGGTAACAACAGCAGTTGGACAAACTCGTAGGCAACGGGTCGGTGATTCGTTTGGATGACATTCATCATGCAACAGTTATAACACACAGATATATGTGGCTAGCTCCCGTTCGTCAATGTGATGTAGGCATGCATTCCGTGTGTAGTCATACGTGCTTAGGGAAAAGAACTTGCATGACATCTATTGTCCATCCCTCCCGTGGCAGCGGGGTCCAAAAGGATACTACGGGATATTAAGGTTCTCCTTTTAATAAAGAACCGGAACAACGCATTAGCACTTGGTGAATACATGAACTCCTCAAACTATGGTCATCACCGAGAGTGGTTCCGGTTATTGTCACTCCGGGATTGCCATGTCATAACACATAGTAGGTAACTATAACTTGCAAGATCGGATCTAAAACACACATATATTGGTGACAACATAATAATTTCAGATCTGAAATCATGGCACTTGGGCCCTAGTGACAAGCATTAAGCATGGCAAAGTAGTAGCAACATCAATCTCAGAACATAGTGGATACTAGGGATCAATCCCCGTCAAAACTAACTCGATTACATGATAGATCTCATCCTACTCATCACCGCCCAGCGAGCCTGCGAATAGATTACTCACGAACAATGAAGAGCTTCATGGAATGGGAGAGGGAAGAAGGTTGATGATGACGATGGCGACGATTTCCCCTCTCCGGAGCCCAAAACGGACTCCAGATCTGCCCTCCAGATGAAGTACAGGATGTGGCGGCGCCTCCGTATCGTAAACGCGATGAAATCTTCTCTCCTGATTTTTTTCTGGATGAAAGTGAATTTATAGAGCTGAGTTTGGGGGCGGCAGTGCCACGTGGGCCCCACAAGCTTGGTTGTCGTGGCTAGGGGGGCGGCAACAGGGCTTGTGGCCCACTGGCCCATCCCCTCCGGTGGATCTTTGCGCAGGTATTTTTCATATGTTCCGAAAATATTCTCCGTAAATTTTCAGGATGTTCCGGGAACTTCCATTTCTGCACAGAAACAACACCATGGCAATTCTGCTGAAAACAACGTAAGTCCGGGTTAGTAGATACGATGGAGACGTATCAACTCCCCCAAGCTTAAAACCTTGCTTGTCCTCAAGCAACTCAGTTGACAAACTGAAAGAGAAAGAAAAACTTTGACAAACTATGTTTGATCTTGTTGTTGCAACTATGTCTAACTCATAACCAGAATTTCAGCAAGATCACAAGTTAACCACATAAGCAAGTAACACAAAGGTCTCACGGTAAACTAATATCAATGGAATAATCAGCTAGCAAGCAAATAATAATGAGTTTCAGATACCAACAATTCCATCAAAACAAGCATGAAGCAATATGAATAGGTGGTATCTCGCTAGCTCTTTCTGAGACTGCAAAACATAAATGCAGAGCACTTTCAAAGATCAAGGGATGACTAAACCTTGTAATTCATAGCAACGAAGATCCAGTCATAGTCATACTCAATATCAATCAAAAGCAAAGCATAAAAATGACAGAGGTGCTCTCTAATTGGTGCTTATATAAGAAGAGGATGACTCAACAGGAAAATAAATAGACAGGCCCTTTGCAGAGGGAAGCATTGATTTGCAGAGGTGCCAGAGCTCAAGCTTTGAAAACAGAGATAATAATTATGGGTGGCATGCTTTCATTGTCAATGCAATGACCAAGAGTTCTCAATATCTCCCAAGCTACTCATGCTATAGGCGGTTCCCAAACAGAAAAGTAAAGTTTTAACTCCCCCACCACCAATCAATCACACTCCACGGCTAGCCGAATCCTCGAGTACCGTCCATACTAACATCAATCCGGGGGGAGTCTTGTTTTACAGTTATGTTTCCGATTTAAGCGTGGAACTGGGCATTCCAATTACCAGCCCCTTTCTCGTGAATGACAGTGAATAAACACATGTCGAGGATAACACGCCTAACATGGAAGATACCAATAGCCCCCTATCACCACATGAGCGGTTCGGGCATGCAGAACAGATTATTTCTTGAAGGTTTAGAGAATGGCACATGCAAATTTACTTGGAACGGCTGGTAAATACCGCACATAGGTAGGTATGGTGGACTCTCATGGAAAAACTTTTGGGTTTATGGAAGTGGATGCACAAGGACTATTCCGCCTAGTACAAGTGAAGGCTAGCAAAAGACTCGGAAGCGACAAACTAGAGAGCGACAACAGTCATCAAGATGCAATGAGTTTGACTAACATGGAGTGCAAGCATGAACAGGATATAGATCACCATGAACACGAACATCATAGAGGCTATGTTGATTTTGTTTCAACTCCATGCATGAACATGCGCCAAGTCAAGCCACTTGAATCATTCAAAGGAGAATACCATCCTATCATACTACATCATAGTCATCTCAAAATCTATGTTGGTATTCAAGACAAATCCTTATAAGCTCCTAGCTAAATAAGCATGGCATGAGAAACTATGGTCTCTAAGTTGTCATTGCAAACATGGTTTTCTCACAACAAAGCTGAATCTGGGACGACAAGCTAGTCATATTTACAAAAACAAAATAGATAGAGTTCATACCAGCTTTTCCAGTCTCAGTCACTTCATTATATATCATCATTATTGCCTTTCACTTGCACGATCGAACGATGTGAACAATAATAAGCGTGCTCGTGCAATGGACTAAGCTGAATCTGCAGGCTAACACAAAGGCGAAGACAAAGTAATATGGCTCTTTGAAAGCTAAAAAGGTATGCATGCAAGAGCCAATAAACATTGTAACCAATATCTTCTACCTTGACCCAAAGAAAAAAAGAAAACTATTCACACGGGAAAGCTCCCAACAAGCAAAAGAAGAAAGGAAAATATATTTGGGTTTTCTCAAAAGGACACAAAACAAGAAAACAAAAATAAACTAGCATGGATAATACAGTGGCAAAGTGTAAACACCGACAAACAAAGTGAAAGCATAAGTATGAATGTAAGGTCGGTGAGAACACGTACTCCCCCAAGCTTAGGCTTTTGGCCTAGCTTGGTCTACTCCCAAGGACAGTCCTAGCAAAATCCAAAATCATAATCGGGGTTATACGGGAGCGCTGCAGCCACTGCCTGAATAGCTGCCTCACGAAGACGAGCAGCCGTCGCCTCCCTCTCATACTCCTCTGCCTCTCTTATGGTTATGTAGTATCTCCGTTTCACCTGAAAGTCAAAGAAAGCAGGAGCAGGAAGGGTAATATGGAAAACACGCTACCGGTTAAAATCAATCGGTATAGGAAGGATTCATCATCACTCTCAAGGAACTAGTAGCGTGTCAAAGCGACGCGGTCAAGAAAAGCTGTATGGAGCGGGGGATCTCCTGCGCGGATGGGTACTCCAAGAAAATTTGCTATGCGAGTGACATAGATGCCGCCAAAGAAATCCCCCTCAATAGCATTCTTATTCAGCCTCCTTGCTATAATAGCTCCCATGTTGAAGCTTTTGTCACCTGTCACTGCGCTCTTAAGGATACTAAGGTCGGATGCGCATAGGTGACAATGTTCAACCTTGTCGTTAATGCATCTACATATGAAGTGGGAAAAGTAGTGCAAGGCAGGTAAATGAATGCTTCCTATGGTAGCTTGTGTGATGTCTCTAGTTTCTCCAACAGATATACTAGAGAAAAAATCTCTAACCGAAGATTTAGCAGGATCCTTAAGATTACCCCCATCGGGTATTTTGCAAATCCTATTGAAATCCTCCAATTCCATGGCGTAGGATTTATCATACAAATCAAACAGTATGGATGAGTCACGGCCAACTGAAAATTTAAATCTTCGCACGAAAGAGGCAGTGAGCAAAGCATACTGTTCACATTTATCTGAGAGGAATTCTTCTAACCCGGCATTGCGGACAAGTGTATCAAACTCATCCTTGAAGCCTGCTTCGATCATAAACTCATTAGAAGACCATTCACATGGTTGTACCGGTGCGTCCCTTAGTTGATAAGGATCGGGCTCCCGAATAGAAAGACGGGGACCCTTCTTACTTGAGGAACCACCATGAAACTTCCTCCTGAACATAATTTCTTTTGCTGAAATTTTTGAAGTTCAAGAGAAAAGTGAATAAAGACCAACCACACCTTGTAGCAACTACTCCTACTAGTGCCTAGAGACCGTATCACGCGCTAAAACTACTTGGGACCAGCTAAAATCAACATTTCAAGCTCAATAACAAGGTCACCAAGGTAGCAAGAATACGCGAAGGATAAAGCACTAGAGCAAAAACTAATTGGACCAATGGAGGAGTCACTTACCAAGGAGTAATTTCCCCAAAATGGTTCGGAGAATGATGGTTTGAGCAAGGAGATCGAAAATCACAGCCAAATGAGCAAGAACACGGGTTTGAGCTGCGAAACAATTTTTTCTGGAGGTAGAGGAAAAGGATGGGAGTTGGAATGAGTGGAGGGGGCCCCTGTGGGCCCCACAAGCTTGCTTGCCGCGGCAAGGAGGGGTGGCCGCGGTGACAAGGCTTGTGGCCCACTGGTGTGGCCCCCAGGCCAGCTCTCAGTCCCAGTATTATTCAAATATTCCAGAAAAAATCATACTAGATTTTCAGGACCATCAGAGAACTTTTATTTTCGGGGTATTTTTCTCCGGGACGCTAAAACAGGAAACAGGAAAAACTAAACTAAACATATCATTTTTCTTCTAAGCAAAAGAAAGTGAAAGCTTAAAATAGAGGTATGTGACTCTTTTATTCATCCATTTCATGGTCATCGAAAGAAATCCGTCAATGGGGTTGATCAAATCCTCATGACAAAACTTTCTCGAATCGCAAAAGAGAACTAAGAATTTTCGAATAGCCACTAAGTTACCTCAATGGGGATATGTATCTCCCCAACAAGCAAATCATACTTCATTTTGACACGAGGAATAGGGCATTCAAAGCTCCCAATAAGAATCGATGAAGTTTTTTCGATAGCATTAATGCAATTTACTTGATATCGTTTCTTCGGAAAGTGCACGGTATGCTCATTACCGTTGACATGGAAAGTGACATTGGCTTTGTTGCAATCTATAACAGCCCCTGCAGTGTTTAAAAAAGGTCATCCAAGGATGACAGCCATGGCATCGTCCTCACGAATATCCAAGATAACAAAGTCTGTTAAGATAGTGGTATTAGCAACCACAACACGCACATCCTCACAAATGCCGATAGGGAAAGCAGTTGATTTGTCGGCCATTTGCAGAGAAATTTCAGTGGGTGTCAACTTATCCAGCTCAAGTCTACGATAAAGAGAGAGAAGCATAACACTAACCCCGGCTCCAAGGTCACATAAGGCATTCCTTACGTAGTTTCCTTTAATGGAGCAAGGTATAGTGGGCACTCCGGGATCACCAAGTTTCTTAGGAGTTCCACCCTTGAAAGTGTAATTGGCAAGCATGGTGGAGATCTCAAGATCTGGTATTTTCCATTTATTGGTCACGTTATCTTTTTGTACTTGGCATACGGAGACATTTCAGCATATCAACTAACAACATCTGCAGAAAGACGGGTCTTATCATTTCAATAAAGCGGTCAAAATCCTCATCATCCTTTTTCTTGGATGGCTTAGGAGGATAGGGCATAGGTCTCTGAATCCATGGCTCCCTTTTTTTTACCATGCTTCCTAGCAGTGAAATCATTCTTATCGTAACTCTTAGGTTGTGAGTTATCAGGATTAACCATAGGTTCAATCTCCACATCCTCATCATTGCTAGGTTGAGCATCATTATGAACATCTCTGTCCGTATTGTCACCAGGTTCATGTTCATCACCAGATTGTGTTTCTGCATCAGACGCAGAAATATCATTTGGTTCTTCAGGTGTGACAGTATTTGGTGGACTAACATGCATGTTTCTATCATCCTTCTTCTTCTCATTAGGATGACTGGGTGTATCAGCATTAATTCCTTGAGAATCTTGATCAATTCTCTTAGGATGGCCTCCAGGATACAAATGTTCCTGAGTCATTTTGCCTCCTCTAGTAATGACTCTGACAGAGTTGTCATTTAATTCATTGAGCAAGTCATTCTGAGCTTTATGTACTTATGCTACTTGAGTAGTAATCATAGAGGCATGTTTACTGAGAAGCTTCAGATCATTGACATTTCTGTCTACACAAGCACTTAAATGACTAAGCATACGAGTACTTTGTTCCAAATGTCTGCTAACATAGTCATTTAAACACTGTTGTTTGGCAACAAAGTTGTCAAATTCATCAAAGCATAAGCTAGCAGGTTTATCAAAAGGAATATCACTCTCATCAAACCTACGCAGAGAATTTACTTCCACTACCTGTATCGGGTTATCGAGACCATGGATCTCTTCGATAGGTGGTCGATTTTTGACATCTTCAGATCTAATGCCTTTCTCTTGCATAGATTTCTTGGCTTCTTGCATATCTTCGGGACTGAGGAATAGAATAACTCTTTTCTTTGGAGTTGGCTTAGGAGGTGGTTAGAGAATAGTCC
This sequence comes from Hordeum vulgare subsp. vulgare, assembly GCF_904849725.1. Taxonomy (NCBI): domain Eukaryota; kingdom Viridiplantae; phylum Streptophyta; class Magnoliopsida; order Poales; family Poaceae; genus Hordeum; species Hordeum vulgare. The sequence goes on along the minus strand of NC_058524.1, from coordinate 122,403,360 downwards.
AAGCATTATCGTTGATCAAGATGTTATTCAGTAGAATCTCAGCTTGTTCTACAGTTCGTTCCCTAAAAACACAACCGGCACAACTATCTAGGTGGTCTCTAGAAGCATCGGTAAGTCCGTTATAGAAGATATCAAGTATCTTATTATTCTTTAGAGGGTGATCAGGCAAAGAATTCTGTAGCTGGATGAGCCTCCCCCAAGCTTGTGGGAGACTCTCTTCTTTGAGTTGAGCAAAGTTATATATTTCCTGCAAGGCAGCTTGCTTCTTATGGGCTGGGAAATATTTCTCACAGAAGTAATAGACCATATCTTGGGGACTACTCACACATCCAGGAGCAAGAGAAGTGAACCAGGCTTTAGCTTCATCCTTTAGAGAGAAAGGAAACAACTTAAGGATATAGTAGTGGCGGATCTTCTCCTCACTAGTGAGAAGGGTGGCTATATCGTGTAGCTTGGTAAGATGGACTACGACCGTCTCAGACTCATAACCGTGAAAAGAATCAGATTCGACTAGAGAGATTATCTCAGGGTCGATAGAGAATTCATAATCCTTATCGGTGATAAAGATAGGTGAAGTGGCAAACTTCGGGTCGTATTTCATCCTAGCTTTCAGAGATTTTTCCTTCCACTTGAGAAATAATTTCTCAGCGTCATAGGCATCCTTACACGCAAGAAAATCCTCAGCTATCTCTCCCTCCATAACGTAACCCTCAGGTATATCACGCAATTCATATCTAGGAGAGCTAGATCTAGCAGGAGCAAAAGCAGGTTCTGTCTCAATAGTGTCGGTAGTTTCAAAAGCATCATGAGCATTGGCAGTAACTCTAGCAATATGAGCATCAAGGAATACCCCTAGTGGCACATCAGGCAAAGTAGTATCTCAAGCAGTATCAAGCATAACATCATCAGGAAAAATAGCATCTCTAGCAGTATCAGGCATAACATCTCTAGCAGTATCAGGCATAGCATCATCAAGCATAGTAGCATCATAAGCATCATCAAGCACAGGCGACATATCAAGATTTCTAGAAGGAGGTGATGTCGCAAACTTACTCATAACTGAAGGTGAATCAAGTGTAAAGCTAGATGGCAGTTCCTTACCTCCCCTCGTAGTTGAGGGAAGACTTTGGTTTTTGGATCTTTCAGATTCTTCATAGTGATCAGTAGATATAAATCCCAAGTGACTCAGAGAATATAGCAATCCTTCCCCGGCAACGGCGCCAGAAAAGAGCTGCTTGCTAGCAGTCCACAGTAATGACACTAGAAGAATGTTGTTGACGTGTGCCTGACTTGATGCCTCCGCGGCGACACAGCCAGAACTGCTCCGAGTTGCTCAACAATTAGTAATTTTCTTACAATGGTCCACCAGCGTGTGGGTTCGCGGCAGTTTTCGAGGGTAGAGTATTCGACCCAAATTTGTTGGTTCGCCAGGCGGGAAGTGAAAGGATATTCTCCAGTATTAGCAGCTGAATGTGTCAGATTCAACCTCACCTGAAAGATTAGTATCTGCAAGCAAAGTATCAGTAGCAAAGTAGTATGATAACAACGGTGCCACAAACAATCTGTTGACGGCAGACTATTCCTAACTGTTGTATCAATGGCACCAGAAAAGTATTGTAGCAGGTAGCAGAAGTGTAACGAGTAACATCAGTGGCAAGGAACAGTAGTAGTGACAGCAGTAGCAAGTAGCAACAGTACTAACAGCAGTAGCAAGGCAAAACAAGTAACAACAGCAGCAAGTAACAGTAGCAGCAACAGTAGTAACAACAGCAAAGCAAAGCAGGTAACTGCAGCAGTGGGACAAACTCGTAGGCAATGGGTCGGTGATTCGTTTGGATGACATTCATAATGCAACAGTTATAACACGGAGAGATATGTCGCTAGCTCCCGTTCGTCAATGTGATGTAGGCATGCATTCCGTGTGTAGTCATGCGTGCTTAGGGAAAAGAACTTGCATGCCATCTATTGTCCATCCCTCCCGTGGTAGCGGGGTCCAAAAGGATACTACGGGATATTAAGGTTCTCCTTCTAATAAAGAACCGGAACAACACATTAGCACTTGGTGAACACATGAACTCCTCAAACTATGGTCATCACCGGGAGTGGTTCCGATTATTGTCACTCCGGGGTTGCCGGGTCATAACACATAGTAGGTAACTACAACTTGCAAGATCGGATCTAAAACACACATATATTGGTGACAACATAATAATTTCAGATCTGAAATCATGGCACTCGGGCCCTAGTGACAAGCATTAAGCATGGCAAAGTAGTAGCAACATCAATCTCAGAACATAGTGGATACTAGGGATCAATCCTCGTCAAAACTAACTCGATTACATGATAGATCTCATCCTACTCATCACCGCCCAGCGAGCCTACGAATAGATTACTCACGAACGATGAAGAGCTTCATGGAATTGGAGAGTGAAGAAGGTCGATGATGACGATGGCGATGAAGAACAGGATGTGGCCGCGCCTCCATATCGCAAACGCGACGAAATATTCTCTCCTGATTTTTTTCTGGACGAAAGTGAATTTATAGAGCTGAGTTTGGGGGCGGCAGAGCCACGTGGGCCCCACAAGCTTGGTTGCCGCGGCCAGGGGGGCGCGACAACAGGGCTAGTGGCCCACTGTCCCATCCCCTCCGGTGGACCTTTGCGGAGGTATTTTTCATATTTTCCAAAAATATTCTCCTTAAATTTTCGGGACGTTCCGAGAACTTTCTTTACTGCATAAAAACAACAGCATGGCAATTCTGCTGAAAACAGCGTCAGTCCGGGTTAGTTCCATTCAAATCATGCAAATTAGAGTCCAAAACAAGGGCAAACGAGTTGGAAAAGTAGATACGATGTAGACGTATCATACCGCAATACCCTTATAAAGGTAGGTGGACTTGGTGGAACAAGTTGATATAGTGGCATAACCTACATATTCCTGGAGTAAGATTGGATTTAGTAGGACGATTATGACCGCGAACATTATTCTTGGTGGTATACATGACTTTAGCAAGTAGTTGGCATGGTTTGGCGATAATTACCATGATGACTCGGAGTACCGAGTAAGAGTCCTTATTGGACATGAGTTTGGATTTAGATAGGTAGTCCTAATAGATTATTAATGGTTTACGAGGCCACATGGTTCGGAGTAAATTGGATTTAGCTCGACGATCTTAATCATGATACCATATTTTTCGGTGGATAATAAGTGCGTACGCTGGGAGTTGTCGAACTGGTTTTCATGCCTATGTGAACTGGCCTTGGAGATTAGATGGCCATGATATTGAAGTTGGTGGATATACTATGATGTAATCCTTGCAATAATATATAAGTTATGAGGACTCTAAGAGGTTATGTAGAACCCCATCAATATTGGATTTGTAGGAGTGATGGGTCCGGTAATGAATGATCGGATTCATAGAAAGGAAGCAAGATATTGGATTGGTATACTGTGTGTTTCCTTAATATAGTAATGTAGTATCTTGTCCACTGAATGATCTAGCTGGACATTTGGATTGGTGATGTATTAAATTCAAGCTTAGGAGCTTGTAGGCCTTACCGAGGTTCTTGCTTAGGAATGCATGTGCATCATAGCTACACCATACCTCTAATGTTTGCGTTAGTTCTTACCTCAACCCTGGAGTTGACTAGCATGAGTAGTATGCAGTTGACCCATGTGAGACAGTATCCCTGATGAGCTAAGGTGATTCGTCCCAAGTTATAGGTCACCTTATTGGCATCTAAGGAATGTGCTTAGAGATAAGATGATAACTGTTCACCCACATCCTAAGTTCGTTGAGAACCTAAAGCTTCACCCAGCCATAAGGTGTCGGATTACGACCATAGAAAACGACTCTAAGTCGTTGGAATATGGCAAGTACTCCACCCAACCACCACCATCGTGTCTATGATGAACATGGGCATGAAGGACTAGGACATGTTGGACCTCACACCCCTCGGCCAACGACCACCCATAGCAAGTCCCTGTTCTCCTCACCTCTCTCATGAGCACTGAGCTTATGTCCTGCTTGGGGAAAATATGTTGTCATCCTCACAGATGACATACTTATTCACCCAATAAGAGGGAGAACACCTTAGTCCTGTTTGGACAAGCCCTAGGAACGTCGATCGCTATGCCTCTCGAGGGTACAGTGTAATCTCGAGAAGGTGGGCTTCTCGAAGCCACCCCAAGATGGTGAAGGACTATCCTACTCAAGACAAGACGAAGGACCGTCATGGTTGGGAAACCATGACGAAGAGGAAGAAGCAGAAGAAGTCAACCGACTACATCAACGATGTCCAAAAGCCTCGACGAATCAAAACAAGGAAGCCTTAGGACAAGCGAGAGAATCAGACGGCTTCTTCTCGGTCCAAATCAAGAACGAGATTCGTAGTTGGATCATGGTGGAAGCCTGCTAAACGTGATTCACCCGCTTGCCGAGCCGCAAACCTTGGGAGTGGACGAATGGTCTATACTCTTGGGTAGCCAGCTCACCCAGAACCCCTCGCAAACCCTCCGAGATGACACAACCTGTTCTGGACTATGAGTCTCCAAGCTTAGACCCATGGGTGAGACCCAACCCAGACCCTTTCGCGAGGAGCCTTTGAAGACCACTGCAACACCCTCGAGGACGAAGACCATTTGCGACCATAGCTTGCCTGTCGTAAGGGAGTCAAGGACTTCCACATAAGCAGGAAGCTACATGAAGACTTGGCAGTGCGTTCTAGCACGAGACATCTAGATGTCACTAACCGGCTTGAGCAACCCAGAGACCAAACCCACACACATTATCTTGCCACGTATTCCAACTTTGGAATGCACTTGCAAGTTATCCCCATGCACGAACTTAGTTCACCAAGCCCTTGACCCTCGGTCAAGCCTAACTTATTGCCAAAATCCGCTCAGTCAAACAAGGACGTGCGAAGCATTCGAAGTTGTATCATCAAGCACCTCAAGACCCACAACAACAACATGGGGACATGAACACTACCTCCGACTCAAGATTTTGTATCTCTCCAACCCCTAGCCTAGAAATCTCGGGGACGAGATTTTCTTAAGGGGATAAGGTATGTAACACCCTGTGTTTAGCTTTCCTGACTAATTAACTTATTTCAAAAATTAGGACCAATTAAGTTTTTTTGTGAATGCTTGTGATGCTTGAAGTGACTATTGTTTGCTTGCTTGCTGGTATGCTTGTGTTGATTCTCAATAATTCTTGTTAATCTCTAACTCACCTCCTTAGCCCATGTTCTCCTGCCTAATGATCATGCCATGTGTTTAGGACCAAAAAACTATTTCTAGCAAATTTGATTTTCACCAAAATACATTCCTTTGAATTAAGTCTTCAAAACCCTGAGATGAGGTTTGTGCTACAAGTCCTCAAGTTAGGGAATTTATTTTGCTCAAATTATTTTATTTAAAACCTAATATCAAAAGGTCTTCCAAAAACCACAAAATTATTATTTTAAAAGTTATATTATTATTTTATTTAAATGCCTTTTTGTGAAGCCAGAAGTGGTCTCTTATGAAGGAAAGTTATTTTTATTGCTTCCAAAATATTTGAAAAAAATTAGGGAAACTTAGTGGACATATATATTCCCTATATATGAGTTTCAACACATGGTCATGTTCAAAATATTGGGCAAACCCCTTCAAAACTCCTCCTGCCTATTTCAAGCCTTTGAAATATTTCTATAAGAAATATTCTCAATAAATTCCAGTAAAATATCAACATATCACCTATGATATTTTTGATGGTCTTGCCAAGTTTCATCTCAATACAAGTTGATTTGACTCCCCTAATTATTCTAAAACCCTATCTGTCCAGATTCAAATTTGAGCAACTCTACATTGTGAAGTGTCTCCACTTGTGCTCAAATTTGGTGGACATGTTCTAATACTCCAATAATGCATCCACACCAAGTGGTGCATCAAGGAGAACAGAAGAACCTGTCCCAAGCCCCTCAAAACCCTCTTTGTTGATTTCTTACTTTGGGAAACTTTACATTATAAAGTTTCTCCAATTGACCCCAAACTTTTTGTGCATGCCTTAATGCTCAAATAATGCCCCCACACCAAATATTGGATTTGTGGGAATTGATTTGAATGGAATTGTAAGCAGAAAGCTATTTCTGCCCATTTCAAGGGTTTTCCATGTCTACATTGGAAACCTTCTGCACCAAATCCCAATTTTGGTGTCCAAGCTTATTTTGATCTATTATTTGATCCTGTTAAGTTTCATATCCATTGAAGTCCATCTGATTGCTCTGCCACTTATCAAATACCTTGTGCGCATTCACTTTATTGGCTACTTTGGCCCCTTCCACTTTAACCCTTGAGCTCAACTTTCTACCACCGCTTCATATAGTTACATTTTACCTCCAGTAACATTTCCATGGCCGCTCGTCAGTTGTTGGAGAGAGGCTCCATGTAACTACTCCTCATTTTACCCTTGGAATCACCATCTTCACCCTTCTTGCCCCACTTCTTCTTAAGCCAAAGCCCCCACCTCTTACTAGAGGGTTCCTAGCACCCTGAGGCATTATTTCAAGCCAAGAGATGGCATGCTCATGTGGAGAAAATGAGCAACACATCCTGCTATTGATTTCTGTCTGAAAGGTAGCTTTGTACAGCAAGTGCTAGCTACACTTCCTTGCTTGAGCTGAAACTTTGCAGAAATGTAGTCCTTCCATGCCTAAGGCTGCTAGACATGTCTTTTCCCCATTATCTCTCCTGTGAGAGCCCTCATTAGTAGCACCAAGTTTGCTGCTGCAAACTTAACACCAGTCAAAACCTATTCAAACCAGCTCCACTTCGGGCCAAACTCCACCAGTGCCTTGTGGCCTTCATGCCTTGCATGTTTGACACCTTGGCCTGGCCAAAGGGTGGCCCAGGACACTAAGTGGGGTGGTGACCACCTTCCTGGAGTGCAGAAATGGTGCTTTGCATCTTGTTTCTTCCCTCAAGTTCATTTCCAGCCGAATTAGGTTGTCTTAGCATGTCCCAACAGCATCTTTTGACCGTTCAATGGGTTTCCATCTATCAGCTAGCCTCCAACCTCCGTGTGGGGGGCATGGCATCCATGCACAGGGAGCTCCAGAGAGCTCCTAAGCTCTCTCTCCCTCCCCTCTTGCATATATTCTCTCCCCGAGCCTCCCTTGCCTCTCTATTCCCAGAGCATTTGCTGATCGTCTCCCAGAGCAGCCCCAAGCTCCTCCCTCCTCCAATGGCCGAGTGCCTCCGCTGGCCATCTCCTGAGATCCAAGCCCCGGGCGCTTCCCCTCTCCTTGAGGCTTTCCTTAGCCACCCAAGGACCCCGGGCCTCCCCTGATTATTCCTCCCTCCCCTTCCTTCCCTCGGCTAAGAGCTGCAGCCAGGGCCACCATCGGCCGACCGTCGCGGCCAGGGCCCTGCTCACCCTCGTGCTGCCGGCAGGAACGCGATCCCAGGCCGACGCGACGCTCTTCCCCGAGGTGCGCTAGTGGCCAGAGTGGCGCTAGCAACGGCCTGAGCCACTGGGGCAAGCGCCGGTGCGGCTAGCTCGCCTCCCCTGATCCTCCTCTGCCCGCGCGAGGTAGGAGAAGAACCTGGAGGGTAGGCCCCGCCCGTCAGTGGCAGCCAGGTCGGGCCTAGCCCCATAAGTGAAGGCGGGATCCCATCTGGGCGCTTGCCCGCGCCAGAGGCGTGAAGGCAAAGTACGCCATCGGCATGGCCTCCTCCCTGGCCAGACCGAGCCTCTGGGCCGGCCCAAGGCCTATCTAATCCCCTGGGCGCAAAATAACCCCCGAGGCTGAGCCCTTTTCTCTTTTTCCAATTTTGGATTAACTTCAAAAATACATTATAAATTCATTTTAGCTCCGATTCTAATGATTCAAATTTCTACAGGTTCCTAAATTCAAAACCTATCCAAATATGTGCATGGCATAGTTTTCCAGAGCAACTTCCTGTGGAGTATCTATTTAAATCCAAATCCGAATATATTTGGCCCCACTTAGTGAAAATCCTAGAGGACTCAAATCAACTCCAATTGGAGTTATTCCAAATTCCACAGCCTTCTAATATCATGCCCTATCTTTGAAGCCTTGGTCAACATTTTTGTCAGGCTTTATTCTGTTGCATTAAGTAAATAGCTTCCTATTGCTATTTATTCCATATTAGAAAATTCATAGAATATTCATTTCAACTCTAAATCCAGTGAAACAACTTCCTAAATATTTCTAAAGTTGTTCTTTGATAAATGAGTGCCTCCACTCATTTTTATTATAATAGTTGTCGTGGGCTTCATAAAGAATCCCCTACTCCTCCTTTCCTTCATTCAGAAATCCCTTATGATCCAAACCTTCTATGGCAAGCTTCAAGTATTTTTATTATGACCAGAGAGGTCCAAGAAAAATATAACTTCTATTTATGTAGCACTTTTATTTCTGCCCGTTGTGTGGCTTACCGTGGTTGTTTCTGACGATAGTTGATGGGTAGACGGAGTACTCGGAGTTGGAGCGGAAGACCTAGAAGACCCCGAGGACTTATGTGAGGAAAGGCAAGCAGCCCTTTGACCATGATTGAGCATATGTTATATTGCATGTTAAAATAGCAAGTAATTGCGTTGCATATGATCATAAGTGTTGGTAAATCATTTAATGTGATGTTACTAATGGCTCCTCAGGAGCACATGCATTGCGCTTGATCCTACCCCTTTTGAGGATCATGCTAGTATCATGTTGACAAGTAATGCTAGAGTAAATACCATGAGCATGATTGTTGGTATAAATCAAAGTTTATGAAAACCCCGTCGGGTGCCACTAATGCCCGAGGGTGATGATGAGTTAGGTGGCCACTTTTGGTGAAGTGGTGCACCGGGTATTTTGAGTGAGTATGGTTTCGGAAATGGGATTAGATTTATGATGTGTCGACCGTCCCAACCTTACCAGTACGACCACGTTACCCCTTATGGGACGGGGCTATGTTGATTACTCTGGTCGGTGCTAGCAAGGAGCCACATTACTAGTGGCGGGAGTGATGTGTGGTCACTCTCGTGTTGGGGTCGTGCCAGGTAGGATGACTATGCCATTTTTATGAGTTCCAAGCACACCGTTGGTCCCCGCATGGTTGATACTGTCCAGAGTTGGTGCTCGTAAGGCGTACAACATGTGGGCTGGGTACCAATCGAGCGGACCTCTTTGTCTAGTATCGTTAGGGGAAAGGCATTGATCGGGTACTTACCTCGGGTATGTTATATACCGCGAGTCATGGATGACACGGAAGTTTCCCGGATCTCGTGGGTCCAGCATACTACCTCTGTAGAGTGTAAAACTATTCGAATAGACGAGTCCACGGTCAAGGACAGTTGGGTAATCCCGCTAAAACTACGTCCAGTCGTTTCCGCATAAACCAAGTGTGTGAGAGTTGTGATAAAAGGAGTTATTATGAAAATAATGATATGACCAAGTTCGGTGACTTGTCATATCTGTAACCTGTTCTTCAAAAGTAGTTCTTAACTTATGATGCATACATGTGATCATGTTTATCTGCCACCAAGAGATATCCACCAAAGAAGCATGTTATTGTTATCCTTCACTTACATTGTTCATATCATGGGTTGTTTGCGAGTACAATCAAAAGTACTCATTGGCTTGCCACTGGTTATTTCATTGACCAGGTATGAGAGAACAAGATTTAGTGAAGAGTAACTTGGTGACATTCTTGCGAGCTAGGACGCTTCCCAGTCAGAATGCTTGTAGGTTAAGGCTGATGGCATGGGTTCACACGTTCGACCGATATTTCCGCTATTGGTCCAATGTGGTGTGTTGGCCCTCAAGACCCTATATATTTGTAAGACTTGACCGCAAAGGTCATTTATTGTATCAATCGGTATGTATGGATGTAAGACTCTTAATATTCAGTAGCTTTGTGTTCGGTGAGCATTGATCTTTGGGATTACTGAGCACATTCACTCGGCGATCTTGACTCGTAAGTCAGTGTCCCCACATGTTCCTGTACTTTTTCACCTTGATATACCCACCAGTAAGGGTGTAGGTGAAAATGGCACTATCGAGAACATTCTTTATGTGCATGTAATCCTTCTTCTTGATGTTCATGGATGAGTCCAAGTACAGAGCCTAGGAGTATTGGGGTACAAACATATGAGGACGCCCCCCTCCGTTGCGCAAAATAAGGAGAGCTCAAATTATCCTCCATGTTTGCAAAGGAATGATCAAAACATACAAAAGGATATCCGCTGATAACTTACGTGGGATGATAAGGCAGGAGAATAATTTCCTTGTCCTTATTAGCGAGCATGAACTCGCTGATGTACTTGCTCGCAGAGTCCCGGTGCTCTTGACACTCTGCCAACAAGCTCTTGTGCATATAGTATGGGTTCGCAATGCACATATATTCTATGTTCTCGTGCCTGATGATGTAGTTGAGATACAGCGCATACAGGCGGATGAACTAAAAATCCAGCTTGGTTAGGTGGAACATGTCGTAGATGTAGTCAAATCGCAAGTTGAACTTGTTCGCGGGCCATGTGTCAACGTATCCACTCGCACCCGGAACCTGAACCGGGTAAAGCTGGTATCCTGGTTTTTCCAAGGTGAGAAGTCTCCTCTGTGTGGCCAGCACATCATCATGAAGTCTCCTTAGATCATTGTTCTTTATGCTATTTACCGCTTTGTGAGGTAGGATCGGGTGACCGACGACATGGAAACGCTCCGCACCTTCAACAGGTATCCTATCTACCTCCCGAGGCTGCGGCTGGCTGCTTGAAGCAGCTCTAGAGCCTTTACAACCTTTCATTTTCGATCTCATCCTTTGTTTCTTGGCGGGTGGCGGTAGTGAGCCCGCCATACCATCCCTAACCACATCCCCCAGCGTCGTCGGGCTAATTATCAGTGGACGGTTGATATGTCTCCAACGTATCTATAATTTTTGATGGTTTCATGCTATTATCTTGTCAAACTTTGGATGTTTTGTATGCCTTTTATATCCTTTTTGAGACTAACCTATTAACTTAGTGCCAAGTGCCAGTTCCTATTTTTTCCATGTTTTTGACCCCTTTCAGAGGAGGATTTTAAACGGAGTCCAAACGGAACGAAACTGCCAAAAAGATTTTTTCCGAAATCTAAGAATCAGGACACGGGCCACCAGGGACCCCACAAGCCCCCTAGCCGCGGCCAGTGACAGAAGGGGTAGTGAGGCACGCATCGTGTTGTTGCCATCAAGGGTAAAAAGATGGGGTTTTTATCATTGGTTTGAGATTATCCCTCTACATCATGTCATCTTGCTTAAGGCATTACTCTGTTCGTCATGAACTCAATACACTAGATGCATGCTGGATAGCGGTCGATGGGTGGAGTAATAGTAGTAGATGCAGAAAGTATCGGTCTACTTGTCTCGGACGTGATTCCTATATGTATGATCATTGCCTTAGATATCGTCATGACTTTGCGTGGTTCTATCAATTACTCGACAGTAATATGTTCACCCACCCCGATATTTGCTATTTTGAGAGAAGCCTCTAGTGAACACTATGGCCCCCGGGTCTACTCCACACCATATTTTCAGCCTTACACTTTTTCTTTGTTGTACTTTCCGCCTTCAGATCTGACTTTGCAACCAATCTTGAAGGGATTGACAACCCCTTTATAGCGTTGGGTGCAAGCTCTTTTGTGTTTGTGCAGGTACTCTAGACTTGACGAGATTCTCCTATTGGATTGATACCTTGGTTCTCAAACTGAGGGAAATACTTACTACTCCTGTGCTGCATCACCCTTTCCTCTTCAAGGGAAAAACCAACGCAAGCAAGTCTCCGTCAACATGTCAAATTCTGGCGCTGTTGTTTGAGAAGTAGCATAAGGATTTCGGGCGCCGTTGCCGGGGAGGATCAAGTCAAGAACTCATCCAAGTAAGTGTCGCAAACTCATCTCTTGCATTTACTTTGTTTGCCATTTGCCTCTCGTTTTTCTCTCCCCCACTTCACCAATTTGCCTTTTTCATTTGCCTTTTCGTTCGCCCTTTTTCTCGCTTGCTCTTTGTTCGCTTGTGTGCTTGCTTGCTTGCCGAAGTCACCATCACTGAAAACACCAAACTTTGTGACTTCTCGAATACTAATAATAATTATTTTATTAGTACTACGATTGCTCCCGCCACTAGTGCGGAGTCATACGAAATCAATGCCGCTTTGCTGAGTCTTGTTATGAAGGAGCAATTCTCCGGCCTTCCTAGTGAAGATGCCGCATCCCATCTTAATACCTTCATAGAGCTTTGCGATATGCAAAATAAGAAAGATGTGGATAATGATGTGATTAAATTGAAGCTTTTTTCCTTTCTCGTTGCGAGATCGAGCAAAAACTTGGTTTTCGTCTTTGCCCAAAAATAGTATCGATTCTTGGGATAAGTGCAAAGATGCTTATATATCCAAGTATTTTCCGCCGGCTAAGATTATCTCTCTCTGTAATGATATCATGAATTTTAAGCAACTTGATCATGAACATGGTGCACAATCTTGGGAGAGAATGAAATTGATGATTAGAAATTGTCCCGCTCATGGCTTGAGTCTTTGGATGATTATACAAATCTTCTACGTTGGCTTGAATTTCGCTTCTAGAAATATCTTGGACTCCGCGTTCGGTGGAACTTTCATGGAAATCACGTTAGGAGAATCCACGAAACTCCTAGACAATATCATGACGAACTACCCTCAGTGGCACACTGAAAGGTCACCTACTAGTAAGAAAGTACACACTATAGAAGAAATTAACTCGTTGAGTGCTAAGATGGATGAGTTAATAAATTTGGTTGCTAGAAGAAGTGCTCCTTTAGATCCTAATGATATGCCCTTGTCTTCTTTGATTGAGAGTAGCAATTCTAGCTTGGAGGTTAATTTTGTTGGTAGGAATAATTTTGGCAACAACAATGCTTTTAGAGGAAACTATGTTCCTAGGCCTTTTCCTAGTAACTCCTCTAATAACTTTGGCAACTCCAACAACAATACTCATGGAAATTACAATAGGTTACCCTCTGATCTAGAGAGTAATATCAAAGAGTTTATCAACTCGCAAGAAAAATTCAATGCGTCCATGGAGGCAAAACTACTCAAAATTGACGATTTGGCTAAGAGCGCTGATAGAATGTCTAGTGATATTGATGCTTTGAAAGTTAGATGTGCTCCTCCAAAGATCAATATGGATGAAACTTTGAAAGCTACGCGTGTTTCCATGATTGAGAGCAAAGAACCGCCCAAATTCGTGCCAGACATGAATGGCTTAAAAAGGAGTGTTCTCGTGATAAGAATCAAGAAGATCTTAAAGTGCTTGGTGTGACTCCCATTGAATCTTTGTTTTCTTGTGTCAAACCTAATGATGATGGGGCTGGATATGAATCCACCTTGGTTGAAAAATGCCCCAATGATTAGTCCATCTATCTTCATGCTAAAAGCATTGCAAGTGGAGTAGAAGATATTAAAACTTTGAGTAGTAATGAAATTACTACCTTGGATTTCAAGGAATTAAATTATGATAGTTGCTCCTTAATTGAATGCAAATCCTTGATGCAATCCATGCTAAACTCTCTCCATGCTTATAGCCAAAACAAGGCCTTTACCGATCATATCGTCGAAGCCATGATAAAATCTCTTGAAGAGAAACTTGAATTGGAGGTCTCTATCCCTAGAAAGCTTCATGATGAGTGGGAACCTACTATCAAAATAAAAATCAAAAACTAGGAATGCAATGCTTTGTGTGATTTGGGTGCTAGTGTTTGCGCGATTCCAAAGTCTTTATGTGATGTTCTGTTTTTTAATGAGATTGAAGAGTGTTCTCTTAATTTGGATCTTGCGGATTCTACTGTCAAGAAACCCATGGGAAGGATCAATGCTGGTCTTATTATTGCAAATAGGAACTATGTACCCGTGGATTTCATTGTGCTTGACATTGATTGCAATCCTACCTGCCCCATTATTCTTGGTAGACCTTTCCTAAGGACTATCGGTGCCATCATCGATATGAAGGAAGGGAATATTAGATTTCAATTTCCTTTAAAGAAGGGCATGGAGCACTTTCCTAGAAAGAAAATAATATTTCCTTATGAATCCATGATGAGGGCCACTTATGGTTTGAGAACCAAAGACGACGATACGTGATTCTATCGCCTTATGCCTAGCTAAGGGCGTTAAACAATAGCACTTGTTGGGAGGCAACCCAATGATTTTTTTTTTCTTTCTGTTTTGTTGCGTCCACAGTATCATAATTCTGTGATGATTGTGTCTTTTGTGTTTCTTTTGTGTTTGAGCAAAGCAAAACCTTTATGACTAGTCTTGGTGATGGTTGTTTGGTCCTGTTGGAAAAAGACAGAAACTTTTCGCTCACGAGATGATTTTTACTTTTTATTCAGAAAGAGCTTTTGAGTTAATTATTTTTGCTGCTGGTTGATACGCCTTTTGCCCAGGCAGTCGTAATTGTTCAGAATTTTGGAGGTACCAGAAGTATACGAAGTATACAGATTGCTACAGACTGGTGTGTTTTTGACAGATTCTGTTTTTGTTGAGTTGGTTGCTTGTTTTGATGAAACAATGGTTAGTATCGGGGGGTACTAGCCATGGAAAAGTGAGAATATAGTAGCCCAACAACAATATAAATAGAAATCAAGATTGCTACAGTACCTAAAGAGGTGGTAGTTTGTTTTCTTGTGCTAATGATATCACGAGTTTCTGTTTAAGCTTTGTGTTGTGAAGTTTTCAAGTTTTGGGTGATGTTCTCATGGACAAAGAGATAAGGAGTGGAAAGATCTCAAGCTTGGGGATGCCCAAGGCATCCCAAGCCAAATTCAAGGACACCAAAAAGCCTAAGCTTGGGGATGCCCCGGGAAGGCATCCCCTCTTTCGTCTTCAATCCATCGGTAACACTACTTGGAGCTATATTTTTATTCACCACATGATATGTGTTTTGCTTGGAGCGTCTTGTATCTTAGGAGTATTTTCTTTTTGTTGTGTCACAATCATCCTTGCTACACACCTTTATAGGTAGACATGCACTCATCGTGATTTTGCTAGAATGCCCATTGTGCTTCACTTATATCTTTTGAGCTAGATAATTTTGCTCTATGTGTTTCACTTAGATCTTTTAGACCACGGCGGTGCGAGACTTGGTAGTTGGCTTATGCTTTGAAAGTAGTACCAAAGGTCATAGGTACCCAAAGAGGATACAAAAACCTCCATCTTCATGTGAATTAAGTAGAAAGAGAAGTTTTGATTCCTCTCAATTAGCTATGAGACGTGGATTTGGTAATACTAAGAGTTATGTTAGTAGGGTGTTGTGAATCTAGAAATACTTGTGTTGAAGTTAGTGATTCCCGTAGCATGCACGTATTGTGAACCGCTATGTTAGGAAGTCGGAGCATAATTGATCTATTGATTGTCATCCTTTGTGTTGAGGTCGGGATCGCGCGATGGTTAACACCTACCAACCCTTCCCCTCGGAGTATGCGTTTAGCACTTTGTTTCGATTACTAATAAAAACTTTCACAACAAGTATGTGAGTTCTTCATGACTAATGTGAGTCCATGGTATAGATGCACTTTCACCTTCCACCATTGCTAGCCTCTCTAGTGCCGCGCAACTCTCGCCGGTGCACAAACCCACCATATGCCTTCCTCAAAACAGCCACCATACCTACCTACTATGGCATTTTCATAGCCATTCCGAGATATATTGCCATGAAACTCCCACCGTTCCATCTCATGACTTGTGCCGTCGCTCTCATATTGACATTGCATGATCGTAAGATAGCTAGCGAGATGTTTCAACGTCATACGCCAAGCTTGATCGTTGCACATCCCGGTACACTGCCGGAGGCATTTCCTATAGAGTCATTTCTAAGCTTTGAGCTGTGAGTAAATAAAAGTGTGATGATCATCATTATTAGAGCATTGTCCCATGTGAGGAAATAAAAAAAATAAGAGGCCAAAGAGCCCAAATAAAAAAAAGAGAAAAAAGAGGCCCAAGACCCCAAATAAAAAATAAAAAATAAAGGGAGAAAAAGAGAGAAGGGACAATGCTACTATCTTTTTACACACTTGTGCTTCATAATAGCACCATGTTCTTCATGATTGAGAGCCTCTCGTTTCGTCACCACCATATGCTAGTGGGAATCTTCATTATAAAAATTGGCTTGTATATTCCAATGATGGGCTTCCTCAAAATTGCCCTAGGTCTTCGTCAGCAAGCAAGTTGGATGCACACCCACTAGTTCTCCTTTTGAGCTTTCACATACTTATAGCTCTAGTGAATCCTTTGTATGGCAATCCCTACTCATTCACATTGATATCTATTAATGGGCATCTCCATAGCCTTTTGATATGCCGAGTCAATGTGACCATCTCCTCCTTTTTTGTCTCACAACCACCACCACACTCTATTCCACCTATAGTACTATATCCATGGCTCACGCTCATGTATTGCGTGATAGTTATAAAAAGTTTGAGAAAGTAAGAGTGCGAAAACAATTATTGGCCAATACCGGGGTTGTGCATGATTTACATTAGTTGTGTGAGGATGATGGAGCATAGCCATACTATATGATTTTGTAGGGATAACTTTCTTTGGCCTTGTTATTTTGAAAGTTCATGATTACCTTGCTAGTTTGCTTGAAGTGTTATTTTTTTCATGTCAATAGCAAACTATAGTTTTGAATCTTGCGGATGTGAACATTCATGTTACATGAAAGAAGTTGCAAAGGACAACTATGCTAGGTAGCATTCCACATCAAAAATTCATTCTTTATCACTTTGCCACTCGAGGACGAGCATGAGTTAAGCTTGGGGATGCTTGATACGTCTCCAACGTATCTATAATTTTTGATGGTTTCATGCTATTATCTTGTCAAACTTTGGACGTTTTGTATGCCTTTTATATCCTTTTTGAGACAAACCTATTAACTCAGTGCCAAGTGCCAGTTCCTGTTTTTTCCATGTTTTTGACCCCTTTCAGAGGAGGATTTTAAACGGAACGAAACTGCCAAATAGATTTTTTTCCGAAACAGAAAAAGATCGAGAAGCCTGAGAATCAGGGCAGGGGGCCACCAGGCACCCCACAAGCCCCCTAGCCGCGGCCAAGGGGGCACGCGCATCCCAGGCTTGTGGGCTCCCTGGGCCTCCTCTGCCCTAGGTCTTTCGCCTATAAATTCCCTAAAATCCCAGAAAACATCAGGAGATCATCGAAAGTACTTTTCCGCCGCCACAAGCTTCTGTCTCCGCAAGATCCCATCTGGGGCACGTTTTGGTGCCCTGTCGGAGGGGTGATTCGAATAGAGAGGGCTTCTTCATCAACACCATGACCTCTCCGATGATGCGTGAGTAGTTCACCATAGACCTACGGGTCCATAGCTAGTAGCTAGATGGCTTCTTCTCTCTCTTGGATCTTCAATACAAAGTTCTCCATGATATTCATGGAGATTTATCCGATGTAATCTTCTTTTGCGGTGTGTTTGTCCAGATCCGATGAATTGTGGATTTATGATCAGATTATCTATGAATCTTATTTGAGTTTCTTCTGATCTCTCTTATGCATGATTTCACATCCTTGTAATTCTCTTCGAGTTGTGGGTTTTGTTTGGCCAACTAGATCTATGATTCTTCCAATGGGAGAAGTGCTTGGTTTTGGGTTCATACCGTGCGGTGATCTCACCCAGTGACAGAAGGGGTAGCGAGGCACGCATCATGTTGTTGCCATCAAGGGTAAAAAGATGGGGTTTTCATCATTGGTTTGAGATTATCCCTCTACATCATGTCATCTTGCTTAAGGCATTACTCTGTTCGTCATGAACTCAATACACTAGATGCATGCTGGATAGCGGTCGATGGGTGGAGTAATAGTAGTAGATGCAGAAAGTATCGGTCTACTTGTCTCAGACGTGATTCCTATATGTATGATCATTGCCTTAGATATCGTCATGACTTTGCTTTGTTCTATCAATTACTCGACAGTAATATGTTCACCCACCCCGATATTTGCTATTTTGAGAGAAGCCTCTAGTGAACACTATGGCCCCCGGGTCTACTCCACACCATATTTTCAGCCTTACACTTTTTCTTTGTTGTACTTTCCGCCTTCAGATCTGACTTTGCAACCAATCTTGAAGGGATTGACAACCCCTTTATAGCGTTGGGTGCAAGCTCTTTTGTGTTTGTGCAGGTACTCTGGACTTGACGAGATTCTCCTACTGGATTGATACCTTGGTTCTCAAACTGAGGGAAATACTTACTGCTCCTGTGCTGCATCACCCTTTCCTCTTCAAGGGAAAAACCAACGCAAGCAAGTCTCCGTCAACGTGTCAAA
The DNA here is from genome assembly GCF_904849725.1 of Hordeum vulgare subsp. vulgare. NCBI lineage: Eukaryota > Viridiplantae > Streptophyta > Magnoliopsida > Poales > Poaceae > Hordeum > Hordeum vulgare. The sequence goes on along the minus strand of NC_058524.1, from coordinate 122,385,032 downwards.
TTCTGGCGCTGTTGTTTGAGAAGTAGCAACGGCCCCTGTTTTCTTCTTCTTGGGTAGAGGCGGCATCTGGAGGCGTCTCCTGCGAGGATCGCATGAAGAGAGACTTTTTGCAATCAGCCGTCGGACGTTCCTGCTTTGAAAAATTAGGCATCATCAAGTCATCTGCACGTTCATAGTCTGAGTCATATTGCTGAGCATCGTCACAGTCGGTTTTGATATACTGATTAGGGTCATCTTCCTCCTCCTCCTCCATGACATCATCAACATTTGCTTCTTCGACGGGGGCGACGTCATCTCGCACTAATGGAGGCTCTCCCTCACCCTGTCGTCTGCTATCTCTCCCACGCCAGGTGCAGGTAATTGGGTAGGTGCGATGGTGTTCATACCCTATTGATGAGTTGTCGTTGGTGTGCTACCAGGCGCCTCGACACGAAGGTGAGTCTTCGGCCAAGGCAGGAACCAGTTCTTGCATGCGCCAATCAGCTGAGGGGTCTCGTCATCACTGGCTGGTGTCGGAAGAGCAAAATCCTCGAAGCCCACTTTAACACTGGCCACACAAACTTTGAAGACGCCATGGGGCATCTGCTTGTTGTGGAGCATGCGGTCCTTCGGCTTGATTATTGTTGCCTTTCGCACATCCACCTTGTGGTTGCTGATATCGTACAGTAGGGTGCACGGGGTTTCGTCAGCCTTCGAAGACATAACTACGACGTCAGACATCCGAAAGGCAAGTGAAATGAAAGACTATATAGATATGCTTGTGACTAGTGTATGACGCGTAATTACCATGATGGCGTCAAGCTCAGCCAAAGACAAAGCCCCACCGAGCACGCCAGAGACGGAGGTTGGGATGCTATGAATCGAAGCGAGACTTGGTACGGGAGCATTTGCGGTTGCGTGCAGGTGCTGGTTGTGCGATGTTCGCTGAATTGCTCCCAACAAAGCTGAGTAGTGGAAAGTCCTCTGCCCGTGCTTCTGGATTCCTACTCACATACTCAAAAATCACAGGAACCAATTGGCCCAAGGAAGCTTCCATAGCTGCATTGAACTTATCGTCGGGTACCTTGGTAACCTCTTCTTTGGTCTGATCGACCGCCCGCGTGACCTTATCGTTGATGGTCAGTTGAGTATGATCTCGTCTCTTATTTCTTTCCTCCGGCCTCTCATGGTATCATTTCTTCCACAAGGTGCCATCTCCGACACCGTGCACACGTACACCCGATGGAAGTTTGTCCACCGAGACATTTTTCAGTATGTTCAGGGCCCGGTTGAACGGGTTGTCCCACTTGGGCCTCCCGACGACTGAGACGACTCATCGCTTTCGACTGCCTTTTGGTGCTGCTCTTTCTGCAGAAGGAACATGGATGGTTTACAAATGTCACCAAACTGGTTGTTGAATTAACTAGAAGCTAATTAATATAATTAAGGTGCTAATACAACAATTACCAATAGTCTCATGAACTCCCTCGTGTTCGGGTCCGTATAAAAGATCTTCTTGACGGGGTCCCACTTGTGCCTGGCCCTGATCCAGTCACGCTCCAACAGGTCGGTGAACTCCGCCAAGGGGTTTGGAATTCCGTGACTTTCAAGTTTGGCGTCCTCCTTGGCCCGTGTGCTCCTGTTCCCCTCGTAACCACGACTTTCGAGGCGGTGGGCAGGCGTGTTCCTAGCTTGGAGCCCCTTCATTTTCTCCGACTTTTGCTGGGCTTCTTCTCTAGCGCAAGTCTCTTTGAATTTTTCAAAGTCCTCTTTCGTTAATGACGAATTGTCAGCATTAATCTTGGACCATGGTTCATTCTTCAAAATGGTTTTTTTTCACCCGTACTTTCCAGGTGGACAAGGCTTTGGTGAACGTCACCATTGCCTTGCTGTTTATATTTGTCATGTTTTCGTCCTTCCACGGATGTTCTACCTCTTCATCCCGGCCGGGGAACAAGAACCTGTTGTGCAACTTCGTTAGGAGCGTTTGCTCCATATGTGGTATCTTCTTCAACTTTTCGTCGTTGATGTTGGCGTTTTCCGTGAGGATGCATCGAAGTTGATTGCCGTAGCACTTGCGCTCTTTCTCCGGCTCCGTTGGCTCTAATTTCGTGGGGTGCATCGCCGTGACCACGACTTGTCCGGTGCCGAGCTCATTTGGTTTTCTTGCCCTCTTCGTCTTCAGTCCTTCACCGACTAAGTCAACATCGTCGCCGGACTTGGGGGCGGTGCCGGTTCCGGTGCCACTGTCGGTGGCGGTGCCAGCATCGGAGTCGGGGTTGGTCTCACTGCCACCCTGCGTCCCCGGATTGCATTGGTCCACGTATTTCAAATATTCATCTGCTTGTTGAAAATGGTCATCTCCGGCGTGACAAGAACCCCCGGCTTCATCGTGGCTAGACATATTAGTTTCCAACGAGTATTTAATTATAATAGTTTAATTCTAGGCCGGATAACATGAATAATAAAAAGGGACCTATTATAATAGTCCATCTCATTTATAAACGGAACTAACCTAAATAATTCTAAAACAAAATTAACCTAAATTATTCTAAAAACAGAATTAACCTAAAAATATAATTCCCTCTCCTTCCTCCTCTTCTTCCTCTTCTTCCTCTCCTTCCCCTTATAATTCTCCTCTTTTTCTTCTACTTCTCCTCTTCTTCTATTTTTCCACTATTTCTCCTCTTCATTCCCATTTCCGGCAATTCCAGGGCACTCCATATGTCCTAGTTTCTAGCACTATTCATGCAGAAATTCACGATTTTTTTTGACAAGACCTTTGCTAAAAAGTGGACATATGGAGCGCCTGAAATTTGCCGGAACGGAAATGAATCAACATTCCGGCAAAACATAGGCCACTCGGATATAGCAGCAATGAACAAGTACAACTAAAAACCATATAGGCAAATCATATCACTCGCATTTATGCTTGACATGCTCCTCAAAAATCATATACTCCTAACTCATTTCTCCAACAGTAAAAAAACAATACTCTAATTGTCTAGAACAGCAATACTATATGTCTAGAATTCCCACTCTGGAGATACATGCATATTAATTAAACTACTAACTAGTGGCCCGGATCATCTCCTAATAAGTAAATGTAGGTACATAATGAAAGAGAATATGCCATAAAGTAATGCTTATCATTTTGAGTAAAATTTATGCAAAATTGAGATGCTCCGTTATCCTATCACTTGCATGTTACATGTCTCCGGCAAACAAGCGAGTCTTCCTCAGCAATGTCCCCGTCTCTTTTTTGCTATTACTAGCTAGCTTTGGTTGTATGCATTCACACACCAGGGTCTTGGGATAGCTACATGTTTAGAACAAATTTTCCCTAGACATACATATTCTAGATTTGTTTTCTAAAACAATTGTAGAACTGAGATGAACCGGTGGGGAGGGCTCCGGTGGGGAGGGCTTTGGAGGGAGGGCTCTGGCGGGCGGGGAGCGAGGGGCTTACCGGAGCGGGGGGGCTCCGACGGGCAGGGAGCGGGGGGCTTACCGGGGTGGGGAGGGCTCCGGCGATCGGCGGTGGCGACAGGGGAGTCGAGCGTGCGTGGGAGAGGGGAGAGAGGGAAGGAGTGGAGGGACAGGGGGAGTTAGAGGATTTTGGGTCGGGTTAACCAGAGCTAGCAGTAGCGTTGGATTGGTCCCAAACGTATCTATAATTTCTGTTTGTTCCATGCTCTTTTGGGTGATATTGTTATATGTTTTACTACACTTTCATACCTTTGTCCTATATTTGGACTAACCTACTAACTCAGTGCACCCAGTGCCAGTTTCTGTCTGCTGATGTCTTTTTGCAAGGACTTCTACCCAAATTTACAGAGTCCCAAAAGTCCCGAGAAAAATATATAAAAATCACCGTGACGGAAGCTTCACGAGCACTAAAGGTGGGCCAGAGGGGAGCCAGGGCCTGCCCAGGCAGCCTCCCTGCACGACCTACCCCCTAGCGACACCACCAGGTCCCATGGGTGGGTCCCATGCCCTCGGTGCCCTCCTTCGACCTATATTTACCTTTCTGATAAAAAACCCTTCCATCATATCCAGAATCACAATTTCTCCATCTTTCCCGCACCGCAGCACTTTCGAGATCGGGAGCGCCAGAAGACCCCTTCCCGGCACCCTGCTGGAGGGAGGATTGAACTCCGGGAGCTTCTCCACCGCCATGGATGCTTCCCGGATGTGCCGTGAGTAGTCCTCCTTGTACCATGGGTCCATGACCAGTAGCTATGTGATTTCTTCTCTCCAATCTCGTGCTTCAATGTTTAGCCCTTGCGAGCTGCCCTACATTATCAAGGCATCTATGTAATTTTCCTGCTATTGCTATGCTTGGTTTGCTGGGATCCGATGGATTATGAGATTATGTTCAGATTGTGATGAGTTATATATTTGATTATCCTTTTATATTATGTTCTTTAGTAATTCATGCATGTTCTCCGTTGCTTGTTATTGCTTTGGGCCGAGTAGTACATTGTAACTCCAAGAGGGAGTGTTATGCATGATTGTGGGTTCATGCCCCCTGATGTCTAGCTTGAGTGACAGAAACATGAGACTAGGGGATGTGCTTTTGCCACCAGGGAGAAAACAACGGTGCTTGTGACCACCGTTGCAAGGATTGTTTACCTTATGCAAAGTTCGTTAATGCAGTTGTCCATTGCTTTGAGTTTATATTTTGGGTGGGGCTCGCAACTTAATACCAGCAAAATGTTTTGGATAGATATCTCAAGGTGGATAATTAGTAAGTAGATGCTGATGAATAAACGGTCTACTTGTCTTGGCGTACTGCCCGTTACTTTTGAGCATCTAACTTTCTAGTAGCATGATTAGCATTGCCGTGTGTTTATAATTTTGGCAATTGCCCAACCGTAATTTGTTTACCCATGCATAGTTGTTTATTGTCTTTTGGGAGAGAGACATAACTAGTGAACATCATGTGACTCTGGTCCATATTACCGCCATTGTTTACACCTCCACCATTTACCACTTTTATTTACTTTTCCATTGCAATCACTATCAGTATTCCCGCTTGTGTTTTGATCCTTTGCAAACTACAAGGCCGGAGAGATTGACAACCTCTGTGTACTTGTTGGGAGCAAAGTTATTTGTTGTGTGTGCAGGTCCACGTCTTCTGCTAGCGCCAGAGCAGGGGACACCTACTTATTTATCATCGGAGTCCTCCTGGTTCGATAAACCTTACAGTCCCCGTGTAAGGGAAATCTGTTGCTGACTACATCTCCACCTTCCACTTGGGGGTAACCAATGAGCAGCGAGAGGTATATCCATCAACTCATCATCAAGCAAATTTCTGGCGCCCTTGCCGGGGACTCCAGTCTTCAAGATAGGGGAGTTGCACACTATCTTTTACCTTTGCTTTTAGTCTTGTTAGTTTGCTTTCTAGTTAGGCTTAATGGAAAACAACAAAAATATGAGAGAGCTTTATAAACTTTATCTTGAACTTGGACATGAAGTGTTTGAGGAGAAAATTAAAAAACCTATGGAACTTTATTATTTTCATAACAATTATGATGGTGGCAATGTTATTAGTATGCTTTCTTTGAATATCAATATTGCCAATGATATGGAAAGCTCTAAGCTTGGGGATGACAGGTTCGATGAACATGATATTTTTAGTCCCCCAACTTTTGAGGAGAAAATTTGCCTTGATGATACTATGCTTCCCAAATATGGTGATTACCATGATGATAATGATTGCTTTACTCTCACTATTCCTAATAAGAAAGATTTTGCTTATAAGAAGAGTAATGATACTTTTATGCTTTTGGATCATGGAAACAATGCCTTATGTGATAGTTATATTGTTTATTTCATCCATGATGCCACTGAAATATATAATGAGAGGGGGAGACATGGTTCTAAATATGTAAAAAATAAGAAGTTTCCCCTCTTTATGTCGAAGGTTTTAAAGCTGCACTTGTTTCGCCTTCCTATTATTATTGCTTTGTGCTTCAATGAATTATTCTATTGCAATATTCCTATGCATAGGAAGCAAGTTAGACTTAAATGTCTTTAGTATTTGCTTCTTGATGTTCTCTTTTGTTCTACCACTCTTATAACTACTAAAGCATCATTAAAATCTTAAGCCTATCTTTATGGCTATAAAGAAAGAGCTCTAGGGAGACAACCCTTGTTATCTTTACTTTGAGTTTTTACTTTCAGTTTTAGTGGTATTCATGCTTTTTACTAATTCAGCAACATCATTGTATCTTTATTTGTAAGTTTTGTGCAAAGTTTTAGCCCCCGATTGCAGGAAAGTTCAAAAGTTGTGACATGTTGTCCAGAAACAGATTATGTGTGCTTGACGGACAAATTCGCCAAAAATCACCAGATCAACTTTTTTATCTGAATTTGTTTGACAGTATGCTCTATATAATTTTCTTTCTGACGTCTGTTCTGAGTTTTTTAATTTGAGTTGTAGAAGTGCCCAGAAAAATCATTTACTGCCTGTTGTTATGTTTTTCATAGATTCTACCACGTTTTGCGCTTTCATCATTTTGCAAATCTTAAGCTTGCTTTTCCTTTGCAAAAACCTTTTGGCAATCTTTATAAACAGTAGATCTTAACGAAAATCTTTATTTCCAGTAGGGAATAAATCATTTTATTATGGGCACTAACCACTCTAATCATGTTATGACGAGTTTCTTATGAAGGGAGATTTCAAGTATGCGATGGAAGATGATGAAAGAAGATTCAGGAGTGTCAAGCGCTCAAGCTTGGGGATTCCCCATGCAACCCCAAGAAATATTCAAGGATACTCAAGTGTCTAAGCTTGGGGATGCCCCCGTGCACCCCCTTCTCCATCAACAATCATTAGTTCGTCCTTCTCAATGCTATATTTTTATCACTTCATATGTTATGTGCTATGCTTGGAGTGTCCCACTCTTTACTTTTTAGTTTGTTTTAGTTTTTCTTGCTATTCATAAAAATTTGTAACCTAGACTTCTTTATTTGGGAGATAAACACGCTCCACTCCACCCTAGAACACAACATAGGTTTTCATGCTTATCTTTTTCCATGTTCTTTATCTTTTCATACCTGTTGTCATGCTTAGCTCTTAGTTTTCCTGCTTTATCTATTTAGGAGATTTAATTCAGCTTCCTTTTGGAAATCTCTTGAGTTATCATGCTTATCTTGTTTAGAGATTTGGCTTGTTGCACTGAGTTGTGTGTCTTTCATGAGTAGGTAATTGAGGTTGCTATTTAAGTATAGTAGTAACTTGCAATAGTTTTGAGGTATTGATTTGAGTAATGTTTGGACTATTGGTGCCAAGAGCTTGAGCCTATTAGTGATAGGTGTCGCATTTTGGGAAATCGGTGTTTTTCTCAAAACTAAAAGAATTAGTTGAGAATTCTAGCTACTAGATGGATCGCTAACCTCTGGAGGGGTTGGAATATATAGAGTACCCTCACGTTATTATGGGTCGAGGATGCGCAAGGATAACCAAACCCCCAAACACTCCTCCTCGGGTACTTGTCTCTTTGTGAATCTCCTGACTAGATAGAGAGTTACCGATAATATGTGATGACTTCTTCGGACTAATGTGAGTATTTGATTGTTGGCACTTCCACCATCCATATTTTGCCAGCCTCCTCAGTATCGTGCATTGCCATTTCTCATCTTGAGAGTTGGTGCAAACTTCACCAGTGCATCCAAACCCTTGGCATGATACGCTCTGTCATCATAAGCCTCATTATATCTTTCCTCAAAACAGCCACCATACCTACCTATTAAGGCATTTCCATAGCCTTTCCAAGATACACTGCCATGCAACATCCACCATCTCTTGACTTGATCTTCATGTCATACATGCTTTTGCTTGATCGAGGAGCCGTATGCAAGTTGGACCTTGCCCTTATTATTGCTACATGACGCGCTAGTTTCATTGCATATCCTGCTACACTGGCAGATGCATACATTTGCATACGTCATGATAGTTTTCATTTGTCTTTATGTTGAGTACTTCTTATAACGTGTGAAGATCTTCTTTTATTCTTGTAAAACATAGAGTGTTGCCCTTAAGTGAGGAAAAGATCCCAAAGAGGACAAATTGAAAGATCCCAAACAAGACACATGAAAAGATCCCAAAGAGGACAAATGAGAGATAAATAGAAAGAGCCAAAGAGGCCACAAAAAAGAAAAAAAGAGAGAGAAGGGGCAACACTACTATTCCTTTTGAAAGATCCACACTCGTACTCCATTGTTATATTTGTACTACATAGAGATTATCATTCATGCATAACTATGTGGGGACCCTTACACTATAGAACTTGGCTTGTATATTCCAATGACGAGCTTCCTCAAATGAACTCTAGGTATTCATGAGCAAGCAAGTTGGATGCACCCCCACTAGTTCCATTGGAGAGCTTACCTTAGCTCATATGTGCATCGGTTGCATGGCAATCCCTACTCCTCACATCATATCTATCATTTGGCTTTCTCTCGCCTATGGTTGTCCTCATTGATGTGAGCCTTTCACACCTATCTTTTGTCTTCCTTCCCCATCATTATTATCTTTGCCATCCTAAGTGCCAACATATCTTGATTGCGCTCATCCGTTGCATGAGTGATCAAAGTTGAAAGTGAGAGGACCATTTTGACTGGTGCGTGACTAGTGGTCTGGGGATGAGTCAAAATAAGATTCCGAAGGAGACCAAGTGTGAAGTTTTAGTAGATAGAGTTCTCAGTTAAACTACAAAATATTTTCATGCTCTAAACCCATCTCCCACTTCTTGCACGCAAACACCATTTGGAGACATTCGAGTCACGGACAGCGAGAGCTCTTGTACCTTTATGTTCTTACTTTGCTATTTTCAATACTAAATATAGACTCTTGCTTGTTATTGTCTTGACTTGAATTGCATATCTTACTTGCTTTACTTTGAAGTTCTTATATGTGTGTTAGCATGTCACCACATAAATTATTTGTGTTATCATTTACCTACTCGAGGACGAGCAGAAATTAAGCTTAGGGATGTTGATACATCCCAAACGTATCTATAATTTCTGTTTGTTCCATGCTCTTTTGGGTGACATTGTTATATATTTTGCTACACTTTCGTACCTTTTTACACATATTTGGACTAACATACTAACACAGTGCACCCAGTGCCAGTTTCTATCTGTTGACGTCTTTTTTGCAGGGACTTTTACACAAATTTACAGAGTCCCAAAAATCCCTTGAAAAATATATAAAAATCAGCATGACAGAAGCTTCACGAGTACCAAAGGTGGGCCAGAGGGGAGCCAGGGCCTGCCCAGGCGGCCTCCCTGCACGACCTACCCCCTGGCCGCGCCACCAAGTCGCCTGGGTGGGTCCCACGCCCTCTGGTGCCCTCCTTCGGCCTATATTTACCTCTCCGATCGAAAACCCTTCCATCATATCCAGAATGACAAATTTCTCCATCGTTTTGCCGTCGCAGCACTTCCGTGATCGGGAGTGCCACAAGATCCCTTCCCGGCACCCTGTCGGAGGGAGGATTGACCTCCGGGAGCTTCTCCACCGCCGTGGATGCTTCCGGGACGTGCCTAGAGTAGTCCTCCTTGGACCATGGGTCCATGACCAGTAGCTATGTGATGTCTCCTTTCAATCTTGTGCTTCAATGTTTAGCCCTTGTGAGCTGCCCTACATGATCAAGGCATCTATGTAATTTTCCTGCTATTGCTATGCTTGGTTTGCTGGGATCGGATGGATTATGAGATTACTTTCAGATTGTGATGAGTTATATATTTGATTATCCTTTTACATTATGTTCTTTCGTGATTCATGCATGTTCTCCTTTGCTTTTTATTGCTTTGGCCGAGTAGTAGATTGTAACTCCAAGAGGGAGCGCTATGCATGATTTTGGGTTCATGCCCCCTCATGTCTAGCTTCAGTGACATAAACATGAGACTAGGGGATGTGATGTCGCCACCAGGGAGAAAACAACGTTGCTTGTGACCACGGTTGCAAGGAATGTTTACCTTACGCAAAGTTCGTTAATGCAGTTGTCCGTTTCTTTGAGTTTACACTTTGGGTGGGGCTCGCAACTTAATACCATCGAGTTGTTCTAGATAGATATCTCAAGGTGGATGATTAGTAAGTTGATGCTGATGAATAAACGGTCTACTTGTCTTGGCGTACTGCCCATTACTTTTGAGCCTCTAACTTTCTAGTAGCATGATTAGCATTGCGGTGCATTTATAATTCTGTCAATTGCCCAACTGTAATTTGTTTACCCATGCATAGCTGTTTATCGTCTTTTGGGAGAGAGACATCAGTAGTGAACATCACGTGACTCTGGTCCATATTACCACCATTGTTTACACCTCCACCATTTACCGCTTTTATTTACTTTTCCGTTGCAATCACTATCACTATTCCCACTTGTGTTTTGATCCTTTGCAAACTACAAGGTCGGAGAGATTGACAACCTCTCTGTACTCGTTGGGAGCAAAGTTATTTGTTGTGTGTGCAGGTCCACGTCTTATGCTAGCGCAAGAGCAGCGGACACCTACTTGTTGATCCTCGGAGTCGTCCTGGTTCGATAAACCTTACAGTCCCCGTGTAAGGTAAATCGGCTGCTCACTACATCTCCACCTTCCGCTTGGGATAACCAACGAGGGGCGAGAGGTATATCCATCAAATCGTCATCACTCACCCAACGCTACTTCAAAATGACCTAGGTTATATAGCAGTAGCGCTCGTTTGGTTCCAGCGGTACTGCTAAGTTAGGAGTAGCGCTCGTTTGGTTCCAGCGGCACTGCTAAGTTAGCAGTAGCGTTGGTGCCAAACCAGCGGTACTGCTAAGTTAGCAGTAGCCCTCGTGCCAAACCAGCGGTACTGCTAACTTTATTTTCTTTATTGCGTTTCTTTATTAATTTCTTTTAGTTATTTTTATTTATTATTTTATTTTTATTAACTTTCTTTCCTTTTTATTATTTTCCTTTCCTTTTCTTTTTCTTTTTCTTTTGTATTGCTTCCTTCCTTTTTGTTTTTTTGTTTTTCTCCCGACGGCCTCTCGCACACATGGAGTTGATGACGAGAACATCTCCCTCCCACACTACGCGAATATTAGCGGAACCATGTGTTGTTGCGTACACAAAATACGTACATATATATAAATGATTGTTTCTCAGCTGCATCGAAGACGTTTCACATTGAGCTTCTTCCATTTATTTTTCTTTGTCTTGATTTTTCTATTCCGGCATCATGGAGTACGATCTTTCTTTGGTAATGTAGTATTGATTCTTCTTTTCACTTATGCTTCATCGTCATCGTGATCGTCCCTCATCGGGTTGTCGTATTGGTCATAGTCTTCCTCCTTGGCGACTCCATCCATTCCGATGATGTTCCTTTTGCCTCTCCTCACGACAACACGGCTGGGATTGCTGGGGTCGGTTATGAAGAAGCATTGTGTCACGTGCTTAGTGTGTATCCATGGCTCAGTTTTGGCGATGATGTTAACGTTGATAGTAGCGCTCTTTGCATCGGGTATAGACATGGTAGTGAAATACTTGTTTTCTCTTACGATGGCCTTAGCCCACCTGACACGGAACATCGTCGCATCGTGCTTTCCAGCATAGTTAAGCTCCCATATCTCTTCGACCCTTCTGTAAAATATTTCAGTTGTGTTGTTGGAGTCGTTCACGTATTCAGTCGTCACCCCTGAGTTCTGGTAATCACTGTCCATGTCTTTGGCCTCCGTGTAGAACGTGTACCCATTGATATCGTACGCCTCATAGGACACGAGTTTGTGCGCGGGGCCGTGTGCTAAGACGTGTATGAGAAACCGTCTGCACTGCCCTCTTCGGGCGTTGTGCTCTATAGTAACTTCGTCGTTCGTCTTGGGCATCCCCTGATCACAGTACTTCTTTGCGATGATTTCTTTGTGCAGTGTTACATAATCATCTACCACATCTAGGTGTTGTAGCACTACTAAGTTAGCCATGTCAAAGTCGTCCGTCGATCCGAGTAGTCCATGTGCAATTCGCTCCGGCCGTTGTTGTGACCTTCTCCTCCGAGCCTCCCATGGTTCTTGTTGACGGGCAAACCAACAAAAGGGTCTTCTTTGCCCATATAAGTCTCGCAAAAGGAGAGGCACTCTTGGGTCAGATACCCCTGGATGATGATCCCCTCGGAACGGGCCATGTTACGAACGAATCCTTTGATCACCCCATTCATCCTATCCAACGACATCATGTTGTGAAGGAATGTCGGCCCGAGGTCGATGATGTCGTCCACAATGTGGACACATAGATGCACCATGATGTCAAAGAATGCGAGCGGGAAGTACATCTCAAGCTCACATAGTATGTCAACGATCTCTTCCTGTAGCCTTCGTAGTTGCTTCACATTGATGGACTTTTGAGAGATAACTCGAAGAAGTTGCATAGACCAGTAAGTGTCTCGCGGACGTGCTTGTCCATTGGTGGAGAACTTAGAGAGAGGACAGGAAAAAGGAGGGGATAGGGCAAAGGGGGGAGGAAGGGGGAGAGGGGGTGTGTGTGGGTGAAATGAGGACAACAATTGTGGAGGAAAGGAGAAAGGAGGGGATATGGCAAAGGGGGGGGGGGAAGGGGAGAGGGGGTGTGTGGGTGGGTGAAAGGGCAACAATGGTGGAGGAAAGGAGAAAGTAGGGGATAGGGCAAATGGGGGAGGAAGGGGGAGAGGGTGTGTGTGTGGATGATAGGTAGAAGAAAGAGAGAAGAAGGGAAGAATGGTGGAGAAGTAACAATGGAGGAGGAAAGGAGAAAGGAGGGCAAAGGGGGCGAAGGGGGAAAGGGTGTGTGTGTGGGTGTAAATGAAGCTGCCCACGTGCAGCAGTAGCGCTGGTTCTAGAGGAGCGCTACTGCTATTGCACTTAGCAGTAGCACTTTTATAGTCGAGCGCTACTAATACAGATACTGTCAGTGGCCTCGTTGGGCCCCATTTACCAGTAGCGCTGCGTCCAAGGAAGCGCTACTACTATGGAACTTAGCAGTGGCGCTTTTTGCAGTCCAACGCTACTACTACAGATACTGTGGGTGGCCTCGTTGGGCCTGGTTTAGCAGTAGCGCTGGAAATAGGACACAACGGTTGTTAGCAGTAGCATGTCCTATTTCCAGCGCTACTGCTAAGTAGCAGCAGCGCGTGCTATTTTCCAGCGCTACTACTAGACTCCTACCTATAAGGTTTTTCCTACTAGTGTCAATGTCAAGCCTAAAGTAGTCTACGGCGAGTAGGCCCACTGCGGGAGCAATGATTAGCAAGATCCCCCTAGTTCAATGGCCAAAAGGTACCTTCATCGACACCGTCAAAGCGTGGCAAAAGGAGTGGTCCTATATCACCGAGCCACGCGGCGCAGAATGGGTAGCACCTCCCGCATTCAAATCTGGTCCTCCCATCTGACTAGTGTCGTGGATGGAGAAGTCCCTGGATTGGGGGAAGCAGCCGAAATGAAGGTGCTGAAAAAGTGTGTCTCTATCCTGAGAGAAAAAAAATAGAGCTGACTAATGTAATTCAAGTCATGCTGCATCGCCGCTGCCTCCCCTCGCAACATTGG